>NC_090935.1:822836619-823139649 GCF_040938575.1 Ambystoma mexicanum
GGGGGTTTACAAGTCTTTGAAGCGGCTCCAGTCTGGTTGGGGGAGGTAAAGCAGCGCGGCGCGGTCTCTGCTCTCATGCCTTGGCAGCCTTCGCAGGGCGGGAGGGGGAATGGCCTTGCACGTATTTCACAAAGGTATCTCCCTCGTGTGTTGCCGATTTAGGTAAAAACATCACAAACATTTGAACACTCTATAATACTTATTGTAAGCAATACAAAACATGCATTTAAGCTTTGCTGGATGTGTCTCGATTATACCCAGTCTGAGCACCGTATTCGTACACTATGTCTTAACAGCTACAGTATTTTAGTTACATGCATATACATTTACAGTAAATGAGGTAGTAGTCGGGTTGGTGGAGTACATAGAAAATGACCCGCCACTGTACGTGACGGTGGTGGCACATAAGGGGCTTAAACATACACACATACCGAGTGCATTCTCGCGCATCCTTCACATGAGTCCATAGTATAGTTACATTCGTCTTCTCGTGTACTCTAGCAGCATTAGCTTGGTTATGGCGCAAAACCATGGAGGGTAGGCTTCCCAGTGATACACGTAACAACCAGATCCTTGGAGCGCTCCTTTATTATTAGCGTCCAACTGCAATGGTGTGGGCTCGCCATTGCTTATATCATGGAAGCATGCTTTCTTATGTTTATACATTCTGCAGGCTTTTGTAATATAAGAGGGCTTGTGGAAGAAAGCATACTTTGCGAGTGGTCTTAACATATATATATATATATAAAGACTGTCTGCCATCTGATGACCATTTTACCGTTCTTTTCATTGTCCAGGCCTGCTGGCCGGGTCATGCTGGGAGCGATGGTACACTGCGGGAGGTGAACTGTTACAATGTTTAGTGTATTACGCTAGCTCATGTCCGTCTTGTTCGTGGGAACATGCTCGCAGCGGATCTGCCAGGGTGCTGCGGCGACAAGGATGACTGAGACTCTCCAAGGGTGGGGGCCGCGCTACAGTTCGCTGAGCTCACACCATTTTTACCAGACAAAATGGTTTCTGGGCCTAGCTAAATTTTCAATACGTGTAGGCAAGCAATACGTGTGGGCAATCAATACGTGTGGGCAATGTCTCCAGTGGGTGAACCCTCCACCACCTGGGCCCGGGTGGCATGAGGGGACGCCCAATGAGCCCTTGTCCTCACCTGGGGAGAAAACGCAGGCGAGAGGGGTCTCCTGGACCAGTCCTCCCCTACATTTCCCCCCTTTCGTTACTTAAGTAACAAATTCTTTAAATCTTCTATCCTCCTACATTCTGCCTCGTCCATCACCACCTCATCCCATGCAGGAGTTCCTTTGATGGGCATCCATGCTCTGCACACCCCCCTTAAGCTCTCACCTCTCCGGGCGTATTCATCTGGGGTACACATTAGATATATGCATCCACCATCTCCCTCCAAATCTACCCAAACTTCCTCGTACCATTCTAGTATACGGGGCTCTTTGATGGTGGTGTGCCACAGCTTATCTACAATATCCTTATCGTGGTACATAGGCACCAGTTGGTACCTGGGTGAGTTATCTATCCCTGTTTGTACTTGTGCTTCTTGCATCGTTTTTATTGTACCGTGTGAGTTGCCCATTGTCACCATCATCATTGCACCATTTGGTACTGCGTTAGCACAAACTCGAAGACCCACCTGGCACAGGCAAAAAAGCAAAAGGAGGAACACAACAGCTGGTATTAAAAATTTCACAGTCGTTCCAAGCCATGAGGGAACCCAGGAGAAGATGTTGTCGAACCATGTACTCTCTTCTGCTCCACCTTCCATTTTCATTTTTTCTCCTAGGTTGTGGACTGCTTCGATCACATGGGACAGGGAGCCATTCTCTGCGTCTTCAGAAGGTACGAAAGTGCAGCAGGCACTTCCTATTTTTCGGCAAACCCCGCCGTCCATCGCCGTCAACAGGTCCAGGACATACCTGTTTTGCATGGTCATTAGTCGTAAAGCTCTTAGTTCCACCTTTATTATGTTGAATCCTTCTTCAGTGTCGTTTGCCAGCTGAATCAATTCCCAGCGGGTTATCTGGAGCCATTTTGCGTTTGCCCTTGCTTGGACACTTGAGACGAGCGAGGCAAAAAATGTTTCTGCTGAGCTGAATAATCGATATTTGTCTGGGATCTGAGCCAATAGTTCTGATGATGCCTTTGATATGTAATTTGATGCTCGTCTGCTACGGGTCAACACCTCTCCCTTGCTTCCGGGAGACAGGACATACATTTGTGGCTCTGCAGTTGGTTGGGCCACACTCTGTTGTAGGCGTTCCTGTGCCTTTTTGCTCCCATCGATGTGACTTTCTGGTATCACCATTAGTGCCGAGTGCAGAGTGGCCATTGAGCAGCTGCCACTCCATGACGGGGGGAGGTGTAGGTATGCCTGGTTGCCGCATACCCAGTACGTGTCCATAAGGGCCGCAGTCCCTTTTCTTAGATCTGGGATGGTGAGGGTCTTATTACAGTTCTTGTTTGTTCCCATGGAGGTCTTCCCTTCTCCTTTGAAACACAGTTCATAGTCCATTTCGCTCTGTAGTTTGAAAGGTTTTTCGATGGTGGTCACCCAAGTTAGTTTTGAAATGTGTTCTTTCCATACTGGTGTGCATGTTTCTTCTATCCACTGCAATTTCTCCGGTGCCACACCTCTCAGTGCTTCCGCTTTGCACACTACTTCTTCATCCTTCCGCTTGTTATCTGAAAAAAGTGTCCCTTCAATTACAAAAAATGGTTCTTTCAGGCATACCACCCCTGCCGGTTTTGGGTAGCACGTTTTCTCGTTCTGCAGCATTTGAAAAGTCACTTCATGTGCCTGGAAGGTGTTCTTAATCCTGCACAACGTGAGATGAAGGAGACATTGGGCATCTATGATTGGCAACTCTTTGGGTAATAATACCTTGGGTGTACCTGATGCGTGAGGGATGAGGGAGCAGACATAACAACTCTCGTTTGTTGTTTGTTTAGCTGTGGCGGTCATATCTGCATACCACTTATTTGTTTGGTGGGGGTGTCGTGGGTCTTCCATCTTATCCAGACCTAACCCATAGTACTCATCATACTTCCTCCTCCCTGCTTCCCTCTTCCGTCTGTTGTTCTTGTTCCTCATGTACTTCCCAATTCCCTGGGCAAGTGACAAACTAGACCCCCCTTTCTCATTCCCGCCCCCCTTGGCCCATGCATCATATAATATTTTGTGTACCTTTTCCTCTTCCTCCCTGACGTTATCTGGCAGGTTGTTTTTTAGGATGGGGGCAGGCTGGCTGGTGGGGGTGTTATACAACCATGATATGGCAGACGGGTTTCGGTCATTTAAACTGCGGGCATTGTAATTAGATGCCCCTGGTGGAGACACTGTATTGTTCTGTATTCCACCCTGTGGCTTTTTCCTTTGTAAGATGACAGCACTGGATGGTGTGGTATGATAACCCCATACAAGTTTAGTTCCGTCCCATATCAAAAAATCACCTTCCCTAGTATTAACACTCGCAGTTGTATTGGATCCAGTAGTGCCGTTAATCCCAGTGCTGATAATCCCTCCCCCCTCGTTCATCTCGATAGAGATGAACGCTACAAACCAATATGTAACCAGGCCAAACATTAACATAAAAAACAGTATGATGCATACAGATAATCCACACTCATACGAATATCTGCATCTCTCATGTACTAATTCTCTCATTCTGCTAATTCTATCCGTTGCAGGCTGCCCGTTAGATGCCATGGAAGCTCCTGTTTGAGATATAAAAGTGCATTAAGTACATACATTTTGCTAGCACCATCAGTGCCAAAATATATATATATATATTTAACAGGAAATGGGGGCGGGTAGGGATGCGGGGAGGGGTATTCACAGACAAGGGTGTAAATAGGTCATAATATTATCACTTCATCAATTACATATAATTCAACACGATAAGAAGTAATAAAGGTTTTTTTTTTTTTTTTTCAGTACATAACAATCCACGTATCCTTATCAGTTATTCTCCCATTCGAGTCCAGTACTAACACACACACACAAGTTAATATTCAGACATTTTGCTCAGTTGCATCGTTTGCTGTTGTCTGTGCCTCCTCATCTACCTCCTCTTGCACATTGCTATATGCCTTCCGTACATCAGTCAAGTGCACCCAGTACCTCAAGCCCTTTACCTTCACTGCCGTGGGCGTGCAGAATATGACCTCGTATGGGCCATGGAATCGTGGTGCATTCCACCGACGTACAAAACTTCTGACATAAATTGAGTCGCCTGGCATTAGCTGTAGCTGTTGCTCTGGCTCCGTGACAGATCCTGTTACGTTCCCCTCCTCTCTAGTGAAGGGTGGGGAGAGTTGCTTTGATATCGCGCGCGCTGCCCTTGTTAATTTCTTTAAATAGTCTGTGAATTCATCTCCCAATATTGCTGCACCTCTGTGAGCATCTGAGTGTTCGCGCAGTGGAGAGTGTGCTGTGTTCATTCGTCTCCCAGTCACGATCTCGTGTGGGGACAAATGGTGGTCTTTGCTTGGCTGATTTCGTAATTCAAATAGTGCAAGGGGTAGACAATAAATCCAATTCTTTTTCAATGTGAAGCATAGTTTCGACAACCTGCCCTTTAACAGTCCGTTCATCTTTTCCACTACGCCATTACTTTGAGGGTGATAAATCGAACACAATTTATGTTTTATTCCCAATAATGTAGTAACTTCCTTGAAAAGCTCATTCACAAAATGAGTGCCGTTGTCTGAGCGAATCACGTCACAAATTCCCCAGCGCGGGAATACTTCCCTTACTAGGAACTTGGCGGCGCTCTTGGCATCAGATCGTGCACAGGGTCCAGCTTCCACCCACCTTGAAAATGGGCACACAACCACGATCATGTACCGTGCGCCATTACACCTTTCCCCCATGTCTGCGTAGTCTATATGCAGTTCTCTGAATGGGCCAATGGGTTTGGGAATTGTTCCCCGGAGCGTGCGTAATGTCATTCCTGAATTGTATATTTGGCATGCTGTACATTCCATTGCTAATCGAGACACGTGCTCCTGGAGACAGGGCACAAACCATTCTTCCTGTATCTCTGCTGCGATGTGCTGCTTGGTATTATGTGCAGGGAAGTGTAGCTGTTGAAATGCAACTTCTAGTAACTGTAGAGGCATTACCACTTTCCCTGAGTTACTTTGCCGCCATAGTAGGTCTGTTCCCGACTGGCTGCACCCCCGTTTTGTCCACGTCAATTTTTCCTCTGCACTAGCTCCTTCCTGCAATTCTAGTATTTGTGATATGGACATCATGTTATACCCTTCTGGGGGCTCTTCGGTTGTCTTGTTCTTAAGCATGTACTCACCTGTGTCATATTTCTGAAAATAGGAAGCCTCCTTGGCGGCAGCGTTCGCTGCCGCGTTCCCCAAAGACACAACATCTGTGTTTGATGTATGGGCTTGGCACTTCCCTATTGCTACTGCAGTAGGGTTTTGTAGGGCCTCAATTAACTCTTTTAACAATTCTGCATGCTGTACTGGTGTTCCATCTGCCCGTCTGAATCCCCTACGCCCCCATCTTGCTAGACCTCCATGTACTGTCGTCGTCATGTAAGCTGAGTCTGTGTATATTGTCACTGCACAACCCTTTGCTGCATGTAGTGCTTCTATGAGCGCAATCAGTTCTGCTGCCTGTGCAGAGTAATGTGACGGGAGGCGGTACTGTACTAGTGTTTCATACTCACCGTCTTCTAACCTCACTACTGCCATGCCAACGTGTTTTTCTCCTGTGTCCATATCAATTGATGCAGACCCATCCACAAAGTACACTTCCCCCTCGCTTAGAGCGTTCTCACACACCACTGTGTCCTCCCCTCCTTCTCCTGTGCAGGTTGCGCAATCGTGGTTCTGCATATCCTCTAATGTGCACGCTTCTGTAATGAATGTGGCGGGGTTCACTGTCTTACATCTCACTATATGGATGTTGGCGCTGGATAATATAATCTCGTAGGCTGTTGCCCGCTGTGTGGTCAGTGTGCTTTTTGATCTCTCAAGTAATGCAAATAATGAATGTTCCACAAACAATGTTACAGGGCAACCCATTACTATTGTGGCACTTTTCTCAATCGCGAACGCGGCTGCAGCGAGTGATTGCTCGCACGCGAAATGGCCTTGCATCACGGCGTCCAAAGTACCACTATAGTAGGCTAATGGCTTGTGTCCTAAGGACGTTTTTTGTGTCAATACTGCTGTCATGAGTGTTCCCTTGCAGTGTGAGAATAGGTAAAATTTGCGTCCATAATCAGGGTTTGCTAGTACTGGAGCGCTTGAGATTAGCTCTTTCAATGATTGAAACGATGTGCTCATTTCGTCTGACCATTCTATTTTTTTGTTCTCATGTTGTGCTTCCTTGAGTGCTTGTAGGAGGGGCCTCGTGTATGCTGCATAATCTAATATCCATGCTCGGCAATAGTTGCACATCCCCAAGAATTTCAGCATGTCTTTCACTGGTGTGGGTTCACCTACTGATCTTATTGCCTCTACCCTGTCGGGAATTATTCTTTTTCCATCTTTTGATATGAGCTGTCCGAGGTATAAGACCTCAGTCAGGCAGTACTGTAGCTTTTCCTTGTCTACCTTGTATCCCTTGTTGGCCAGTAGAGTCAGGAGTGTTGTTGAATCTTTTCTACATGTTACTTCGTCTTGTGCACACACTAATAAATCATCTACATACTGAATAATCGTGCTCTCAACTGATAGATTTCCCAAGTCTTCATGCAATATGCGGTTGAATATGCTCGGGCTCTCACAGTATCCCTGCGGTAGTCTGCAGTGTTCATATCTCCTACCCCCCAATGTGAAGGCTGTAAGGTATCTACTCTCTTCAGCCAGGGGTATTGAGAAAAATGCGTTTTTCAAGTCCACTACTGTGAAATGTGATGCCACCTTCGGAATGCTGCATAGTATCGATGCAGGGTTCGGGACTAGAGGGAACTCTTTCTGAATTACATCATTGAGGGGGCGTAAGTCCTGTATCATCCTCCAAGATCCCCCTTTCGCTTTTTTGATTGGATAAATACATGTGTTACATGGGGAGTTTGAAGGCACTATTATCCTTTGTGCTAGTAGTGCATTTATTGTTTCTTTTATCCCTTCTTCAGCTTCACGGGACAATGGATACTGTTTGACTCGGGGTAAGATTGCTCCTTGCTTTAGTTTTATTATCACAGGTTGTACTCCGTGCAACAGCCCTACATCATGGGGGCCTGTTGTCCATAAAATGTTTGGTACGAGCCTCATGTCGTCATCAAAAAATGGCGGTGGTGTTCCTACCATTGCCATCAACTGGACGGGGATCTCCCTGGCTTGGATCAAAATCTCACAGGGCATCGCTATTTCCATTACTATCTCACCATCCCCTTCTGTATCTGAAAAGAGATCCTCATCTGTTACCTCGCGTAGGGCGAGGTTGGCGTTTGTACACAGCACTGTGCGCCACTCACATCCTTCTCCGTCCACCCCAATCACAGCAATCCTTTTCGCTGATACCTGTAAAGCGTGCAAATCCAATGACACCACTGATCCTGGTGCTGCGTTGGGACATACTATGGGGCGGAAGAGGAATTCCGCTGGAATCCTCCAGTCCATGCTTCTTAGCTCTGGAATTATGAGGGCCAAGATTTTTAGCCCTGCAATGAACATCTCCTCATCTTGTGGCAGCCCTCGTATTTCCTGTGTGGTTGTGTAGGCGTGCACTACCAGCATCGCACGCAAGGGACATATTCCGGGTGTAGAACACACTATTCCTCTCTCGGTGAATGATATGGTCATGTTAAGTTTACTCAGGAGGTCCCTCCCTAATAAATTTACTGGTGAGTTTTCATAGTATAGTAAGGGTGCCTTTACGGTTTTACCCCCCACTGTTACATCCAATGTTTCTGTGTAAGGAACTTCAATTACAGCCCCAGAGAACCCCTGCGTCTCTAACTTCCTGTTAGATAATGGGAATCGGCCCTCTCTGACACATGATTTCTCCGCTCCCGAATCAACCATGAATATTAATTGCTTGTCTCCTATCTGCGCCCCTACCAATGGTTCCTCTGCTGCACTGTAGGTGGTGGATAGAACTGGACACGCAAGTTTTCTCTGTGGGCTGTCCTATGCGGGGTGTCTCATTGCCCCCCCTTCATTAAATATATTTCCAGAAACCACTGACATACCATTGTAAGGTGCTGGCGCGGGGGCCCCGTTTACATGTACTGCGAAAGGGTTACCTGGCGTATATTGCACGCTGTCATTGTTTTGTGGGTGGTTCTGTGTTCTGTACTGGGGTCCCTGTTGCTGGCCCGTGTTACCCTGGCCTGGGTCTCTCAGTTGCTGTTGTCCCATCGGAAGGCCATATGGGCTTCCCGGGTGGGGATGGCCATACTGTTCTACCTCCTGGAACCCGTTGTTTTGTCTACTTCTGCACTCCCTGGAGTAATGTCCCCATCGTCCACAGTTCCAGCAACTCCCCTGGGGGCCCCTGGGACCCTGCCATCCATTTCCTCCCATTCCCCCGTACCCCTGTGGTCCACCTCCTCTTCGGCCCCTGTACCCACCTCGTCCCCCTCGAGGGGTCCACTCTTGCCACTGCGGACCTCCACCTTGCTCCTGCTCGTTCCACTGCCGCTGTCCTGTTCCTGCCCAATTAGTTGCCACCCTTCCTTGTATTGCTATCAGCCCCTCCTCCTCATCATTTCCCTCTCTGCTGTGTGGGAGCGCGGCTTCTGCTGCTGCAACCTTCACTAACTTTGTCTGTACTAACTTCGCCTCGTCTGCCAATCTTTTCTGCGCCGCCTCCTTCTCCCTTTCCTTGATTCGTTTACAATGGTGTACTATTATGCTCTGAATTTCTGGCCATCCCTTTGCTTCAATACCTGCTATCTTGTCAAGCGCCTTCTGCACTTCTTTTGGTAGCCCTCTTTTTATAATGAAGTAAAATAAAGATGTTGATTGATACCAGGGCGTGCCCGTTTCTGCTCTCCACATCTCTTGGACCCGAAAAATGTAATCCATAGCCTCCTCCCCGTCATTCATTGTACACTGCATCACTGACTGTAAGTCCGGTGTGTCTGGGAATGTTTCGCGTAAGGCATCCCACACCCTGGCACGCACTGTGTTAAAGGAGGCCCCATCATGGCGGTCACAGTCTAATGTTACTCCCGGGAAACCGGCTTTAACCCATACTCTTTCAGCCTGATCGCCCACTGCTGTTACGAGAAAACTTTTCACATCTCCTATAGCTAGGGGTACCCCAGCAGTATGTTTCTCAAAGGCATATATCCACTTACTTGCCCCTCCTGATAACGGGGGCAATAGCTTTAATAAATTGGCTTTATCCATCTGTGCCCATGGGATATAGTTAGGCCTCCCTCCTCCCCTATGTATCAACGGGAGCTGTAGCCTTCCTTTCGTTGTTGCATCCGGACCCGTTTTGACTGCTGATGTTCCCAGTGATGCCATTTTCCCCACTCTGTTCCTTAGTCGCCCCGTCCACTCATCATCCAGTGTTCTCATTGAACATGTACCTTCCTCCCCTTCGCTTCCCCCTCCCATCGCCATACTCAATCTGTCGCTTTCTTCTAACTCCTCTCTTATATCACATAGTAATTCCTCTCTAATTCCCCCAAGCCTTTCTTCGTTACCAACATCTTCCTCTCGGGTCCCCACTTCTATTATTCGCGTTGGTTCTTCCTCAATCCTAAACAGGATCTCGCCCTTTTTCCACCCCTCTTCGGGCTTTCTGCTTTCACCTGATGCTCTAGACGTACGCCCTGGTCTAGTTGCATCCAGTGCTGTTCGTTCGCATATGTCTTTTATCCTTGAGAGCTCATCTTTTGCTATCGACAGTCTTGATTCTAGATCATCTGTGAGTTTCTCTATGTCTACTCTTTGTGTGCCTGCCTGGGCTCGCTCCCTCGTGCTTTCATATGGCGGAGGTGCCGTGGGCCGGTGGGGTGTAGTAGCTGTCGAGGGAGGTACGTAAGTGGGGTCACTGTACCCCTCTGCGGGCACAGGCTTGTTTAATATCGGGTACAAACTTATTATCTCTACTGGTGGCGCTACGCTTGACACTTCTTTGACATCTTTCTGTATCAGTAGTGGATTGTCTGTGGTGGATGGGAGATCAGTATTTAGTGCTGGTGTTTTAGGCGGTGGTATCTCTTCAAATAACCTCCAAAGATCTAATATTTCCCTCCTATTTTGCAACTGCTTTCCTTTGTATCTTAGAAAAATGCATGTGGCTACCGTATCCAGAACACTTTTATCAAATGACCCTCCCTCGGGCCAAATCTGAGGTAACCCCTGCCCCTTTAACTCGGTCACCCATTGGTCGTGATATTTTTTAATCCGCTCCGCGTACCCCGGGAGATTCTTACAAATATGTGATAAGGGTGTTTCCGCCCCCATCTCTGTGCCCTCCTAGTACAGGTGTGTCTCCATGTGGTTGCAACTACAATGTAAATGTAGTATCAATATTATTCTTTCGTACTTTACTTCACATTCAATATTGGGCTCCTTTGGGCTCTCCCCCCCCCTTTGATTGTACAATACAAAACTGACTGTACACAGTCTCTACTGTGTTCTCTTTGGGGGGCACATACAAGAGCAACACATCATTTATTTTGACAACTTCAGTCCAGAAATCATAAGGTACCCGCTCATTTATCCGGTCACACTTACCATGACCATTTAACTATTATACATTTATAGTCGCTTCACACATTCGCAACATCAGATTGTCTTCTGACACATACGAGGTGCACACACCTCTTGGTACCACTCAATTCACCATTCAAGCTGCCCTCCCTTTCCTCCCTGGCCGGCTGTCCCTGTCCGTCTTATTTGAATCTATGGATGCGCATGTATATAAATGTTAGCCTGTTCTCCCCCCTTTCAGTAGAACTCCTTTTCTCTTACTTTTTTCCCCTAAGTTCGTGTTAATCTCACTTTTTATTCTCCCCCTACCCCTAAAGAAAAGAAAAGAAAGAAGTAATAGCGATCACTAATATATTCTCAGTGCCCCCTTTTGCTGAACACTTTTATATCATATTCCACTTCTTCATATATTCCCAGTACTAGTCAAGATAGCACTATGCGGCGCCGCCTTCCACCCCCTTTCGGAGCTAGGTTCCCGTCACTTTTATCTCTTATTCACCTCGTAATCCTAATGGCCATATGCAAAGAAAAAAGCAAAGAAAGTTTAAGATGATCTTTAGTAGATCTGCGTACCCCTTCTTCGTTACCTGTCCTACACTTCTCTCCCCGCTCCCCTTACAATCACTCGCACTCAGTACTCACGTGCCCGTCTTGAACCGATAGTCTCCGAAACTGGGTCCGTCCAGGCAGTGTCGCCGTCAGCTCAAGAGTCAGCCCCGGCTCCGGCGAGCGGTACTCAAAGGGGATTTTTCAACCGGGATCCCGTACCCTCTCTCTATTGAGTGCGCACTTCTTAGTGTACCGGTCGCCGTTGGCGGGCAGCCTCCCGGAGCCGGCTCACCGTGCGTATCCCTTTCCGACCGGAGATTCTCGTGCCAAAAGGGGACGGTTATGAGGAGTTAGGAAGAAATAAAAATCACGCTATCGGGGTCACCACTGAAAGCAAGCGTCCCCAAACAGCACGGTCCTCCCCGCAATGAGAGACAATGAAGGACTCTCCCAAAATGGGAATAAGGCCAAGACAGAGTGCGGGTGAGCGTAAATGGGAGTTTATCAATCAGAATAGGGCATGCAAAGAACTCTGCAAACTCCGAGAGCACTCTGTCTGACAATAGCAAAGACAGGCGTATATATTTACAAAAAACGTCATAAGAACCTACACACTATAGGGGGCACAAGTTCAAGGGGATTGGGTGGCGACGACTAACTATAGGTGCTGCTGTGATGTGGTTGGCTGTGGCTGGAAGTCGTCACTGGTCAGCCTCGTGGGTTGGGCTGGGCCTGGCAGGGTGGCAGAGTTCATCCGGGCGGTGTTGTTGTGCCATCGCGGCCAGTGGCAGAGATGAATGTCTTTTCCTGACTTATTTGCCCTAGGCCATGCACACCGCAGTCATTCAATCGTTTCAATATTATCTTCTTTAGTAAATCTTCCAATAGGTTATACTACAGGTTAATGCAACACAGGAGGAATGCACCTTGTGAGGGGTCTGGATGTAATACGTCAGGACATGGTTACCAGTGTCCTGTTGACCGGGGCCATAGGTCGAGGGGCTAAGCTTCAGGGCCTGGGACGGGCGGTACAGGCCTTTCTGTCTTGTTAGAAGTTGTTATGGATGTTCCGCTGTGTGTTGTCAAAGTGTTGGGTGTCCTGATTGCACAGGGCCCTAAGTCTGAGATGGTCCGGTGGGTTGCGAGGTTTACGAGGGGGCGCGTGTGTTCAGGCAGAGGTTTACTGCTGTGCTGTAAATAATGCAGGTGGCGGGTGGCGGCCTTGGGTGCTACAGAGGGGGTTTACAAGTCTTTGAAGCGGCTCCAGTCTGGTTGGGGGAGGTAAAGCAGCGCGGCGCGGTCTCTGCTCTCATGCCTTGGCAGCCTTCGCAGGGCGGGAGGGGGAATGGCCTTGCACGTATTTCACAAAGGTATCTCCCTCGTGTGTTGCCGATTTAGGTAAAAACATCACAAACATTTGAACACTCTATAATACTTATTGTAAGCAATACAAAACATGCATTTAAGCTTTGCTGGATTTGTCTCGATTATACCCAGTCTGAGCACCGTATTCGTACACTATGTCTTAACAGCTACAGTATTTTAGTTACATGCATATACATTTACAGTAAATGAGGTAGTAGTCGGGTTGGTGGAGTACATAGAAAATGACCCGCCACTGTACGTGACGGTGGTGGCACATAAGGGGCTTAGACATACACACATACCGAGTGCATTCTCGCGCATCCTTCACATGAGTCCATAGTATAGTTACATTCGTCTTCTCGTGTACTCTAGCAGCATTAGCTTGGTTATGGCGCAAAACCATGGAGGGTAGGCTTCCCAGTGATACACGTAACAACCAGATCCTTGGAGCGCTCCTTTATTACTAGCGTCCAACTGCAATGGTGTGGGCTCGCCATTGCTTATATCATGGAAGCATGCTTTCTTATGTTTATACATTCTACAGGCTTTTGTAATATAAGAGGGCTTGTGGAAGAAAGCATACTTTGCGAGTGGTCCTAACATATATATATATATATATAAAGACTGTCTGTCATCTGATGACCATTTTACCGTTCTTTTCATTGTCCAGGCCTGCTGGCCGGGTCATGCTGGGAGCGATGGTACACTGCGGGAGGTGAACTGTTACAATGTTAGTGTATTACGCTAGCTCATGTCCGTCTTGTTCGTGGGAACGTGCTCACAGCGGATCTGCCAGGGTGCTGCGGCGACAAGGATGACTGAGACTCTCCAAGGGTGGGGGCCGCGCTACAGTTCGCTGAGCTCACACCATTTTTACCAGACAAAATGGTTTCTGGGCCTAGCTAAATTTTCAATACGTGTAGGCAAGCAATACGTGTGGGCAATCAATACGTGTGGGCAATGTCTCCAGTGGGTGAACCCTCCACCACCTGGGCCCGGGTGGCATGAGGGGACGCCCAATGAGCCCTTGTCCTCACCTGGGGAGAAAACGCAGGCGAGAGGGGTCTCCTGGACCAGTCCTCCCCTACAATTGTCCTTCATGCCTTCTGGACATTTCACAATTCTGGACATTGACCAACACTCCCCCCCCTTCTACAATTACTACATTGTTTCTTACCGCAGATATTTTCTTGGGACCAATGTATTTGCTTTCTACACATTTGGGAGTGAATCTAGGGTTCTTTATGAGAATACAATCTCCCACTTTCCAGGTATTACTTTTGACACTCTTGTCCTCATCAAATCTTTCTTTGTACACATCCTGTGCTTCTTTGATGAGTCATAATTCTCTCGCAATCAATGTTGGAACTCTTGGCTAAGTCCATCCACCCTGGACATAGTTTTGTTCCAGGTTGTCTCCCTTTCAATGACATGAACGGAGATACATTTGTAACTGAGTGTGGTGTGGTACAGTAGTTCCATATCATTTCTCTTACTACACCAAAGCATCTTAGATTAGAAGCCATGGCCAATTGCAAACCACCCTTTATGAACCTATTGGCTCTCTCAACGAGGCCGTTGGCCCTTGGATGATATAAAGCAGTTCTAGTGTGTTTGATGCAAAATTTCTTCAAGAAAGTTAACATCCTTTCAGAACAGAATTGTACTCCGTTATCAGTGATTAATTCTGTCGGGAAACCCTCCCTGTAAAACACTTCCTCGAAGAATAACACCATCTCTGCAGTGGTTGCCTCACGCAAAGCCTTCCATTCAATCCATTTGGAATGGTAGTCTACTAACACAACAATGGCCCTCATTACGACCCTGGCGGAAATTGGAAAACGATGGCGGAAATGCAATACCGCCATCGAATAGCGCTCGGTGCGACTATGACCCGTCACCGCAAAGTACGAAGCCATTAGCGACACCGTAGTGAACGCCAACGCTAACTGCACCAAGTACGCGCGCGCGCGCCATGCCAAACCGTAAATACCACCATGGCGCAAGGGTACGCGAATTCCGACCCTAGCGGACATGTACCTAACGCCATCAAGCATGGCGGAAAGCACCATTCCGCCATGGTGAGAAGTACGGCATCGCGAATCAACCGTAAACGGCCCCACTGAGTGCCTGTACACCGCTCCCTGCCCACAAAGTACAACTCCCCGTAGGTGCAATGAAGTCACAATGCAACCAGTGAAATGTACAAGTCACCCATGCATGCCAACGAACAAAAGAATCACAAGAGGGGCCAATGGGAGCTGTAGGGCACAGATGGCACGAATACAGAAGCCATTCCAATGGACATGACCACAGTCCCCCCCCAGAAACGCACGCAAACACAGGCACCTGTGACCAGCAATATTCCGAAAATCACAACATTCCACCAGTCCACCTGGCTGACCGGCATCTGTTACACAAAACCCAATCCCCCGCCCCTGAGCATGACAACATTCAAACAGTCATATTGGCAGCCCCCATCCCTGACCTCACTGGGCTCCGTAGGCAAACGCGCCCAGCACAGTACCACGCGACTATACTCCGAAGCTGGAACCCAATGCAGATCTCCTCACAATACATCGCTCCCCAAATAGGAATATGCCACAACACTCGCAAAGAAGAACGCTACACGGCCCATATCAGAATAGAAATTTAATGCACAACTAAATCACCAAGCCCATACAGCCATTAGTCCATGAACTCCAAAACACATATCACCATTGTGGGCTGCATCCGCAAGGAATGACCAGCTACTACTTGTGTGACGCCCTGTTCCATCATGGTACACAGAGCCACATTCACGTACGAAAAGGCAACATGGAAGCGCACAGAACCGCAGGCCCGTCCCAATGGGGAGGCACTAGTCCAGCTGAAAGGCCGAAATGTTGCTCCGAGCCACTAGTACTGCGTAAGGGCATGTGGCCCATTGGCGATCGTCCCATAAGATCGTAATGCTGCTCCACTGATTAACACGAAGCAGCAGGTGTCGGGAGTAAACGCCATCTGCAGGAGTGGCATACAGATGGCAGTGGCAAAAGGGGAGGAGATACCTGTCAACCAAAAGAAAAGAAAAAGAACAGAATAGCCATCAGAACTACATTCGAACAACTCACTTCAATGATCACACTAAATCCACAGTCATATGCATGCTAGCCCACTCGAAAGGATCATCACCACCCCAAAACCACTTGCGACTCATAACTATCTATATCGAGGTGTAAACACCATCACAAACGAGTGTACCTGTGCATGCGTCTGTCAAAACAGATTCCATCAGATGGGAATGTTAACGTGCATGGACACAAGTGTCTGAAGGCGCGTCGAGACAGGGAGGGCTCAACAAGGCCAGATAGACGATGGTCCCACTATGGCAGCCCTGCATCACATAGCGCAGGGGAGGCGGATAGATTCCAAGAAGCCCTGTACATGGCAAACCCTGTATCAAATCACCTGCCCATGCATCCATTCATCATTCCCTCATCCTGTTATAAAAACGCCTGAATATTTACTCACAAAACATTCGAAATTTCCATTGAGTCTGTGCGTTATGCAGCCTGCAAAATCCACAGTGCCCCAGCCCGTAATTCCAGTGTTGTGAAGTTACATGTATTTGGGAACGTCCGGCCTCATCGCCCACGTCACTATTGCGCATCCCAAACTATTCATATCAATCATTGCTTCCTCGCCATGGCCCCTGTCTCAAGGACATTGAACAATAGAACGTTATATTTGCAGTCAGACCTGTGGGCATCTCCTCGCCGCTAGCTGAAAACCGAAAGCGCCGCCCTTCGAATTCCTCATTTGCAACATCACGTCGAAAAGGCATCTGTGGCCGTTTGAAATCACAAATTAATCCATCTAGTGCGGCTGTGTGTGAAAATGGCAACTGCCATCACCCACTAATGGGACGCCCCGCCCGTCGTTGCAATTCGGTACAGTGATGCATGAGGGCCCACCGTTACTCGAGTACTACGTTCCACTGACCCATCACAAGTCTGTTTGCGACTGCAAAGATTGTATGTGAAACAATGGGACCATAGCCGAATGTACATATCAACAAATGTTACACGGCCATCGGGTACAAATACATGATTGCAATAGCAAGATGCCATTCCTCGAATTGCAGCGTTGTGTGCGGGACGTGCTCGGCCAAAGGGGAGAGCAGCTTGCACAGGTGGAATGAATCACCACAGGTGGAGGCCATACAGCCTGAAAACACATAAATTGCACACCCAGTCTCCTCCCACAACCACACCCACTCCGAAATGCTACCGGCAGGACTCGCGATGTTGGCCCTTGGGGACCTGATAGCACTGCAAGTACTCCAACTCCAAGAAGAAGACGAACACCAACTACAACCGGCCGCACGGAGGAGACGCAGGAGGAGGAGGAGGGCAAGGCAGGGCCAGCAAGGGCCGCCAGCACAGCCACTACCACCACGCAGGCAGCCCGCAATCCCACGCCTCCGAGCACATCCGTTCAACCTCACTGATGAGCAGATCCACACCCTCTACCGTTTGGACCGGGACACCATAGCCGCAATAGTGGACATGACACACGCTGACCTTGTCAGCATGATAGATAGCCCAACCGCCATCCCACCCCTACTGAAGGTGGTGTCTGTACTCCACTTCCTGGCCACAGGCACCTACCAGCACACAGTCGGACAGTTGCATGGCATTTCTCAGCCACTGTTCTCACGGACACTATTGCAAGTGCTCGATGCCCTCCTGCAGCACGCAGACGACTACATCTCTCTACCACGCTCGGAGCAGGAAATTACCAACACAAAAGTGGGATTCCATGCACTTGCCGGCATACCAGGTTGCATTGGTGCCATCGACTGCACCCATGTGGAATTGGTCGTCCCACATGCCATGGAGGCCCAGTACCGCAACCGAAAACAATTTCATTCCCTGAATGTACAAATGGTGTGTGACTCCAACAGGATCATTACACATTGTTGTGCCAGATTCCCTGGATCAACCCATGATTCTATGGTCTTGAGGAACTCTACTATACCACGCTACATGGAGCGACACGCAGGGAACAGATCCTGGCTACTCGGTGAGTCTCATTTCATGCATGATGATGTGGGGTATGTGATGCGGCAATGACCTGGCAGGAAGGGGGGGGGGGGTGTGCGTACGTAGCAATGGCATTCCACATCATACGTTTATCCTCCACATACAGGTGATGCTGGGTATCCACTGAAGAGATGGCTCCTCACACCAGTCCGGAACCCACGGGACCAGCATGAGGAGGACTACAACCATGCCCACTCACGTACCCGTGTAGTCATTGAACAGGCATTCGGCCTACTGAAGACTCGTTTCCGCTGCCTCAGCAGGTCTGGCGGGGCACTCCTGTACCGCCATGAGAAGGTTGCAAAGATGGTCATGGCATGTGTCATGCTCCACAACATGTGCGTACGTAGAAATGTGCCCATGCCCCCTGACGCAGAACTGCAAGCACCTGATGATGGTCATGATGAGGGTGGGGATGTGGCAGCACCTCAAGGAGTCTGCGAGGCACCGGAGGGCCGTGACATTCGTCAGCATCTTATTGATGCATGCTTCTAGCACTCACGCCTGGTGGCTGATACATGGACACGGGACTCGTGGCACTGTGTGTGTCTGGTACATGCACAATATGGACTGTACGCCTATGATGGCCTAGTACACAAAGATCATTGTCCACACATCTCATTGGTTGATCGTGCACTGTTTATGGCATATGTGATATCATGTTGAACACCCTATCGACCCGCCACCCAAGTGAGCCCAACACACCCCCTCCACCCTCCTACCTCCCCCCCGAACACCAGTGTCCAAAGATGCTCATTGTCAGTGGGCTGTCGCTATTGCAAGCCCCCTCTGCGGGTGTCAGGGGCACCCCTGCCTGTGGAGCGCAGGTTCCTCCCAGATCTACGTTGGGGGCTGCCCTGGACGGAACTTGCAACGGATGATGTGTCTGCCTGCTCACGTCCATGCATGTCCCTAAGGGTTTGTGAGAGCTCAGTGAGCACACGGCGCACTGCGGCAAGTTCGGCACATACGTCTTTGGACGTCGCATGCAGTTCCCCCCTCAGGCTCTCGGTGCTTCTCTCCATTTGGACTCTCAGGCTCTCGGTGCTTCTCTCCATTTGGACTCTCAGGCTCTCGGTGCTACTCTCCATTTGTGCCCTTAGTGTCTCTGTACTTCTCTCCATTTCTGCCCTGAGTGTCTCAGTTGATGTTTCTATGTCTGCCTTAGTGCGCCCACATTCATCGGCATGGTCCTTGAGGAGCGTGGCCAGTTGCTGCTGTTGCACGATTAACTGGTCGAGGGAGTGTTGCCTCTGCTGGGCCATGGCCATTTGCGGGGGTGTCACAGAGGGGCTGGTCACCTCATGTTGCCTTGCCACAGGGCTTGTGGGGGATGGCCAGTCGTCGTCTTGTGGGTGCCCCTGCGTGGTATCCTCATGTTGTATGGGATGGGACAGACAGGGGGAATGGGACAGGTCATGGATGGATCTGACTTCGACATCCCCGTCTTCTGTGTCGGAGCATGCTGCCATCAATGGGGTGTCACCTATGGTGCTGCTGCCACCAGAGGCAGTGCCTTCTGTGGCATCCGTTGGGGGGACCTGTGGTGGTGGTGGTGTGGGCATGCTGGCTGCTGGGGTGCCTGTTGATGTTCCCTCCTCTGTGCTGCCACCTGATGTGTGCTGCTGCCGTGTCTTGATGCGTGCAGCTGAGGTGGAGGGTCTTTGGCCGTTGGTCTTGGCCCTCTTTGCAGGCGCGCTGGTAGGGGTGTCCTGATGCTCGTCGTTTGGATCAGACCCTGTGGTGGAGTAAAGGAGGGCGAGGGTTATTAATGGGTCTGTGGGTATTGGAATGGCATTGTATCACATGCATTGGGGTGGTACCTGAGGGTGATTTGGGTCGGGGCCTTGGAGGTGCTTTCATTTGTGTGTGGAGTGAGGGTGCAGTTGTTTGGCAGCCTGCAGTTAGGGTGTGCCTGCTGCACGTGTAGTGGGTGTTTTAGGGGTTTTTAATTATTTATGTATTTATTGTGAGTTTTAAAGTGCGCTATCAGGGCGATGTGTGTGGACGTTCTCCTGGACATGTGTTTCTGTTGCACTATGTGGACACATGGTACTTCACATGATTGGACATTGTGGATTTAGCATTGTTTTATCTGGCCCACCTACCTGAATCTTCGGATGTCTGCACTCCTTTCTCCATCCCTCCGACTCCCTCTATGCTCTCCATTCCGATGGTGGAGGCACAGATTTCTTCCCAGGGGGTCAACTTGATGGGTGATTCAGGACCTCCCCCGGTGGCTGTGGCAATGTTGCGGTTGGCAGAGAGTATGCTGCGGACGCGTATCCGCAGGTCGTCCCATCGCTTTCTGCATTGCTGTGGGTTGCGGGGTGCGGTCCCCACCGCACTTACCCGCTGTGCCACCAGAGCCCATATGGCCTTCTTGTTCGCAAGTGCCGTCCTGGTCATTTGCGTGGAGAAGACGACGGCAGCATTCTCCTGGAGGGTCTCTGTTAGCACGGTGAGTTCCTCACGGGAGAAGTGGACCTGCCGCTTGCGGTCGCACGCTTTCTTCGCTACTTTTCCCATTTTTCTTGGTTTCGCTAGGGTGGATGACGGGTTGGGGTGTGTCTCGGGGTAGTGTTTTTAGTGGTTGTGTGGTTTTTGTGGTTTTATAGGTGTACGGCGGGATGTTTCCCGTTCCGGGCCCATGTTTTTACTTCCGTTTCCGTATATTTCCGGTCACCGTACTTTCCGGTAGGCGCACTCTGCGGTGTCCGCTGTGATGGGTGGCGGTATTGCACCTAGGGCGCCGTACGGCGGCGGTGTGGGCCGTTTTGGGGTCATTTCCGCCATCGCGGACTTTGCACTTCCGCCATGCCGTGGTGCTCGTGCCCGATGGGTCGGAATGGGCCGCACTTTGCTCCTTCGTGCAATGGCGGAAACGCTATTTACGCTGTTGCGGTCCGGTCAGTCACTTTCCGCCAGGGTCGTAATGAGGGCCAATGTATTTATACCCATTGTCAAGGTTTTGTAATGGTTGTCAAATCAACTGCAACTTTTTGCCATGGTTCACTTGGTACTTGGACAGGATTTATTGGTACTTCTCTAACCATCTTGGTCTTGTCACTCTTACCACACTCTCTACAACCCCTAACACACTTCTCTGCATCGCTGTCAATCCCGGGCCACCAGAAATATTGCCGCAAATATCTCTTTGTTCCTCCCATGCCCAGGTGACCTTGATGTGCTATATTTACTAAATGAGATCTGACTCCACTGGGGGGTATTATCCTATTTCCTTTTCTAAGTTTACATCCGTCCTCAGACATACTTAACTCGTCCTTCACACCAAAATATCTGGCAAACTCTTTTCCCACAATATTCTTGTGAGGCCATCCTTCTCTGGTCCAAATCATAACTTGATTCAATATTAAATCCTCCTCACCAGCTCTTATCCACATCTCTTTATCAATGGCATCATGCTCAATTTCTGCAATGCTCACATCTTGAAATTCAGGTGCTCCCTCCAATTCACCATCACACACAGGTAATCTGGATAAACAATCTGGTACCACATTCTCCCTCCCGGGAATGTAACACACCTTGCAATTATAACCCAAGAGTTCTACCATCCACCTCGAAACTCTTGGAGACCCTTTGGCCCACTCAGAACCGTTCTTCAATTGAACCAAAGGCTTGTGATCTGATCTGACAATAAAATGTCGACCCCATAGAAAGAACTTGAAGTGCGTGACTGCCCAAAATACTGCTAGTGCCTCTCTTTCAATGACCGAGTAATTTTTTTCTGCTCCTCTAAGTGGCCTGGATGCAAATGCAATTGTGTATTCAGTTTTACCAGAGTCAAACTGAGTCAAAACTGCTCCTAAGCCAAGGGTACTAGCATCAACTGAAAGCAACGTTTTCCTGCCAAACGTGAATCCACTTAAGGATGGGGCCTTGACTATACAATCTTTGATTTGCAAGAATGCTTCCTGACACTCTTTGGACCATGTGTACTTCACGTTCTTTTTTTAGTAACTCCCTCAATGGAGATGAGATGGATGCAAAGCCATTCACAAATTTATGGTAATATTCCGCTAGTCCCATGAAAGAACGTAGTTGGTCCTTGTCTTGGGGCAGAGGAGTATTACTAATGCTTTCTATGAGTGACTTTTTGGGAGAAATACCTTCTTTCGAAACTTTGTGTCCCAGATACTCCACTTCCTCAACACTTATTTTACATTTGCTTCTTTGGACCGTTAACCCAGCCTCTTTCAGTCTGCATAGTACTGCCCTAAGTACTCTGTCATGCTCATTACTTGCAAAAATCAGAATGTCATCTTGAAACACCTTAACATTTTCCAACCCTTTTAACACTTCCTCCATCACCTTTTGGAACAAAGATGTGGCCGAGGCCAACCCAAATGGCATGCGATTGTATTTATAAGTACCTTCAGGTGTGATAAAGGCAGTGAGATGTTGTGATTCTCGGGAAAGGGGAACTTGGTGATAGGCAGCAGAGAGATCAATGACAGAGAACAATTTGGGTTCGCCAAGAGTGGAGAGTGTCTCGGAAATGTTGGGTAGGGGATGTCTCTCCACCAGAATATTGTGATTAAGACTGCGCAAATCTACACACAGTCTTAATTTACCATTATTTTTGGCCACTAAAACAATGGGGGACAACCACTCTGTGACCTCAACAGGTTCAATGACACCCTTATCTACTAAGTTACTGAGTTCACTGCGTAGTTGCGCTCTCGTGTTTAACGGCACATGTCTCACTTTATGAACAATAGGCTGAGATTCTTTCTTTAGTCTAATATGGTGTTCGAAGTTCTTGAGTCTGCCCAGACCTTCGGTGAAGACCTCTGGGAACTCTCTTGACCACATATCATCAATCTCGGCAATGGTGACAGGCTCAGTGGCGCTAGCTTGCACCCTGACTCTCAACTTCCTTTGTTCCTCCCAACCTAAAAAGGAGGCTCCCTTTCTTGCAACCAAAATGTCAGCTATGCATTCTCCACCTCTGTATTGCACACTTGCAGTAAACTGTCCCAGCATCTCAATAGGGGATTCCGCATAGCCACAGGGCCGAATTCCTGGTGGATCCAGCATTGATTCATCTTTTTTTAGAACATCTTTAAATGTCTCTTTAGAAATGATGGTCCATGGGGAACATGTGTCAACTTTCATGAGGATTTCTTGACCATCAATTACAAAAACATCTGTTGGACCTTTGCTGTCTCCTCCTCCAATGGTCGAAATCTCGAAGACATGTCTGGGGTTGTCTTGCGAGGAGTACACCTCCTGTATGTTGTAAGCTGAGTGAGCACCTTCTTCTTGGTTGTCTCTGGTTTCTAAGAGATTTATTGATGACCTCTTGCATACATTAGCGAAATGTCCTCTGGTCCTACACTTGAAACATTCAGCATTCCTTGCTGGGCACGAAGGGTAATTCGGACCATGCTTGACACTGCCACATCTGGTACACTTTGCACCCCATGTTCCTTTCCTGCTTGTATTGACATTAAGTCTCTTCCTGTGATCAACTGCGTACACAGCTTGGGTACTCTGTTTGTCAGACTTCAGTTCTTTAACATATTGTGAGGTTTGTTCTATGCTTCTGGCTAGGTCCACTGCTTCATCCAACTTCATGTCTTTTGCCAACAATTTCTCCTGTATCCTAATATTATTTGTGCACCTCACTAACTGATCTCTAATTAACGGGTCAGATAGATGTTCGAATTCACAGGAGTGGCTTAATGTTCTTAATGAGGCTATGTACGATTCCACGGATTCTGAGGACTCCTGCGTACGCTGAAAGAACTAGTGCCTCTCGAATGTAACATTTTTCTTAGGCTCAAAATGATCCTTGAGTTGTTTAATCGCAAGGGCATATTCATCTGTGTCCTCCGCTTCACCAGCTTGTGCACTGCCTAACCCATCAAACACTGCACGGCCTTCCACACCAAGATTGTGAAGTAATAATACCTTTTTGCGAGTTGAGCTGAATCTCTCTCCTCCCATTGCCACCAGGTAGTTTTCAAACATGTCTTTCCACCTGTCCCACCTAACTTGGGGGCGTCCAGGTTCATTCAAAAATGACATTGGCGGAGGTATTGAAGCTGCCATGTCTCAAGCGGTAAAAAGGTGGTAAAGAGTGGGCTTGCTGGATGCAACCAATAGACTCTGGATCAGTTCAAGTATGCCAGTGGATGCACAGACTGAGCAGTGACAGTGCTGTGCTATGCAGACAAAGGGATCAGTCTTGTATGAGTACAATCCCTTGTGTATGATGTCACAATCCTCCTCACATCAGTCTGAATTGGAACATGATGGCTGCTCATCCACAGAATGGATACATGTCATAATGGCTGGCTCCTGAAACTTGCCAGAAATGCATGGGCAGGTTGCTCAGCAACGATAATGTCAATGCTAGGGATCCTTGAAAGTAAACACTGTTGCTTTGAGACAATACAGTAATGGGGAAGGCAAGATTACCCCCCAGGGGACGCGACTGCTGACCTGTTGTTCCGCTCCTCCTGACCTTCCTGCAGCGTCTGCTGTCGCACGGGAGTGTGGAATAATGCAGGCCGCACTATGACGAGACTTCAAAGGAGTAGGGAGACACGGCTGAGAGCCATCCTCGTCGTCAATGAGGAAATAAAGGCTCCAGGCAGCAGTGATGAAGAAACAGTAATTTATTTCATTACAGCGACAGTGGCCTATGAGAGCCGAGTGCCAACATGGCTCTCTCCCTGCAGTCTCTACTCTCTCATCCACATTCTTAGAATAACATTCTTAGAACTTAATGAGCTCATAGTGCAGCTCAATGTTTAACTAGGATCTGGTAATACATTTTTATGAACTTGTTTTAACTTACACTTACATCATAACAGCATGCAAATGAGATTGAATGTAGCAAGGGATTGGTCAGTAAAGTTTAGTGAGTGTGTTGTGCTAGAAGAGGTTTTCTCAGATATTCTTTTTGCTGAGAGAAGAACAGTTAGCTATGGCTGAGTGTTTTAAAAAACAGATTGTGTGGATTTTGGGAGACTTGTGGATACATTGGTTGAAGGTGCATGCAGAAAGCTGTGGAGTATCTATAGATCTTGGATTCCCACATGTGGAAGTGCACTGGTATGGAGTCCGTGGAATGAAGTGGCTGGACTTGCTACTTCTCTGTGCAACTTTGAAGATAGAGGAACATCCAGACATAATTGTAATTCAATGTGGAGGGAACAGTTTAGGACATGTGTCTGGAATTTCTTTGCAATTTGCAATGAAAGAAGGACTTCACAAGATCATGGACATGTTTCCAAACTCCAAAGTAATTTTTTCACAGATTGCGCAGAGACAAATGTGGCTTTGTTCTTTCTCATGTGGTCCACAAATGGAGAAAGCAAGGCGTAATGTCAATAAGGCTGTTTGTGCCTTCCTAAGAGATTTTGGCATGTCCTCTTTTCACAATGAAAATATTATGTTTCGTAGTACATACATTTTTCGCAGAGATGGAGTCCATCTTACCTATGCTGGCAATCAGATTTTTCTGAGAAATGTACAAAATGCATTGCAACCTTTTTTAGAAATACAGCATCCATTTTGAAGTAGGTGTTAAGTATTTATAACTTTTGTCATACAAACACCTCCCAAAAGCTCTTTTCAGCGCCACCACTTCCTCCCAGAGAAAAATGCAATGGTTACAATAGGGTAGCATCCCAATTTTTTTTATGTTCGCGAACTGTCCGCGGACTTTCAAGAAATACAAAGGGCCCTGCGTTATTTATCTTTACTTCTGTTTTTTAACTGTGAAAGGCGGCTCTGAAAAGAGCCTTATTTTTTTTTTATTTTTGTTATTTTGTATTTTTTTTGTTTTTTTTACAC
Organism: Ambystoma mexicanum; assembly: GCF_040938575.1. Taxonomy (NCBI): domain Eukaryota; kingdom Metazoa; phylum Chordata; class Amphibia; order Caudata; family Ambystomatidae; genus Ambystoma; species Ambystoma mexicanum. Next base: position 822,862,122 of record NC_090935.1, read on the forward strand.
ACAACACACTAGGAGAGGAGGGGAAAGGAGGGTAAAGGGGGGGACACCAACCACAGGGATAAGAAAGGGCGAGCTGAGAGAGGAAGATGTAGAGTGGGTTTTATTTGGGTAGTGAGCAGGTCTTCTCGTGCTCTGAGACGATAGTCTCAAAAGCACTGCGAAGTCGCTCCCCCCTGCAGTGTACTGTGTCACAGTACATACATACAACTGTGACCCTCGAAAGGTAAGGGTCATCAGAATTCTGTATGGCCTGTGAGGCAGCTTGTGGAAGACGCTGTCCCAGAGAGGTGTTCCTTGTGGTGACAGGATCAGAAACGGAGGATGAAGTAGAGGCAATCAACCTACTACGCTCTTCGCAAGGTACAACCTTGCGAATGGCCTGTAACGCTCACCTGATTCCCACGGAGGCGCTGATCCCGGCTGGGCTGCTATCGTTTCTTCAACTGAGAAGCGTAGAGCTCAGACGACTCTCAGGACTGGGCTTCCTCTTATCGAATGTCTGACTTGCAGGGTAAGTTTTCTGCAGGTGGAAGAAAAAGGGTTAATCACCGTTTGATGGGTTTCCTTCTCCCACCAATCGCCAGTTTCTCCCACAGCCTAGCTTTCTACTTGTCTCGGCGAGCTCTCACCTTAGGCGTATAAATGCTGAGCTCTCCATCCTGCGTCTGGTGCAGGGGTGCGTGGATTCCAGTTACGTCACTGGATGAGTTCAGTGTTGAGGCTCAAGTCTTTTGCGGCCTTAGTTGTGGCACTGGTGCTGGGATGCCGAAGAGCGATGCCGCCGTTACTGCACGAACGGATGCCTGTAAGTATACTGTAGTCTTTAGGCTTTAAAAGATGGGCACCTCAATAATGTCCCTTTTCCTTTGTTTCAGGCCCGGGATGCTGTGGGCGTAGTTTTCCGTTGTCGCTGCACGTGCCGATGCACGTAAGTATAATGTTCGTTGGCCGCTTTTAATGGCACCTCTAATAATGTCCTTTTTCTGGTTTTCAAGTGCCGGGATGCTGCGGGCTTTATATCCGTTGCCACTGCACGTGCCGATGCACGTAAGTATAATGATCGTTGGCCCCTTTTAATGGCACCTCTAATAATGTCCTTTTTCTAGTTTTCAGGTGCCGGGATGCTGCGGTTGATGCGGCCGCTTCTGCACGTGCAAAAACTGGTAAGTTAAGATGAATGCGACTGCCTTCACCCGAACCCCTTTTTAATTATGTCCTTTGCCTTTCAGGTGCAGAGAAGCTGCCGAAGAGAAGGCCGCGGTTAGCTCCGTTGCAATCACGGATGGATCAGGTAAGCGGGCGCGGCTGCGAGCGAGTTGCACTTTTCTAACCTTATGTTTATTCTTTGCAGGTTTTGCCGGTGACTGGATTCCGGGATCTGGTAAGTATTGTTCTGTGTCTTTCTTCATCCACAGGTTGCTGCGCGGAAGCTGAAGATGACTCTGGACCTGGAATGCAGGAGCCGACTCGGTGAGCGTCCTGCTGCTGCTGCAGAATAACGCGAAGCACGTGTTTTCCATCGGGCATGGTTTAAATAGCAGAGAAGTGCTTCCAGTGTGTGTTCTTCCACCGGTTCCACCCAGGTAAGAAAAGAGTTCCTGAATGGAGGGAATAGTTCCTCCCAGCCATGATGGCTGGGGACTTCAACCAGACTGGATTGTTCTGGGTAAATATGCAGCATGGTCTGCCTCAGGTAAGTCCACCCAAGCATTATTACACTGTTTATCAATATGAGCCCGGCGCCTATGGCGCCGGGACTGAAACCCTTCATGAGCCTGGCGCCAAAGGTGCCAGGACACAGTCCAAAGGGCCCCTGTAGGGGTCTGTGGGTCCGGAGTAGTGGAAGACGGGTCTGCATCCGAGGGCGCTGGGCCAGTCCTGGACCCGCGGGAGTAGCGCCCATGACATGGCCCCAGTGTGGAATGAGTTCAGGTGTCGCTTCATGGTCGTAGTCCCAAAGCTATACGAACCATGCCTCTCGCGACGGAGTACCATTTTGCACTCATTGCAGGTGACATGGTTCGCACAAGCCTTAGGACCATTGCCATGAACGGTAAACAACCGCCACACCCAAGAATCATGCCGAGGGCGGGTAGTAGGGTTTTCCTCTACCTCATTCTCGTCATCCTCTTCTGTATCCACACTCCTGTTCCCCTCTTCAGGCCCTTGGGAAGGTGGTGGTGGTGGAGGGAGGTGGGGGTGGTGCTGAGGCAGATACAGCACCAGGTGGCAGCAGTGGAGCCACAGAAGCCATCAGGTTGAAGATGGAAATCTGCAGGTTGCAGCAAAAATCTCTGTGCTCTGTAGAATAGCCAGAAACACAATGAGAATGAGCTCTAGGGCATGGTCTTTTATAGGGGTGCTTGTGCGCGGTTCGCGGACATGCGTGCCGTCCGCAAGACAGATCGAACACCAAAAAAGGTTCAAAAAGTCACAAAAACTATGTGGAAATTTAGGATTAGTATGTGGGATTTGTGGTATGTTGAGTTTTTAATGAGAAATATTGTGGATTACTTGGAAATGTACTTTTAAAGTGTTCGGGGACACGAACAGTGTCCGCATTCAGAACACGCGATCAGCGTGTATGCGGTCACATGATTGTTTCATGAGCATGTTCGCTAAGGTAGCAGCCGTCCGCAGGACACCCAATGTACGGACATTGTTTTGCGCATGCGTGTTGATGTTCTACGGACAGTGTTCGGGTCCTGAACTAATTAAAAGTGCGTCACACGTAAAACGAACAGTTAAGGACAGCCGTTTGTTCTTAGCACAGTTTAATTTACTTGTGCACAATACGGACAGACATAGCGTCTCAAGCACACCTCCATTTTAGTTTATTTACGAACAATTCAGGACACCACGAGTGTTCTTAGAACAGTTTCAACTTGCTAGCGAACACTACGAACAGGCATAGTGTTCTTAAGGACACCTCCATTTTCGTTTATTTACGAACATTTCAGGACACTGAGTGTTCTTAGAACATTTTCAACTTGCACGAGAGCATTACGGACAGATATAGTGTCCTCAGGACACTTACATAATCGTTTATTTACGAACATTTCCGAACAACCGCACTGTCCGTGGACACCTAAATTGGTTTTACCACAAAGAACTGAAAGTAATTACAACACAATATAAAAAAGTAACTTTATTTAACATATATAAACAATTTATGACTGAGAAGGTGGGGCAGAAACGGAAACAAAAACAGGAGAATTAGGGTTTTCAATATAAGTGGGATCAGGTGAAGAAGGGATGGAAATCTCATCAAAACGTTGGGGTCCATGGAGAGAGTTTGGGGTTAAATGAATGGGATATGGTGAGGGGGGACAAGTACAGGTGGGACAATGGTATGTTGTTGGTGGTTTTAGGTGATCTTCCACAAAGTTCTTTAAATCCGTAAAATTTGCCTTAAATTGGTCCATTTTGTGGGTAATGTGTTCAAGAGTGTTATCCACCGCTTCTTTTTCTTTGGAAGTTGCAATTTTTGTAGGGTCTGTAAAAAGAAAAAAAAAAGAAATGTATATGTTGAATGTATACAAAATAATATGTATTAATTGGTTTAAATAGTAAACTGTGTACCATTAGGTGGACTATCTTCTAACATTTCGTCTCGTGGGAAATGCTCCTCTAGCCAGTCCAGAGTACTACACATTTCTGTGAGAAAACAAAAAAGTAATATTTTATTTTTCTAATATAGAAAGTTTATAAATGTATGAGTAAAATGAAGTGCACTTACTATTTCTGGTAAGATATGTAATCAGTAGTCTATACGTCTGGTCTTTCTGTTAGTTGTGGAGTGTCTGTGAGGTAATTATGTTGGAAGCCACTTTATCTTCTTTTGGTATATTCCATTTTAGAACATATTGTATTTAAATGAATGGTAAGTGTGTTACATATATGGGTTACATTTCTTAAGTATTACTACATATACTTTGTATGTGTGCTGCTTTGTGAATTTGTTAAATGTTCCTATGTTATGATATAAAAATTACACATACCCCCCCCCCCAGAGTTTTTAGGTGCTGGTATTGTTGTCCGGACCGTCAAATTCAGTAGAAAGGGTTCAGTATGTTCCATATTACATGTTCAAAGTTATTATTGGTAAGTTATGCTACTAAACTAAAAAACTATGAAATTCAGTAAAAAAACTTTGTTAAAGGCACGTTATGGTTAAGTTGCGCTACTAAAAACCTATCAAATTCAGTAAAAATTGAAAAGGTACTATATTTGTAGACTTAGGTTCAAGTCACATCATATGAAACATATACATAGCGGAAGACACAGGCTTGAAAGAGAGCAATCCTTTCTGTGCATGAAGATAATCATTAGAGTTATCAGCACTTTCTCATAGTTTTATTTTTATTACCATACCTTCCCTGTATATGCTCATATTTGTATACATTGTACTCACACTCCCTTCCTTAGGGTTCACTGACATCATTTGATACACATACATACAGTAAGTAGGACATTTGAAACAGAGCAATCATTTCTCTGCATAAAGATAATCAGTTGGGTTATGAACTCTTTCTGCTACTACTTCTGCTTTTTTGCTTACTTCTCTGTCCCTTTATATACTCATATTTGTATGTGTTGTTGTCTCCTTGTGTTTTGTCTGTTTTGTCTGTATTAAGTGTAATTATGTATTAAGTGGGTTTTATTAGCTACTTATTACATGTTAGATTATGAATATTGCACCTTCATCATGTATACTGCACACACTGCTTAAGTTTCTGCATGAGTTGCTTAGTATACTGGACAGAACTTCATAATAGAATGCTATTTATATCAATGCATTGCTTAATGCACTAATTAGCTCAGGATATTTATTCAAATGATCCTTGACACTTTTTGGTCAACATTATAAGAATCCCTCCTACAGAGTTTTCATGAAAAGTAAATGCACTTGTGATGTCATCAGTGATGTCATCAATGACATTTGTGATGTCCTGGGTGTTAGTGTTAGCAGTGCATGGTGGCGCGACTTATGGTTGCTTATCTTACCATAACTGCCGAATTTCAGGGGGTTTTTGGTTTTACTTTGAACCATAAGGTCCCTTTAACAAAGTTTTTGTACTGAATATGATAGGTTTTTAGTAGCGCAACTTAACCATAACGTCCCTTTTAACAACGTTTTTTCACCGAAACGCGTCATTTTTGCTATGCAAAGGGCCAGATGTTTTGGGAGGACCACAATGTTAGTGGATTTTTATGAGCCATATGCTGCGCAATTTTAACTAATAAAGAATATTGGTTTGGACACAGAACACCGGTTTCCTGGAGTAACATTTTTTCGAATGGGGGAGTGCTTTCCATGGACTGCAGAGAAAACAGTCTTTTCCGACATATATATATATATATATATATATATATATGAACAAGATATTGTTGCAGTATACTGCAGGACTGGTAATGTTGGGTCCTACCCTAGACCGAATAGAAAGTAGAAAGCTATAGAGGTAAACCAGTGTTCTGCACTTACCAAACATTTATGAATACAGAATTGACACAATGTAATTGAGTTTTCAAAAAGTAATCAATTACATTGTATCATTCTCAATGATCTGATTGGCAAATTATCATAAAATTCTGTATTGATACATGTTTGGTAAGCGCAGAACACTGGTTTAACTCTATAGCTATCTACGTGTATAGACCAATTATTAAATCAGAATCACTAAATGTACACTTCCATTTTAAGACAAACCTAGCTTTGCTCAGTTGGCTGAAATCTGTAGAATGTTGTTTTCATGGTAAACCTAGGCATGCTATGGCAATTCTGCTTGCAGTGCACACAGGCATACATCCTTTGTCTACGTGGTGCATGGCAACATAGCAGACTTTGCTTTCTTAATGGCTGACTTTAATTCGGGCATCGCTACATTTTCAAGGATTTGTGTAATGCCAGCAGTCCTCAAAGACACAAAAAGATAGAATGCCATAGGTTTGCAGCAAGAACCGAAAAGTTAAGCCCTCCCATTAAGTGGCCTTTAAACGGTGGGGGTCATATACTAACCTGTCGTTGGCCATCGCTGTCCATGCTCTGGGCAATCTCCGACTGTCTTGGATCAGGACATCAGTAGGCACGTTCTGCTTTCAAATTCCCTTCAAATATTTTACAAGGCTTTTAAGTTATGAGTAAAAATAAGACAGAATTATGATTGACCTTGAAAACAAACATGGATTAAAGATGGATGTGGAGGAGATTCCAAGATGGCCACCGGGTGAAGAGCACCATAAACAATGCTCTCCTGAACCTCGGGACCGGAGGAGCCCTAATTAGCTGACTTAATGCCTTCCCCAGGTGCAGCAATAAGTGGGGAAAGACTGGAGCAGAGACTGATTGATATATCCTTGCAATAAGGAGCGGACCGCTCTGGGATCGTTCAGTGGAGAAGTGCGGGCAAGGAGAAGCGGCCCGCGCAGGACGTCGCATCAGCAATGAGAGCCATCGTATCTCACGGCTAGGCGAACTTGAAGCAGTGGAAGAGTTCCCAAGAAGTCCCCAGTGGCAGAACTGCCTAAGACAGCAATTCAGGAGAAGCCAACGGAGTAAGCACAAGAGATCCTCCACCAAAGGATACTCAGGGACGCCCAGGCGTGCTGGGCACCGAAGGTACCGGAGCAAAGGAGGCCCCTCCCCGAGCGAGAACAGCGGAGAACCCTACCAGAGCCCCGGGTCAACCTGTTGCAGCCCTGCTGCCGGAGATCCGGGTACTGAAGCGGCCCAGCTGAGGGGGAGATAAGGGCTGGAACGGCCGCCTTCATGCAGGCGAGTGCGGAGCGGTGAGGGACCGGCAGCAAAGGAGGCAGTCCGCCAGAGTAAGAAGCGGAGATCAAGTGGGGCAGACTCTCAGAGAGGCTGATTCCAGAGCACAGCAGGAGGATCAATACACCAAAGGCGCAGGGTGAGGGACAGCCCACGGAACTGTCAACCGAACCGCAGCACAGCCGCAACTGTTGTCCTTCTGCACCCAACTGACAACATGATCGGGAGACGCGTGAAGGGGACACAGTGAGTCTGCAAAGACATCACCCCGGTAAGAGGGGGAAGGCAGCAAAGACAGATGGGTGGGTCGATATAACTGACAGCTGCAATAGAGGAAGGTACCATTCAACAGTCACACTAACTCAGGAGTGGGGTCTTATATAAGGAGGGGCAAAGCCCGTAGGAGATGAGGCAGGGGGCACACAGCAAGGCCCCAAGGCAAGGCGAGTACGTTGCAGAGGACATGCTCCACCGACCACTAATATACTAGCCAGCAGGCAGGGACCCCTAGGGAGCACCCTGTGGGCCCTTAGCACCCACAAGAAATGAGAATGCAACAGAAGAGGGGATATTAAAGCACTCAGACAGTACTGATTGGAGTGGCTGGAGAGGATTGGGGCATCAGCGAAAACTAATGTGGTGAGCATTTCTTCCTCTCCCAAGCGGTGCACATTGCTAAATTCAAAGGAAGACAACAGTGGAGCGGGCCTATGGCCCCGGCCAGCCATGTCAAAGCCCAGGGGGAGAGAGAGACACAGATCCCATTGAAAGGGGGGGAAGAAACGTCAGGAGGGGGCACTGACAAAGAGCTGTGCTAGAGAGCCCAATGACCTGGGGAACCACACATGTCAGACCCTCAGCCAGAAAAAGGAGAAGGAAAGGGGCAAGATGAACCGTAGCAGCCTGTGACACAAATGCTCCTAAAGCAATACTTCAATGACTTTGGGGACAAAATATTGAATACAGTACAAAACCAAATGGACATTCTGAGAGAAGACCTGTCGGAGGGCATTCAAGAGATAAAGAGGGATTTGAACAAAATGGAGGAACGAGTGGACATAAATGAAAGAGCCATCGAGGAAGTGACGGAGGGGGAAAGGAGTTCCGACACCCTGCTCGAGAGCATTGCAACGGCTACTCGCAATCTTGAACTCCAGGCCAAGGATCTATAAAGCAGATCCAGGAGATCCAATATCCGCATCAAATGTCTCTCTGAGGAGGTCCAAGACAAGGGCCTCGGAGCAGCGGTTCGCTCCATTTTCAGAGATCTCCAAGAGGCAGAGGGCTTGCCGGGCATACAATTAGATAGGATACATAGGGTTGGCCCCCGCAGGCAAGAGCCAGGAGCGAGATGTACTGGTAGCCCCCCATGGACACACAATCAAAGAAAAGATCCTCCCCAAAGCAAGAAAAGAGAAATTCATATTCTACAATGTGGTGGGGGTTTACCTATATCAGGACTTAGTGCAGATAACCCTTATTAAGAGGAGGAGGATGGCTCCGGTTTTGTCAATACTGAGAGAAAAAACTGTCCGGTACAGATGGACGTTCCCATTTGGGTTGCTCTTTGAATGGCAGGGGAAACAAAAGAGAATCGCGTCCTATGAGGAGGGAGCAAGCCTTCTGGGATTGAGGAAGATATGATAAGGTATTTGTAACGCGCCTATACACAAGTGTTTCAAGGTCACTCACTTGACCACGAAGCGTCCAGTCCTCAAAGTGCCTGTAAACCAGGGGACAGTGGGAAATTGAAAGATCCAGCTGCTGGGACACTACCGGAAAAGGGAGCTTGCCCCGCAAAGGACGCCGAAGGATCAATCACCAGGACAGGCTGCAGGGACGAATGATCATTTTACACCTGGGGAGGGCGGATGGTAACAGAGTTATTATAGGTGGTCCTGCGGAGGGGAGATCTTGGAATGGGTTCGGGAGAATCTGCAGAGAACGGATCTGGGAGTAGTGTTGGGTTCAATCCTCGAGACACCGATCCAAGAGGGGCTAGAGGTTGGTTAAATCCACCCAGACAGGGGTCAGACATAGAGGGAGTGGAGGGGTTGTGATCCGAGGGGTAAGAGGACAAGTAAGGGGGATGAGCGTGGGGGTCAGAGACCCAGCCCAAGTGGAGGCAACGATTACAGGAACATCGGGGATAAATGGTGAAGGACAAAGTTCTTACATTCATAACCCTTAATGTTAATGGCCTAAATTCCCCAGTTAAACGAAAAAGAATCAAGGTACACCTGAAAAGGGAAAGACCAGACATGATAGCCCTTCAGGAAATGCACATTCACACTCGGGATAGACATAGAATAAGGCTTTGGGGCTACAATCGGATATTCCAATCGACGCAAGCTTGCAAGAAAGGGGGGGGGGTGCTCCTTGCCCTGAGGAACGACCTTGACCTGATGCAGACAGACACTGACAGGCACGATCAGGGGAGGTACCTTGCAGTAAACCTGAAGGGGAGAGGGGAGCCTTGCACGGTTGCGACGCTAATGCACCCAACGCTAGCCAAGATGCATTAATACAGAAAGCTTTGAATACGCTAGAGAAATTTGTGGAGGCTCCAATTGTCCTAACAAGAGATTTTAATTTAGCATGGGACCCCATAAGAGACGGAAGCAAGCAAAACCTAACCACACAGGGGAACCTTCATGGGAACTCAGAGAGAAAATAAGGAATCTGGCTCTAGTGGATGTATGGTGAGAGATGGAGGGGGGCAGGAGCGGGTACACTTTCTATTCACATGTCCATCTAACGCATTCAAGGATAGACTATGTATGGGCATTGTGCAGCCTTTTGGGTCGGATGAAGGGGATAAGTGTGGGGACAATAATACACTCTGATCACACACCCATAAAACTAACATTGGAAAGAAACCGAGGTCTTCTGGGCTTATGGAAATGGAGATATCCGGCATTCCTCTTTAGGGAGGAGCAGTTGACATTGGAGGTTAAGGAATGGATACAGAGCTTCTTCGAAGATAATAAGTATCCGGACACGTCACTGCAGACGAGGTGGGTCGGCTTTAAAGCAACAATAAGGGGGAAAATTATAGCCATTAAGGCACGCAGAAATGGGGAAAGGAGATTAGAAGAGGAGAATTCCGGAGGCGAAACTCAACTAGATAATATGATGGGAGCGAGCAGGGAGACAAAGAGGGAATACAAAATGGTAAGGGCTCAACTTGATCTAATACAGACCAGAGCGGCTGAGCGCACCCTACTATCCCTTAAACAGAAGTACCATATAAAAGCAAACAAATCTGACAGGTTATTAGCAAGGCTCCTGACGAGAGAGGAGAAAGCAAATACTATAGTAAAAATAAAAGTGGGAGGGGACAATATGAGCACCAACCCAGAGGATGCAAAAAAATTATTCTTTGAATACTATTCCAAGCTATACAGCTTGGACAACCCGAGTCCACAAGCCCAAGAGGAATACCTAGATGATGTTAGTCTCCCAAGGATCACAGAACAAGAGAGGGAATACCTGGAGATAGATATCACCAGTGAGGAAATCCGGGCAGCAATAAAGGCGCAAATCTCCAAGGACAGACAGATTTACCTCCGAATTTTATAAGACTCACAGGGAAGTAGTACTGGCCCATCTAACAGCCCTATTTAATGAATTTTATTTGGGGGGGGCATCATACAAACCATGCAAGAGGCGAAAGTGATTCTCATCCCTAAGAAGGTAAAAGACCCAATGGAATGTGGCTCATATAGGCCAATCGCCTTAATAAACGTAGATGCCAAAATATACACCAAGACATTAGCATATAGACTAGACAGCATTCTCCCTCAAATCGTCCAACCTGATCAGTCAGGTTTTGTCAGGGGTCGGCAGACTAGCGACAATATCCGAAGAATAATACATCTTATTGAAAAGACTAACAAGGAGATCCCACCTCTCCTCATGGCACTAGACGCGGAAAAAGGGTCTGACAGGGTGGAGTGGGGATTCCTGTGTAAAACCATGGAGAGGATGGGATTTGGGGACAAATTCATGACCAGGGTCAGAGCAAACTACCAACGGTTGTGACTACCCATGAATGGCCAATTAACGGAATTGGTGACCGTGCAACGGGGCACAAAACAGGGGTGCCCATTATCGCCCTTTCTCTATGCGTTCGCGGGTATAGAACACAAAATCACCAGGTTCGCAGATGACATTCTTTTGCGGATAACTCATCCAGAAACATCTCTCAGGGCAATAGACAAGGCGATGCAGCAATTTGGGGCGGTGGGCGGTCTAAAAATAAACACACACAAATCCGAAATCTTTAATCTGATGCTCCCAGAGGACCTAGTGCTGGGTCTCAAAACAGACACCCCATATAGATGGGTCGAGAGAAACATAACATACTTAGGAATTAACCTGGCAAAGTCCACAGAGGCACTCTACGAAGTAAACTATCTGCCCTTAATAGACTCTATCAAGAGTAAGATAGTTGAATGGGGGCCCCTGTCTATAACATGGCTCGGTAGAATAAACATCTTAAAAAGGGTTATACTTCCCCAGATCTTATATTACTTTTTGGCCCTCCGTCGGCCGTCCCCGCCTCCCTCTTCAGGGCCCTAAAGAAATACAGAAGCAGATTTGTATGGAACAACAGGAGGATGAGGATGTCGAACAGGGCAATGATGACCCCCCACTAACAGGGGTGGGCTGGGAGAGCTAGACTTCAAAGCCTACTATTTGGCTGCTCAAATTAGAGTGATCAGAGATTGGCAGAAGGACGATAGGAACAAGATTTGGATACAAATGGACAGAGCAGTGGCAGGGGAGAAGCTAGACATAGTGCTATGGAAGCCCAAAGAGGGAAGACCCCCCAAATGTATGGTAGCGAAATTCTGTCTCTGGTCAGGGACGCTAGGGATGAAACCACCAAGCGTGCGCATAGCACCTCCTACCCCTCCACGCTAACTCCAATATTCGAGAACGCACATTTACCCCAGGCTGGAGAGGCAATGCTTTTGATAAATGGCAGGAGGGTTGGTGTCAAAGAATCCGAGAAATGTTTGAAGGGGCGCAGGTGAAATCCTTCATCCAGTGCAAGACATACTTCGGTTTGGGGGTGCAGGAGCGCTTTCACTACATCCAAATTAGACATTGGCTCCAGCATCCCACTATGAGGGAGGCGGCGACGAGGGATTTAACCGCATTTGAGAAATACCTACTCACAGATCCCGGGAACAGGAGGGTGGTTGCAACAAGATACACTCAGATAAAAATGGATGAAGACACACCTCTAAGGAGTTACATGAAACCCTGGGAAGAAGCCTTGGGTCACCCAATAGAGGAACCAGACTGGATACATTTAAAAACTAATGATACACTGGCACTTAAACCCAGCAAAACTACACAAAATGTACCCTCGGGATTCTAACCACTGCTGGAGGGAATGCTGGATGGAGGGAAAATGGAGCCATATATGGGGGGAGTGCCCCTGTGTACAGGAGTACTGAGAGGGGCTAGAGGAGGCAACCAAACAAATCCTGGGGGTGATTAGGAACGAAAGGAGGGGCCTGGCACTGAAAGGCCTAGATGGGTCACTCGATGAACTGACTTCAAAGGCGGATAAAGTCTGTCATCCTGAGGCTGCCAGGAGCTCTAGTATTGGCACAAAAATGGAAGTCCAAGGAACCTCCAATGCAACACGAGTGCGTAGGAAAGATATGGAACTTTGCCACGCTGGGACGTTTAACATACATCCTGCAGGGGGACCATCGTAGATTCCTTGTGGACTGGTCGGGGGTACTGGAGTTCTTAAAAAGCAGGTACAGGGGACTTTGATGCACAAGGAGAATGCGCCTCATAGGTCTGGGATGAATGGCTCAAACTTATTGGCCTCAGCGCTTAAGGGACCGACGGGAGGGGAAAAGGAGACATTCACAGAAGAGAAGAATGGGATTAAGGACCAATCTCGGACAAAGGGGAGAGGCAGGGGAGGGGGGAGAAAGAGGCGGGTAGTTACTGGGGAACTGTGTTGTTTAAAAATGCAAATAAAGAGTTATGTTAAAAGAAAGATAGATGTGGAGGTATTTAGACCTACATTTGGGGGTTTAGAGTGGTGTTAATGCATTATAATGTGGACTTTAAAACCAGGAGAGGAGCACATTTTAATACTATGTTATGTTATCGACTTTAATATAGCGTATCGGTCGCTCAAAGGCATCATGGTGCTAACAGAGGAAAAAACACAGAGGCAACAGTGAATCAACACAGGGATCTAGAAGAGAAATTATTTCAGAAGACATCGAAACTTAGTGATCTTCGATAGAGTGAATAGAGAGCGGAAGAGCATTCCAGAGTGTATAAGCTGCAACAGTAAAAGCAGCCCCTCCACCCCTTTCCCCCCAGGCCTAGTCTGCTGAAACCTAGGCACCTGAATAGACAGAGCAGTCGCAGAGCGGAGAGATCGAGCATGAACATAAGGGGTGGAATTTATCCTGGAGAAACTGCTCCTCCCTATAGAAAGCATGATGGACAATGCAGAGGGTTTTACATTTAATCCTGCCAGCCACCAGAAGCCAATGCAGACCCCGTAGGATGGGAGAAATGAGGGCACAGTAAGAAAGACCAGAGGCAACTCTGGTGGCAGAGTTCTGGAGGACCTTCAGCCAGTGAAGCAGGTATGCTGGTTGTTCAAGATAGAGAGAGTTGCAGTAATCAAGATTGCCAAATACCGCGAAAGCAACATCCGGCACGTGAAGATGAGAAGGCAGAAAGAGAACTTTCAGATAACCTTGAGTTTGAAGTGACCAATCTGACAGACTGAGCTAATTTGAGTCTCCATAGATGAGGAGGCTGAGATCTTAACGCCCAGGTTTTTCACAGTGGTCATAGGGGAAGAAAAAAGGCCAAGAGAAGGGGGGCAAAACTCTGTGGTCTAAAGTGAGGACGCAGTGGCAAACCCAACCGCATCAGTACCTCAGTTTTTTCACTGTTAAGCTTGAGCCAGTTAAGGCACATCCAGATGCCCACTGACTCAAGGCAAGCTCAGAACCTGATGGCTGCATCAGATGGTAATGGCCCAAAATGTCGCCCTCACAATTGGGACAGCCGAAATGCCTGACTTTTTAAAAAAAATGTAAACACCTGCTTTACACCACATATATATGTGGGGGGTTATGGGATATTATAGTAATATGGGGAGGCTGCAGAGGGTCTCCCTGGGATAGCTATGTGGTGTAAAGGGGGATTCATTAAAAAATAAAATAAAAAAAGTTGCCATTTTCGGCCATCGCAATTGTGTGTGGTCGCAGTGATCACATAGATCCCATCAGATTGATTACAATCAGAAAATGTTGCAACTCTGTTAGATACAAATACAGTGCAATGTTTTTGTGTATTTGCTGCCAATGGTTTTAGTACATTTCTGGTGTAATGGGCACCCTGAACCCCCCGCGGTGCGGGGGGCCCCACCACCACATGTCTTGGGAGGGGTTCCCCCATGGACTAAAAAACTAAACTAAAATCTTTTTTTTTAGTCACTCTGCCTTCATAAAGAAATTATTTCTGTTAAATAATTTCTTTATGAAGGCAGAGTGACTACTGTTTCTTTTTGAAGTCCCAGGGCTACCCCCACCCCATGACATGAAAGGCTCTAGGCTGGAGGCCTCCATGTCATGGAGTGGGGAGCTCTATGTCTTCAAAAAGAAATAGATTCCTTTTGAAGGCACTCTGCCTTCATAAAGGAATTATTTCCATTATGGTTCGGTACTTAGCAGAAAAAAATGTCTTTAAGAAGTCGGAGTGACTTAAAAAAGAAACCATTTAATTTTTAAATAATAGGGCTTCCCTCAACCCCATGACGCGTGTGTGTGAGTGTATGGTGAAAGGGTGCACACTTGCAGTTATAGTTGGCTGCCTGCGTGAGTGTATTATGAAAGGGTGCACAATTAAATGTATGGGTGCTGCCTGTGTGAGTGTATGGTGAAAAGGTGCACAATTAAATGTATGGTTGGCTGGGTCTGCGTGTCGAATGTATTGTGAAAGGGTGCACGTTTAAATGTATCAGTGGCTGCCTGTGTGAGTGTATGGTGAAAGGCGGCACAATTAAATGTATGGGTGGCTGGGTGTGCGTGTTGAGTGTATGGTGAAAGGGTGCACACTTTAATGTATAGGTGGCTGCCTGTGTGAGTGGATAGCATCTTGTGGGGGTGGGGGGGGTGGACTGGGACGGGATTGTGCAATACATTGTAATGATCATCCATGATATGTGGTATTAGTAGCTAGAGAGGCATTTTGGTTCTGCCAGTCCAGTCATTTCCTAGTTTGACTTGACTTTTTATAACTGGGCATTTCTGATAAAGCAGTCCTGCTAAATGTAATTACCTGGCAAGACTGGCATGTGAGTGCTGCCAGTCTAGTCATTTCTTACTGCAGCATTGTATATTTTTCTGGGTTTCTGTAATAAAATAACCATGATAAGTGTTATTGCTTCGACTGGCATTTTGGTGCAACCAGTCTAATATGTCTAAATGTGGCCTGGCATGCTTTACTGTGATATGTCATTAAGTGCCTAGACTGGTCTACATTGTGCAGCCAGTTGGATATGTTTTCATTGTGGCATGGCATTTTTAATAGCAAAGCATTAAATTAATTATAGCATTAAAGTTCCTGTGCACTATTGGTGACTTTCATGTACTGGATTTTTGGATTGGTGTTAACCTACAAAACAATTACAAACGCTCTGGCCTTTTAGCCAATTTTTCTCAGAATGTATAATGCATTAAAACACATATTTCTATCTTTTTCCTGGTGCAGTGTGTGCATACCCCTTCAGCAGCACGTTCGTGCGTATTGCGCAACCGTGGCCATCTAGGTCGGCCCAGAGTGTGGCGCGACCTGTGATTTGTTGCCGAGTTGAGGGCGGGGGGCCTTCAACATGGCTCGCAGGGGGGCCCCAAATGTTGTGTTATGCCACTGTTAACCCAGGATCACATACATACATTTAAATTAAAACAGTCAATTGCCATGTATATAATTAGCTCATTCCAACAGTGCTCTCTTTCTCTAGGAAGAAAAGCTCTTTCAAACACCCTTTAGTTCTCGAGACTCTGTGATAGTGAAAGAGAGCGTTTGAGCATGTTACTACTCTGTGCTCCCTTGTGCTGCTTATTGTGGTCGATGCTGTGTCTATTACTTCCATTGTTGTAGATAAAGTGCCAGTCCAAAGGATGACCTGGGACCAGCCAGCAGACCTCTGGAGGTGAAAGAGGAGTGGCCTCCTTTTGTCATGGCCCATAGAACTTGCCCTTTCTGGACATCCTGTTCCTTATCGCACCGGGGCTTGTATTCCTTGTTATTCCCAACATGGCCGCAACAAGCGACTAGCCTCACACCAGCTTTCACGTCGCACATGGGACGTCCTATAAATTGGCCACGCGCCCGCGGCCCCGCGCGTCTCAACGCTATCTTTAGGTAGTGACTTGACGTGTGTGTGCTGTTCGGCGAATCTTCTATCCAAGATCCTGGTTTCCTTCCTCCTTCCTTCTCCCTTTCCCTCTATTCGACTCCTGGAATCCCCATTTTTAGCGACCGCTACCTACCTTCCTGGACATCCTGGAACAGCGGCCTTCCCGGAACTCTGAACGCGCTCTGCTGCCGGACGAGACTCGAGCGAGTCTATACAAGACCCGATCCGTCCACAAGAGGAATCCTCCCGCGGAACATGGCAAGAAGCGATCCCAGGTGAGACGGGGGAGATTTATGACAGTTTGAGACGCCAAACGACCGACACCGATACTGCTATGGAGAAAGCAGTTCAGGACCTTATGCGTGGCATGCAAGAGCTCACACCTGAAGTACAGAACTTAAAGGCTGAGAATGCTGCGCTAAAGCAGCTAGTTTTGTCTCGCGACCCTGCTAACAAGAACAGTGTGTTACTTGGTGGAGTGGTGGGCAAATATGATGGATCGGCAAAATCCTTACGTGGATTCCTGGATTCCTGCTTGGTGCATTTTACCTTTAAGCCCTATTATTTTTCAACTTCTAGGGCGAAGGTGGGCTTCGTTATCTCACACCTCACAGGGAACGCGTTAACCTTGGCTACGCCCTTAGTCAACTCAGGGGATGCCCTCCTGGATGATTATGATGGATTCATTCAGGCACTCAAGACTATGTTCGACCGCCCAGAACAGGTTTTTAGTGCTCAAGAACGCTTACTTGATTTCCGACAGGGTACCCAGGATATGCTAACATACGTTACTAGATTCAAACAACTGGTAAAGGAAGCGGATTGGTCCTCTGAAGCAAATTTCACTCTATTTCGCAGGGGTCTAAACAAGGACATTAAGGATGAATTAGCCCGGGTGGCTCGTCCTAGTTCCTTCCAGGCTCTTATAGATCTAGCCCTGCAGATAGACTTTCGAATCCAGGAAAGAAAGGCTGAAAGAAGAAAGACCAAGACACCTTTTCAAAAGAATTCCCTTGAGACCTCTTAAAACCGATTCTGACCCAACCCCTGACACAGATCCGGAACCCATGCAAATCGGAGCCTTCCGTGGGCCTATTTCCCCTCAAGAAAGGATGAGAAGGATCCACACAGGCTTGTGCATGTATTGTGCCTCGGATAAACATCTTGTTAGAGAATGCCCTCTAGCCCTTCCACAGCGTTCGGGAAACGCCAGCTCCCGATCCTAGATTGAGCGAGGTGTCGGGAGAGAGATGTTTGCTCCACATCAATTCCATCCTTGAACTCTCCTGGACAAAATAGTTTTGTGATACTACAGGCCTTCCTCTCGCCCTCCAAAGACCAGACCTATCCCATTCTGGCCTTGGTTGACTGCGGAGCTATGGGAATTTTCATTGATCAAGACTGGGTAGTTAGTCATATTCCGTACGAGACACGAAACACCATGCAGCGGGTGGAAGAAATTGAAGCAAGACCCCTCTCTTCAGGACTCATAAGCCTGCAGACTAAAGAGATCCAACTTTCCATAAATCATCATCAAGAGCGGATTACATTCGACATCATTAAGTCTGCCCATTACCCCATGGTTTTGGGTATGCCCTGGTTACAAAAGCACAATCCATATATCAATTGGACAGCAGGATCATTATTCCTGGGCTCAGAGTTCTGTATGTCCCACTGTCTATCCCTGGACCATTCCTCAATAATTCCTAAAGAACCTCCAAGAGACCAAGAAACACCACTCATGGTTTCCAATATCATACAAGTTCCATAGTCCTATCAGGAGTATGCTGATGTATTTTCTACTGCCATAGTCCAAGCATTACCCCCTCACAGGCCTGAAGACTGTGCCATAGATACAGATCCCTCAGCTGTAATTCCCATCGGCCGAATGTTCATCCTTTCCGAACCTGAGAAAAAGGCCCTTCGGGAATACCTCGACACCAATCTTGAAAACGGCACCATAAGACCCTTGAAATCTCCAGCGGGTGCTTCGTTGTTCTTCGTTCCCAGGAAGGACACCAAGGAACTCAGACCTTGCCTCGACTATCGAGGCTTAAACCAATGCACCCTCAAAGATCGATACCCACTGCCCCTGATTACGGATATCCTGGAAGCTGTGAGAGGAGCCGTAATTTTCACAAAGCTGGATCTCCGGGGTGCCTACCATTTAATTCGAATCCGGGAAGGGGACGAATGGAAGACAGCCTTTAGAACACCCTTTTGTCACTTTGAATACCTAGTCATGCCTTTTGGACTAGCCAATGCTCCCGCAGTCTTTCAGCGTTTTATGGACAGGGTGTTCTCTGATATGTTGTTCCTCTTCGTCATTGTCTATCTGGATGACATATTGATTTTTTCCAAAGATCCTCTAAAACATGAAGAACATGTAAAGGCAGTACTACAACGACTTCGTGAAAACAAACTGTTAGCCAAACCCAAAAAATGCTTGTTCCACGTTACTTCTGTTCACTACCTAGGATTCATCCTTAGCCCAGAAGGAATTGGCATGGACCCTTCGAAGTTAAAGGCTATACTGGCTTGGCCCGCTCCCACTTCTGTGAAACAGGTGCAATCCTCCCTGTGGCTCGCCAAATCCTACCGGAAGTTTATTTCTACCTTTTCTGAGATTGTTCAGCCGATTGTAGCTCTATTGAAGACGGACACCCCCTTTATCTGGTCTACATCGCAAGATAAAGCATTCCAATGATTGAAGACAGAGTTCACGCAAGCCCCCATCCTGACCCAACCCGACACAAATCGCCCATTTCTAGTGGAAACGGATGCCTCTAACTACGCCATAGGGGCGGTCTTGAAACAGGAACTTGAGGATGGACTGGAACACCCCATTGCTTACCTTTCACGAACTCTGACCCCCAGTGAGACTCACTATTCCGTCCTGGAAAAGGAACTCTTGGCCATCTGCCAAGCCTTCACTGAATGGCGACACCTACTTCTGGGTGCTAGATATCCAGTTCAGGTCCGCACAGATCATCGGAATCTCCAAATCCTACAGTCTTTGGCGTGCATGAACAGTCGTCAGGCCCGTTGGGCCTACGTCTTTGCCCAATCCCAGTTTCAAATCACTCACGTTCCCGGATCACAAAACATGATTGCTGACGCCTTATCTCGACGTCCAGACTACGCAGCCACTGAGGACAAGGCCTATCCTAAGATGTTTCCCCAAACTATCTTTGTAGCTCAAGCAATCAACCTCCTGGAAGAAATCCGAGCGCAAACCCAGTCCTCTGACCTCTGGAAGGAAATTTCAAGGGAGAATCCATGGAATCTAAGAGTCAAGGAAGAATATCTATTGAAGGACAATGCACTGGTTATTCCTATGCAGAAATTACAACACAAGGTAATAAACCTCTGCCCTGATACCCCTCACTCCGGTCATCGTGGTATAACTAACACCCTCCATCTTATACAAAGACAGTTTTGGTGGTCTCAAATGAAGTCCGACGTACAACAGTTCGTCAAGGCTTGTACTGTCTGCAGTCAAAACAAACATGATAAGAAGAGACCGGCGGGTCTTCTACTGCAACCATCGCTGCCAACAAGACCATGGGAGTTTATTGCTACAGACTTCATTGTGGAGTTACCACCTTCCCGAGGGTACACGACCATCATGGTAACCATAGACTTGTTCACCCATATGGCTCATTTCACACCTTTGTATAAACTACCATCCTCCTCAGAACTTGCTGGAATCTTCCTGGAACATATTTTCCGTCTCCATGGACTTCCTTCCAAGATCATATCGGACCGAGGACCTCAATATGTCTCACAATTCTGGAAACATCTCTGTCGTATTCTAAGGATCCAACGCACTCTCTCATCAGGTTATCACCCACAAACCAACAGAGCCACGGAACGTGTAAATCAAACTCTGGAGCAATATCTTTGTTGTTTTGCCACCAAGGTTCAGGATGACTGGTCTCTCCTCATACCCCTGGCCGAGTTTGCCTACAACAATTCCGATCACTCAGCACTCAAGGTCAGCCCTTTCTATTGCTTTCAAGGATTTCACCCGTCCGTTTTACCTTCTGTTCTTCCACATCCCACTCCAGTACCTACTCTCGACTCTTGGATACAGACTCTCATCAACATTCACAAGGAAGCCAAGGAACAATTGAAAGAGGTCCAAACACGACCTAAGCTCTATGCGGATTCCAAGAGAAGAGCAGCGCCCTCTTATTCTGTTGGTGATGAAGTCTGGTTGTCCGCGAAACTATTACCACGACATCTACGGCCAAACAAATTGGCTCCTCGGTACTATGGACCATTTTCCATAAAGGAGGTTGTCAATCCTGTCTCATTCCGACTCAAGCTACCCGATTCCTGGAAGAAAATACACCCAGTCTTTCACACCTCCCTATTGAAACCTTACATCCAATCCTCCCGAAAATCCTGCAGACCCCAGTCCTGTTGTTGTGAATGATCAGCTAGAATATGAAGTGTCCCGAATATGCGATTCCAGGTATAAACGGGGCCGACTTCAATATCTGGTTGAATGGAAAGGATACCCTCCTAGCGAGATAACTTGGGAACCAGTTTCTAACCTAAATACCCCTCGACTGCTTAGAAGATTCCATCTCATACACCCGGGCAAACCTGGTGGAACAGGTCTTCGGAGGAGGCATGCTGTCATGACCCATATAACTTGCCCTTTCTGGACCTCCTGGTCCTTATCGCGCCGGGGCTTGTATTCCTTGTTACTCCCAACATGGCCGCAACAAGTGACTAGCCTCACACCAGCTTTCACGTCACACACGGCACGTCCTATAAATTGGCCACGCCCCCGCGCGTCTCAACGCTATCTTTAGGTAGTGACTTGTCGTGTGTGTGGTGTTCGGCGAATCTTCTATCCAAGATCCTGGTTTCCTTCCTCCTTACTTCTCCCTTTCCCTCTATTCGACTCATGGAATCCCCATTTTTAGCGACCGCTACCTACCTTCCTGGACATCCTGGAACAGCGGCCTTCCCGGAACTCTGAACGCGCTCTGCAGCCGGATGAGACTAGAGCGAGTCTATACAAGACCCGATCCGTCCACAAGAGGAATCCTCCCGCGGAACAGAGCAAGAAGCGATCCCAGGTGAGACGGGGGGAGATTTATGACACCTTTTGTAATGTTGTGGTATCTAGCAGAGGCTAAATTGAAGCATTCAAGGAAGTCCCTATTGTCTGACTTTATCCACAGAAAAGCACTGGGATCCTTCAACATTGGATTTTTGGTCTAATTGCTGAGGTATTGAGCATAAATAGACTTTGTGTTTACAATTGTATGGATCTCTTAGATGAATTCACCATTGGCTTGGTTTCCTTTTTAGCTAATGCGAAGGGGAATAGTTTTTCTTTGCATAATATAACATTTGCTGTTAGCCGAGAATAAGGGATGCTGCATCTGATGTAAGATCTTAAGTACTCCTTTAATGACACAACCGCGCACACCTTTTAATAACTGTGCAATTCTCATCGGTAGCATTGTCCCATAGATTACTCGTCTTTGAAATGGCTTTAGATCGGGAAATCCTTAAACAGTCAAGGGCCATCGGTGACTCTTCATGGCTGGCTTGATTAGTATCATAGACTCCATGTGAGGTAGATGTGGCATAGCCTGTATATTTATTGGGCCACATATCTCCCAACACCACATTTCACATTTGCAAACTTGGTTTTTACCTTGTGCGTGTGTGTACACCCAAAGTCTTTGGCATTCAAACCATGCAATGATTGTAGGCAGCAGATGGCAGTGCTGATCTACACAGGCAGTCTGTTTAGTGTCGGGGGTGGATCACAACAGAATGATCATACCAGATTATACATCCCAGGGCCAATCCAAAATCATGTTGTTATAGTGTTCAACGGGACCAGCTCTGGCGCACTTGTCATACCATGAATCAGAAATTACCCTATTTTCAGGATTAGCTAAAGAGAAATAAGAGGAAGAAGCACAATGAGCAAATCTTCTTTTTCTCCTCAGCACCACTCCATGTCTGGCTTTAAGAAGGGGCACCACTGGACCTGTCACAGTGCTGGGATCGCGTCTCAGAAGACATTAATCCTACACTCAAAAAGCTAGGCATCCACTCCAACTGTCATGTAGTTTTTAGGCAGTCTATGTTTGACATGTTCATGCAGAAGACTCTGCTGTCATAGCCCCTCCCATGCTGTAGGCCTGGAATTTAACATTCTCCAGCATTGGATCTTGCATGGATTCACATGCTGTGAATATTCCCCGTCGCCAGGCTGGGAAACCTCGGTCACTTTAACTTAGCGTTTTCCTATGGAAAACTTTGACACTTCAGTGTCCTATCAAAGTCCTTTTTGGGTGCTTTATACCCCACCAATAGGACGTATGGTATAAATAGCCCCACCCCTGTGGCTTTCCTTCAGATTTCAACCGTCTCCAAACTGTTGGGATCACCTTGTGTTCTTCGTGTGTTTGCACATGCGGTTTTGGTATTGAGAGCTACGATGGCATCGGCTCAGAAGTGATATCTTTTTCGGCCTTGTGCCACCTGTGGCTTGAGAAGGTGTACGAGGGCGACGGCCATATGGATTGCCTCTACTGCCTTTACCCCATCACTTGGCAGACACCTGCGAGATTTGTCAGGGTTTCTCGCAAAAGACTCCGAAGGACCGCAATCTGCGGCTTAGCTGTTGGCTCAATGAGGGTGCGTACCTGGCTTCAGAGGTGGGGACAGTCCGGAGTCTGTCTTCGGAGCAGGCGGTGAAGTCTGCAGAACATCGCCATGCAGCGTCGGCTGAGCCTCCGGCGAAGAAACATCGTCCTGCGTTACAAGCGTCGGAGGTGGGGATGAGCAGTAAGTCTTCGTCAAGCAAGCCGCAGTGGAAGGGTGCGAGCGCCTCTTCATCCAAGCATGGTTGGTCGGACCATTCCTGGGAGTCTGGGGGTAGGCCAGAGAAGTCGACGGCGCAGGAGAAAGGCTCATCGAAGCATTCGTATTCCGGCGACCATCACAGGTCGTCGTCCAGCCGGGAGTCTTCCAAACACCGGTCCAGTTCGTCCAAGAAAGCCGGGTCTCTGGTGAAGTCGTTGTCGAAGGAAGTGGTTCTGTCAACGACCTCGTCGACGGCCGTTCCGTCTTCGACGGTTGGGCTGCAGTCTACGATCCTGTCATCAACGGTGGTGTCATCGGCTCCAGCCATGACAGTGATTGACAGTGGACCAATGCTGTTCTCCTCCACTCAAGGGGACACTGAAGGATTGTTGTCGACGAGCGGGGCATGCCAGTCTGCCGTGTTTGATTCTATTCTTCCTGACAACATTCTACACCAGGATCCAGCGACTTTTTCGGTTTTGTCAGAGGTTGAAGATGACCAGGAACAGGTGCTGGGCACGTTGGCTTTGGGTTTACAAAGGTGGGGCCTTCTACGTCAAGTGGACTGAGAGCTGGTCCGGCAAGTTATCCGCTGGTTAACTCGCAGTCTTTTTTGTCATTACAAGTCCTGTCCACGCTTCAGTCGTTGTTGGGGCAGCTGGATGCGAGATTGCCTCCTCCAAATGTGAATCCAGCAGTGCCGGTGGTCGAAGTACCTGGTGTAGCGTTGAGGAAGTCTCCTCCGGCATGGTTGCCTGTGCCATTGCCGGTGGGGGTAGGCCGTCCACTGTCGCATCCAGAAGAAGGCGAGCTCCCAGAGTCTGAGCCAGAGAGTGTTCCGCGGAACACATTGTCTACTGCTTCATCTTCGCCGACGAGGGACGATGCGTGGGACACGGACGGAGAGGTGGAGCCACCCCGCAGTCCGGCGCAACCTTCTCCACCAGATGATATTGGAGCTTTCCACGCCATGATGTCTAAGGCGTGTGTGAGTTTGGTCTGGCTCCAGAAGAGGAGACGAAGGACTGCTTCCTATTTGACCATATGGGCAAGAGGAGGAAGGCTGTCTTCTCAGTGCCTATTCTTGATCATGTATGGCACGAGGGCCTGCGCACGATGCACCATCCATTTTCGGCGCCGGCTGTCAAATGTCATCTTGATAAAAAGTTCAAGGCACCGGAGTCTACCCCAAAATGCTTGGTGTCACAGCCCATGCCCGAGTCTGTGGTGTCGGCGGTGGTCAGCAGGAAGGCCAGGAGTGAACACAAGTGTGTGACGCCCCCCGTGCCTTTGGGAAAAAGGTGTTGTTGGTGGGGGCGACGACGGTCAAGGTGGTGAATTCCCTGGCGATCATCGCTCGATATGACCACAAAATGTGGCATCGGCTGGCTCTAATTCTGGAACACCTGCCGGAGCAGCACTGCAAAGACGCCATGCTGTTGGTGCGTGAGGGTGAGGAGGCATCCAACCACAGCATAAAGATCACTGTGGATCTGGCGGAGTCAGGATTTAAACAAATTAACAATGGAGTGGTGTTGCGACGCCAGGCCTGGTTAAAATGCACTGACTTTCGGCCGGAAGTACAATATAAAGTCATAGACCTGCTCTGTGAAGGGGAGCACTTGTTTGGTGAAAAGATTGATGAAGCCCTGAAAGGGTGAAGGAGAACATGGAAACGGCTAATTCCTTTAGGAGCCTTACAGAGTGGGCGCTCTTTTCGCTCCTTTTGCCCGTTTCAGGTGGCTTCAGGTAATGCCCGGTTTGCTTCCACCAGGGACCGTGGATACAGTCGCTCATGGGCAATCTGCTGGGGGGCAGTGTCGCGATGCACGTGGACGAGTGGAGCAAAATAACATCGGATTGTTGGGTGTTGGACACAGTGCGTCTTGGCCACTGGTTGAAGTTCAAGTGTCCCCCGGGTTCCTATACCACCGGTGTATGTCGTACAGCCGCATCTTCACATCATGTGGCAGTAGGTGGTCTCATGCTGGAGGAAGGGGCTATAAAACTGGTGCTGGTGGCAGAGTGGGGTCAAGGGGTTTATTCCTGCTACTTTGTGGTAAAGAAGCTCAACGGCAAGTTTAGGCCCATTCTAGATCTTCGGCGTTGAACAAGAGTCTGCAATGCCTGAAGATCAAGATGCTCACTCTTCAGGAGGTCATCCGGTCGGTGCAGCCGTGCGAGTTTCTGGCGTCGTTGGATCTATAGGACGGATTTCACATTCCCATGTGCTGACGGCATCGAAAGTTTCTGCGGTTTGTAGTCAGCAACGAACACTACCAGTTTCGGGTCCTCCCGTTTGGTTTGAAGTCATCTCCCAGGACTTTCACAAAGTGTTTGGCACCAGTGGCAGCGTTCCTCCGATGGGAAGGTCATCATGTTTAACCCTAACTGGACGATTGGTTGGTGAGGGGTTCGTTGCCGGGGAGGGCGCAAGACAGTCTTGTGGCAACCATGCACCTTTTGCAACGGCTGGGTATCGCCATCAATTTCTAAAAATCTTTTTTTGACGCCATACTAGGAATTGGTATTTCTGGGGGCAGGGTTTCTCACCCGGCACAAACTGGTGAAGCCCTCCAGCGAACGTGTCAAGAAGTTGCAGGTGAGAGCAGGCGAGTGGAAGGAGGGCACAGCGGTGTCGGTCCGAATTTAATGTCGCTGTCGGGGGCCATGGCTTCGTGTATCCTGCTTCTGCCAAATTGTCGTCTCTTTATGAGTTCCTAGTGGACCGATGGGCACAGAGTCGCGGGTCATGGTCGGACAAGTTGGTGGTCAACAGAAGTCTGGTAGATGCTCTTCGCTGGTGGACATGCACGGCCAATCTGGTTCGGGGCATGCCGTTGCTGGAGCCGGAGTTCCAGTGTACGATTCTGGCAGACGCCTCTCAGACAGGATGGGGGGGGCTCATCTCGACGGGTCACAGGTGCAGGGTCTGTGGTCTTGGGAGGAGTCTCTGTTCCACATCAATATGCTCACGTTGAGAGTGGTGCACTGGGCCCTCAAGTCATTTCTGCTGCGGATACGTGGATCGGTGGTGAGGGTGTTGACAGACAATACCACCACAATGTTTTATCTATGCAAACAGGGGGACACACATTCCAGGGTCATGTCAAAGGAGGCGCAGGACGTTTGGCATTGGGCTCTGGCCCAGGAGATCATCATTGTGGCCTATCATCTACTGGGGGTGTTGAATGTTGCACTCAGCAGGGATGGCAGCCAGCTGCACGAGTGGAGGCTGAACGGGTAGCAGGTGTCCATGATCTTCCCGTGATGGGTACATCCTCCATTGGATCTGTTCACAACTGTAGAAAACAAGCGGTGTCAGCCAGAGTCTCTGGGGGGTGCGTTTCTGTTCCTGTGGATGGGCCAGTTCGCGTATGCATTTCCCCTGTTTCCACTCATTCGTCAGACCCTCCAGTGGATCCGGAGATACCAATGCCGTGTGATTCTGGTGACCCCGTTTTGGCACAGGCAGACGTGGTTCTCCGACCTCCTTCATATGTCTATGGAAGAGCCGATCTGGTGGGGGGGTTCTGGATCTCCTGTCTCAGGACGAGGGCAAGGTGTGGCATCATGATCCGGGATCTCTCAGATTGACGGCTTGGCTCCTGACCACTCAGAGTTTGGACATTTAGGTATTTCCCGGGACTGTCGATGGATTTTGGAGGCAGCAAGGGCACCGTCTACCAATATCGCCTACGGACGTAAATGGAAAAGGTTTTGCAAATGGTGTAAGGCCCATCCTGAAGTTGACCCTTTGACCATTTCTCCAGCACAGGTTCTCCCGTGCCTATTGCATTTGGCGGAAGGGGGCCTGGCATTGTCATCCATTGAGCTACATTTGTCGCGATATCCAGGTTCATTAGGAAGCGACATGCTGCTCCTCTGTTCAGTGACCGGTTAGTGAAGCATTTTTTTGAAAGGCTTGTTTCAAACTTTTCCTCCTATGAAGAAGTTTTCACCGGTGTGGAGCCTTAATGTGGTTCTTTCGGTTTTGATGTAACCACCTTTTGAGCCATTTGAGCCATTACTTGGCAATTACTTCAGCCAGGCGGATATCGTTGTTGCAGGCACTGGTCATCGACCCTCCATACTTGAGATTTCTGAAGGACAGGGTTATTCTGGTCACCAACCCGCATTTTATCCCTAAAGTGCCGACGGCATTTCACAAACTTTCTTCTATTTCTTTGCCCTTGTTTTTTGCTACAGCATCCACGCCAGCAGAAAGGGCCCTGCATTCTCTGGATGTTAAGAGAGCGTTAAAGTTTTATTTGAATTGAACTCAGGACTTCAGGAAGTCAAAGCAGCTGTTTGTGGCTTATGGTCCGTCCAAAAAGGGACATGCTATCTCCAAACAAGGACTCTCACGTTGGGTTTCCTCTACAATCTCGTTGTGCCACTTGAAAGCTGGGAAGCCTTTGAGGAGGGTTCCTAAGGCTCACTTGACAAGATCCACAGCTTCGTCAGCGGCGTTATGGTCTGGGATTCCGCTGGTGGAGATTTGTCAGGCGTCCTCCTGGGCGGTGCCGCATACCTTCACCCAGCATTACTGTCTGGGGTAGCAGCATGTGGATGATGTACTGGTGGGGCGTGCGGTCCTCCAACGCCTGTTCCAATAAGGTAAGCCCTGCAGCTTCGGGGTCTTTATTTTGAACTTTTTCACTTGATGGGTTTGTTGTCTCATGTATGTGATTAAGTGTTATTTATTGGTTTGCCTGTTCCACACTATCACACATTTGTTGTACTGCTATGTGATCTATTCACAGCAATGTGAATCCATGAAAGATCCAATGCTGGAGCAGGGAGTAGTTTCTTACTTGTAACTCCATTTCTCCAGCGTTGGTATCTTTCATGGATTCACATGCACCCGCCAGCCGCCCCTGCAGGCAAACCTGGTTCGGGATTCCTCTACTTTGGAGGTTAAAATCTGAAGGGAAGCCGCAGTGACGGGGCTATTTATACCATATGTCATATTGGTGGGGCCTAAAGCACCCAAAAAAGGATGTTGATGGCACACTGAAGTATCAAAGTTTTCCATAGGAAAACGCTAAGTTAAAGTGACCGAGGTTTCCCAGCCTGACGACGGGGAATATTCACAGCATGTGAATCCATGAAAGATACCAACGCTGGAGAAATGGAGTTACAGGTAAGAAACTACTCCCTTGTAATCCTACTGCATCTGTCTGTGGGCAACCATTGCCTCCGGTGCTGCATCCGGCAATGACCCCTGTACCACTGGGTGAGTCCAACAAAGAGGTATGCTATGAAGTTCCTCCGACCACAATACTGAGTTCATTTACCTAGAGTGGCACAGCCTCGGGTGCCATTATTGGTTCTGGGTGTTGGAAAGATTGCCTGTTTTCAAGGTGGAGTAATGCCAAGGACACAGCCAAGCATATCCTGAAGTCTGACCTAGACACAGTGGAGTGTTTTGTGTTTGGCAGGGACATGGGCGCTGGGGAAGTAATTATACTTTGCATGTCGTATTTTAAGTGTAAATTTGTCATTGATGATGGTTCTTGGCATGCCTGCCCTCTTCAGAGTAGTGAAGAGGTATACATGGTTCTGAAGACTGCTACGCTGGTGATTTAGGGTGCCAGGGGCCACCCCAACCACTGGATGCTGGGGCCATAGGCAGTATGGGGAGGATCCACTGGTCTCTCCAACTTTGCTCCTCATCACATGGCAGGGGACAATCATATTGGTCCAGCTTGTGCTCAGTCTTGAGGGCCTTGCACCCTACCTCTATCACCACTAGTCCATCATGGTAGGCTAGCCCAGGAGGTGTATGTCTTGACAAAACACCCGGCGGTACCATCCAGGGCAGTGCTTCTGCATCCCCTCACATGGGGCTTCAACTGGGCTGAGAGCAACAACGAGCCCAGGAACACCACCACCAGAGGCACACCCTTCCGCTGCCTGAGGCTGCCTCCAGCGGTCAGGGGACCTACAAGAACCATTCAGTGTCGATCTATGGGCTGATCAGAGGACTCCCTGATCACAAAACGGCCATCTTTGACTGGTCATTCCATCCTCAGAAGGGGCCTGAACTGGGCTGAGAGCACGATTGAGCTCAACCATGCTCATGATCTGCAGTCAGTTGTTGACGCTTCCCTCCACCCATCATTGGATGCTCCTAGGCACACCTCCTACTGTCTGGGGATAGGAATATCCCCAGAAGAATGGGAATCCCTGATCTCGATGTGTCCTATTCAATGGAAGACGAAGGCGATCCCCTATCTAGGGGTCCAAGTTCCCGCAAATCCGAGGGAAACATACAATGTAAATTTCCCCCGCACTTTACAGAACTGGAAGACTGGAAGATGACCTGAAGCGTTGGGCGTCCCAAGAAATCTCACTGATGGGACGTATCACTGCCTGCAAAGTGAACTTCCTCCCCAGATTCCTATATGCTTGCTCATCCATTCCTGTTGCAATCCCGGTGCCCACCCTACGCGATCTGCAGAGGAAAATGCTCTGGTTTATCTGGAGAGAAAAAAAGGCTAGGATTCCCCAAAAAACAATGCTGGATAATGCAAGGTTAGGCGGACTGGGAGTCCCTGACCTACGGGGCTATCAGGTGGCAGCACAACTGGTGCACACCCAGATATGACAGGTATCCACTAGTCGTCCTAGATGGGTGTCGTTGGATACCTTGATGGTATTGCCATCGATGTCAAAAGATTTAAAGGAGGGGTCTAGTCTGTTAAGTCTGTGATCATCATTAAGACCGAGCTTGTGTTGGGCCATCCAAGCCTGAATGACCTAGTAGACGTCGTTTAAGGCTTTCGTGTCAGCCATGTAGTCCCCGGTGATGGGAATGAGTATCTTGGTGTCATCATCGTAATTCATATAGGTGACACCCAGATAGCCAAGAATATTGAAAAGTGGTTTCGTGAACACGTTATATAGTGTCAGCAAAACGCACGATCCTTGAGGTACCCCACACCGGACTGGTGAGGCTTCAACAGAGGCAGAGGGGGAGAAGATCCTCATGGATCTATTGTCCAGGAACTATCTGATCCACATTGTGGCCTTGTCTGAAAAGTGGGCGGCCGATTTGAGATGCCGCCACAGAATTTGGTGGTTTACCAAATCAAATGCTGCCGACAAGTTAAGTAGAATTAGCAGTGCCAGCTTCCCATTATCTGTTAGATCCTCAATTTGAGTTTTTAAATCAATGAGGGCCATTTCAGTTCCATGCCTAGGCGGGAAGCCCAATTGTCTGAGGCCCAGGAGTTTGTTGGATTCTAAATAGTCTTGGATCTGCAGATAGGCTGCGCAGTCTAGAATTTTAAGCAGAAAGGGCACGGTAGTGGGCCCACTAGTTAAATTTATTGTTGACAATCCCACTGAAAAGGAAGTCGTAAAAAGTTATCTCTTTCCAGTTCTCTGCCCCAACCCATCGGGCTGCGTGGGCCGTCAATCAAGTAGCTTAATGGAGCTCAAACGAGGGCCGGTCAGTCATGGAACTCCCCAGCTCTAGCGCCAGCAACTGTTACGCAGCTGGAGTATGCTAACCAGAGTAGGGCATTGCCTGTGAAGAGCACCAAGAGCATCAAAGAATTTAGTCCCATTGCTTAAACCCCCCCAACCCCGGGTACTGAGTGCAAATGCGATTGTAAAAGCATACTCAGTGGATTAATGGTGGAGTTTGGTAATCTTAAGGAACTGGTTGCCGGTTTAACAAAAACTGTCACGGAACAGGGGAACAAGCTCCAACAAGTCTAGAAAGGATCTTCACCCGTGCTCTGGATCGACTACACCATGGTGGGGATGGTAGTCTCAGGGAACAAGGGGTTCCCTTGTTAACTCAAAAAACTTGGAACTACAAAGGACCCCCCCGTGGGTTAAACCCATAACTGATATTATCGACAAGCACGTGGTGTCCCATCCACCTTGAACAAAGATTTTATTTTATTTATTTATTTAATATTTGTATTGCGCCGGTAGCTCGCGAGCCTCGGGGCACAGAGACAAGAACACGATAGACAGACGGACAAGAACAAACAGCGGAGACGGGACAGAAACATGCAGAGATTACTCCAGCTGGAGTTTGGACGTATGGTAATTTATTTGAAGATGTGGGTTTTTAGCGATTTGCGGAAGCGGATGTAATTAGGCTCTATTCTTAGGTGGTCCGGGAGGTTGTTCCAGAGATTGGCTGCGAGGGACGGAAAGGCTCTGCCTAGGCCGCTTTTAAGTTTATGTGGGGCTATTGCAATTTTGCCGAGTTGAGATGATCTCAGTGTTCTATTTGGAACGTATGGTCTGATTCTCGTTTTTAGGTATGTTGGTGCTTTTCCGTGAATGCATTTATGGACAATAGTTAGGGTCTTGAAGTGCACCCTATCTTCAATTTTTAGCCAGTGAAGCTCCCTTCTGGAGTCGCTGATGTGCTCTGTTCTAGATTTAAGCTTCACAGTTCTTACTGCGTTGTTCTGTACAACTTGGTAGCCTTGTAGGCACCGTTTGGAGGCACGCAGAAGTAAGGCGTTGCCATAGTCGAGGCGCGACAAGATGGTGGCTCTAGCTATGGTCGCGCAATTTTCCTCTGATAAGAAGGGTCTGATGGCTTTTATTAGACGGAGGTGGTAAGCACAGTTTTTCTTAACGTATTGTGGTTGGGCCTCTGCCCCTAAGGATGCTTCAAGCATCATACCGAGGGTTTTGACCTTGCCTAATACTGGTATAGGTGTGTCTTTGATCTGAAAGGATGCGTAGGATGTAGGTAACTTAGCTCGGGCGTATGATGAGCCAAAAATCATGAGCTCCGTTTTTTTTCCCATTAAGACACATCCAATTGGAGTCCATCCATTGCTCCACGTAATTATAAATCGTGTTGAGTTGCTCACTGTCCTTCTGATAATCGCCACTTAGTTCAAATACCAGCTGCGTATCATCAGCATAGTTAGTGAAGTAGGTATTAATATGGTCAAGAACTAGGCATAAGTACCTCAAGTAGATGTTAAACAGCAATGGTGACATGCTTGCCCCTTGGGGGACTCCACAGAGGATTTCTTTTTCTAAAGAGAACTTGTCCCCCCAGTGCACCCTGGATATTCTGTTTTTTAAGAAGGACATTATCCAGCTGATGGCTTCATCAGAGCAATTGGTGGACTTTTTCAAAGCATCCTGGAGTAGGTTGTGATCAAGGAGGTCAAAAGCGGCACTGAGGCAAAGATATGGTGGGAATACCCCCATCAAACCCCCAGCGAAGAAACTCACCCAAAAATCACCCTGAAGTCCTCTAAAGCACAGAATTGTCACCCAATTTTCATGTGCAAAGATCCCAAATTAAGACCGGGTGCATACGAAAATGAGGACACCCTCATTAACAAGAGCATTCGTTTGGATTCAACAAATGAGGGGATGTGCCTCTGTTATTAGAGATGACGTTATTCGGGCTGGTCGAGTGAACATGGCCCCGAGCAGAGTAATTACATCGATCTGGATTTAAGGAATCCCCAGGTATGTGTAGGGGCTACTGGCAGTAGAGGCAAGAACCTATCTCCTTCAGGGTTCATCAATTTCTCTGAGACCATTCCCTCCCAACATATGGCATAGTCGCCCCCTAGGGCCAACAACAGCCAATGTTGACCAGGTCCTTCCACAAAGGGGTGAAGGCCTGGATGAGGTGGATTGACATCTTTCACCTCGCCAACCTTAATCCTAGCTGGGTCTGGAGGCAAGAAGGTACTTTCTGGAATGTCGCTGGGGTCGCTAGACATTTGCTGCTGGACCCTAATTGGTTATCCTCAAATGAGATTATATGCATCTGTGTGGGAGTGACGGGCCGTTTGGGCCCCCCTCGTACATTCTGCACGATATGGACCACTTGCACACGCACTAGCAGGGGACGCCTTCATTGCCCGTATGCTAACATTAGCATAGGTGGGGCTATTGCAGGATACACTTGGATTCCATTTTGTATGTCCTCGACTCCATCTTTTGACTAGGCTTCATTCTGATACTATGAAAAGGCTTCTCTCCCCTATGCAGCGCCGCACACAACGTGCTCATGGCCCCTTTTCTTCCACTGTCTGAAAGCCTCACAAATCCCTTTCTCACGGATCACGGGGGTCACATGTGCTCGTAAAGATCAAAACAGCATTTGCAGATCTGTTGAATCACCCTGGTGGACGCTCACTCCAATGGTCGGCCCACATTGGGAAACTTAAACATTAATAGTTACTCACCGTAGTGACTAACGTACTCCTAGTCCATAGTCCCCTTTCCTCCATACTGCATGGGCGTCCCTCGCTAGGGACAGGATACAGAACCTTTTTCAGCAGAAGAAACCTTCTTCCCCTCTAAATTTAGAGGCACACGGGGCGCAGCCCTGGGAGCATGCGCTCCCCTGCCTCCACCCACCAGCGCCACTCCTCCGTCCCCATTGATGCGTCAACAATGTTAACTTTACCTAATGACACCAGTATTATTAGGGGGAGGATGGTGGGGACGTATGGAGGAAAGGGAACTATGGACTAGGAGTATGTTTGTCTCTACGGTCAGTAACTATTAATTACTCCTACGTCCCGTCCCCTTTCCTTCATACTGCAGGGATACCCTCCCTAAGTGAACAAATTCCTTAGAACCACCTGTCCGAAAGCCGCATCTGATTTACAGCCGGCATCCAAACAGTAGTGCTTACAGAAAGCCGACAGGGTGGCCCAGGTGTCCGCCATGCTGATGACCTGCCACGGAACCTGCCACTGGAAGGCAACGGCCGTGGCCTTGGCACTGACAGCGTGGGCGTGCATGTTAGCTGGAAGTGGTTTGTGCTGCCCTTCAGAGGCCTCCCTGATGGCTGAAAACCATCCATCTTGCTATAGAGGCCTTGGCTTCCTGATAACCTGGCCTTGACACCCCAAAGGTGACAAACAGAGCGTCCGACTTGCAGAAGCTCTTGGTCCTGTCCAGATAGAATTTTAGAGCGTGTCTGACATCCAGACAGTGCAAGACCCTCTGAGCATCGTCCTTAGGATCAGCAAAAAACATAGGTAAGAATATCTCCTCGTTTAGATGTAAAGCAGAGACCTTAGGTTGGAATGTCGGGTGCGTTCTCAGGACGACCTTATCCCTGTGAAAAAGTAGTATAGGGTTCTGATGCCACCAGAACCTGGATCTCGCTGACTCTGCGAGCAGAGGTGAGACCCACCAACAAGGCTGTTTTAATTGTGACCAATCTGATGTCCGCGGACGCCATTGGCTCCAAAGGTTTGTGCGCCAGGGCGCCCAACACTACATTGAGGTCCCACACGGGGTGTGGCTTCTTGATGGGCGGGTACAGCCTGGTGAGACCAGCCAAATGCCGTCTAACCATCGGGTTGGAGGAGGAAAAGACCTCCTCCTCGGAATTCCTGTAGGCACCTATGGCTGCCAACTTGGTGCGGCAGGTGTGGATTTGCACCCCTGAGTGAGCGAGGTGTGCCAAGAATGAGAGCACATCCTCCAATGTGCAGATAAGGGGGTTGATCTCCTTAGAGTCTGCCCAGTGACAGAACTTGGTCCATCTACTCTTGTACTGGCTCCTAGTAGCCTTGCTCCTAACGCCCTGAATGATGTTCAGGTTGGCCTGCAACAGCCTCAGATGCTTCTGTGTGACCTGTTCAGGAACCACGCTGCGAGGGCTAATTTCTGTGGAGCAGGGTGGATGACCCTGTCCCCCTGCTGCGAGAGGAAGGGAGCTGGGCCCAGCGGCAGATAAATGGGGGGCCTGTCTGAGAGGCTGAGGAGCTGCGAAAACGACGGTCTTGCCGGCCACCATGGAGCTGTCAGAATGATGCAGAGGTGATACGATTCTCTTATCTTGCAGATCACCCTGTGGATCAGGGGTGTTGGAGGGAATGCATACGCTGTCATGCCATTCCACTATATCTGGAATGTGTCGCCCAGTGAGCCGGGGCTCTGCCCCTGCCAGGACGTGAACTGCTGGCACTTCCTGTTGGACCAGGAGGCAAAGAGGTCCACCTGCAGATGGCCCACTCTGCTGAAGACCCTGAGAAGGACCTGATCATTCAATAGCAATTCGTAATTATCCGCTCCCAGTCTGCTGGCCCTATCTGCTTCCAGGTTGGACTCCCCCGGGAGGTGGATTACAGTCAGGTAGATGTTGTTCTCCAGGGCCCATTCCCACATGCTGACCGCTAGGCTGCACAGTGGAGGGGACCTGGTGCCACCCTGCTTGTTGACATAATACATGCTGGTGGAGTTGTCCGTCTGGATAAGGATGACCTTGCCCCCAATGAGCGGAAAGAAAGCCTTGAGAGCTAGCCAGATAGCCTTCAGCTCCAGCCAGTTGATATGAGATTCCTGCTCCTGCAGGGAACAGACTCCATGGACACTTTGGTTGTCCAGCGTAGCCTTCCAGGGAGGAATCCGTGGTGATGGTGGCCTGAGGGGGCACCTGTTGGGAAGGGCCTGCCAGTCCACATGTTGCAGTCCCTGCACCATCAGCTGAGGTCCGGGTGGAGAGAAGAAGGAATGCTGACCAGCTCTGCTTGGGAGCCCCTCTCCTGATTACATAAAGCTGTGAAGTGCAGCTGCAATCTCATCTTGAGCCTTGTGTGCGGGACGGCCAGTAGGACCGCTGCCATGATCCCCATTAATTGCTGGAACCACGAGGCCGAGGTCACCACCTTGGCTGAGGAAGTGACTTACGGCCCTCTTGATGGCCATGATCTAGTCCTCCGAGGGAAAAACTCTCTCGGAGCTTGTGTCCCGTATGAGGCCCAGAAAGGTCAGGCTCTGAGTAGGCTGCAGCTGAGGGTTGCTAGAGAATCCCAGCTTGTGAAGAGTGGTCATAAGAGTGGTGGAAGTGAGATGCACTGCCTCCGGAGATCTCGCCCTGACGAGCCAGTCATCCAGGTATGGGTAGAGGTGGTGGCCCTAAGCCCTGAGGAGGGCTGCCGCTGCATCCATTAATCAGGTAAACACCCTGGGGCTGAGTTGAGGCCAAAGGGTAGAACCTTGTATTGGAAATAGCAGCCCATGATCCTGAACTGCAAAAAAAGATCGATGAGGCAGCCAAATAGGGATGTGTAGATAAACGTCCTTCAGATCCAGGGAGCACATCTACTCTCTCCTGCACAGTGTCTCCACTATGAGTGCTGGCATAACCATCTTGAATTTTTGAAGAGGGAGGAAGAGGTTGAGGGTGGAGAGGTCAACACAACTCTCAAGTCAGCCCGGTTCTTCTTTTGTATGGCAAAACTCCTGGAGTAGAAACCCAAGCCTCAGTGGGAGACTGGGACTTCTTCCACTGCCTGGCTCTCGACGAGCAACCAAATTTCTGCCAAACAGTGTTGCTGTCACAATCTGTGAAAGTGGAGGGGAGGGAAGAATCGGTAGCCGGTACCCTGTAGACACTATGGATAGGATCCAGGGGTCCGAAAACCTCTGATGCCAAAACTGTGCGTGAAGGGCAAGCCTGCACCACAACGGAGACACGTGGACCCGAAGGGGCGCGTCATGCCTTCTTTCGATCTGAGGCTGCTGCGGAGGAGAGAGACTGAAATAAGCCCTTGCCCACCCCGCCTTTTGTTGTTTTTTGACTCAGAGAAGAGTCAGGCTGCTTAGACCTCTGTTCTTGGAACCCCCGGAACTTGCCGAGCGTCCGAACCTTATCGGAGCGTTGATGTAACTGGGTGTATGCCTTGGGCATGGCCTTCGTAAGGATAAAGACTTTCTTTTCATCTAGCTCCTCATCGGTGGTGAAGTGAAAGAGGTCACCACTCTCAAATGGAAGGTCCAATATGCGTTCCTGATGTCTGGGTTAAATTTAGTAGCCCAAAGCCAGGCAGTCCTTCTCCTGTCCGTGGCGATGCATATGGCCCAGCCAGAGCTGTCGATGTGGGCCACAGTGGACTCCATGATGTCTTGTGCCACCAGTTTAGCCTCTGCCAGTCCCGCCTTGAAACGTGCCTGGCCCCGCACCGGACGTTCTGAAAGGAAGTCGGTTATTTCCCGCCAAAGCCTCTGGTTAACGGCTGCCAGCATGGCATCTGTGTTGGATTGACGAAGGTGCAGTGAGGCGTCGGAATAAAGCTTCTTTCCGTAAGCCTCCAAGATCTTCTCCTCCTTGCCTAACAGCACCGAGGATGAGGTGGCCAAGGACGACTGAGGCTTTGAGTAGAGTGACGCTGCAGCGATCACCGATGGGTGCAGTTGAGGGTGTGCCGACAGCAAGAGTGGATCCCCCTCCATTTGCCTATACTTGGCATTGAGGCACTGATTGACAGACTGGGCCAAATGGGGTTTAAGCCACCCCTTTTTGGCCAAGGCGACAACGTCCTTCTGCATCGGGATCCCTGTTGTAGCCGCAGGGCGTAGATTGAGGACCTCGGCCAGGGCCCCCACCTCTGGTTGTTCGACCTCGGGTTGAGGAAGCCGCAAGTACTCTTCCAAACCTGCGAGCCGCTCGTGGAAGGCCTTGGCTGACGATGGCGTGTCAGGGTCTTCTTCCTTCGTCAGTATCCACCAGGGTGTCTGGCTGGTCCGGAGCGGGTGGAGGAGTGCTGGGTGCTGCGGGCTGCTGTGTGAAGAACGGAGGCTGGCGTGGAGCCACCTGAACTGTGGGAGGCAGGGGAGACAGAATCGAAGGAGCCGACAAGGGCAGCAGGGGGTGCACCGGGGCCTGCGGCACTGGAGCCATAGGAGGAATTACTATAGGCACAGGCGGAGGAGCCAGAGGGAGCATGCCCCTGATCACATCCTGGAGGATGGCCCCCATCTGAGAAGATCTCATGAGAGTGAGGACATTTTCAAAGAATCTGGTCTGGTGGCAGGTGATGTTGACGGGGTGGCGGGCGGCTGCTGAGGCCGGTGCATACTCTGTCTAGCTGGCTGCAGGGTAAACCTGCCCTGCAATGCTGATGGATAAGCTGTAGACCACGTACCTGGTTGACACCAGTCCCACCTTGTAACTCGTTCTCCCACCTGCTCCATTCCAAGGGGCAGTATTGCACAAGCGGCCATTTTGTCTGGAACGGCAGCCATGTTGTCGAGCTGCATGCCAAGTCGTGGTGCTTGGCTCACTGGGCCCAGCCGCCTCCAGGACTCTTGGCGGTGGAGCATGCGACCTACACTGCACCTCAGGACGGGGCCTGGTAGGTGTGTTGCACTCAGCAGTATCGCCCGTAGTGCTGCGTGCAGGCGCCACCTCGGACATCTGGCCGGTACTAGGGCATAGCCCCTCGGGTGTACACCTGTTAAAAGAACCTTGTGATCCCTCTGCACTGTCTCGGAAGGATCTAATGACCCCTCAGCCTGGGGGCCGGTAGGTGATATAGTCTCGGTACCAGTGCTGTTGCGAGAACATGAAAGGTTCTGCCCGCTCTGGTGCTGCTTTGGGAAGTAGTTGCCCTTGCGGGGTGCGATGGAAAAAAAGCATCCCTCCTTTGGGCCTCGACTTATGTCTGATCAAGTCCTTCAAGTCCTCTGGAAGCGACTTCTCGAAGAGCTCCCTTCACCGAGCTAACCTGTTCTTTAGAGCATGCGGTGTGAGCGCGTTGCACACAGTACCACCCTCCCAGCTGTGCTCAGGGCCAAGGTAGCGGAGGCAAAGAGCGTGGGGATCAAATGTAGGGAAGAGCCCCTTGCAGGCTGGATATCTGCTGAAGCCTGCTGACATCGACATGTGCCGGGGAGGAGAGTGGCGCCAGAGGACAGGGTACCTGATTGATAAAAAGAAGACAAAAAGGCAGAAGAAAGTATCAGAGTGCGGGTGAAATCAGCCTGTTCCCGTCGACGCAGGAAAGGGGACTGGTGAGTGCGCCGGTGGGTGGAGTCAGGGGAGCGCATGCTCCCAGGGCTGTGCCCCAGCATGCCTCTAAATTTAAAGGGGAAGAAGGTTTTTTCTGGTGAAAAAGGTTCTGTCTCCCGTCCCTAGCGCCCATGCAGTATGGAGGAAAGGGGACGGGACGTAGAAGTATCGCAGGTATGGAAGAAACATGGCGTAATCCACACACCATGCCTCGTGGTCTAAAAGGAGGCATTAAGCAGTTTTCCACGCAACAACCAAGAACGCCTTATCCCTACATGCTTGAATTTGAAAGTGGGGCTGGCCTACCTATCTTCGAAATCAGTACTAGGCGAAGAGAGATATTTGGAACTGATAACACCTGCCTATGCGCGTACCCTATTTTTGGAGTTTAGAACTGGCACACTCCAGGTTGCGACTTTCAATCGCAGATGGACGCGTAGCAATTCTGAAATATGCCCGAAGTGTGGTCTAGACCCATAATCTGTCACTCATTTCTTGCACTACTGTGCGTTGTAAGGAAAGGTTTGGTATCATCAATGAAGACTGACACAAATGAGACACACTTTAAGGGTTGATTAAACGCCTATCTAAACCTAAATCTAAGAATGAGAGCAAGCTACAACCATCAAATAATAACGCAGTCCTATCGAGTCTGTTAAAATAAAACGGCCTATGCTAATAAACCTATTGCCAATCCTTACTTCTAAAAACAAAATGGCGTGGGACAGTGGTGTATGCAAATAAGGAAAAGTGTTCAAGAAACAATATGTCAGGACAGTTGAGCAGTTGGCCTCCCTTCCCCACACTCTCAGCACAGGACAATGCAGCACGCTCGAGCCTCATGCACACTGTGGCTTCCTCGGCACGAGGGCACAGTTCAATGGTTCAGCTGGTCTCACACCACTCTGGCAAAGTCTTTAACCCCTTAACTGCCATGGGTTTTCCCCCCCAGTGTCAAGGCCTTTTTGGGTGATTTTGGTATGTCGCCATTCAACCCCTTGTAACTTTTTTGTTACATGAGATATCTCAGCCATATTTGGCCCCTTATATTCACACATCTAGATGGTCGGAACGCCGCCAATGAATCCTAGTTTGCTGTAGGGGGTGAGATACAATAACCAAAAAGGGAGAACATTTAGTTATTTTTTCAGAAAATGCCAATAAAATGATGTACAAAGAAGCCTGTGGTTTTTTCCTTGTAAGTGCTGCATTCCCCATTTTCCAGGCTTTCAAGACCAGGTTGAGTGGAAACCAAAGAAACATATTTTGATATGGTTATCAGCCGTTTTGTGAGAGGTAGGCGATGTTGGCCTTTTTTCCAATAGGACTTCATGGACGGAATGGAAGAGAAGGGCAGGAAAGCTGAATGGGAAGACAGAAAGGCATACATTTGTGAAAAGTAAACCAGATTCCAAGTTTAGGAAGGGGTATTTTGTGCAGGTCAGGCAACAACTATGTAGGGAAGAATTCCATAGTTTGGGGGAAAATCGGGAAAATGACAGAAAAAAAAGGTATGGTGGACATGGTTGGCCCTGTAAGGCAATGGCGTCTGTGAATTTTGAGAAAAAAAATGTTCTGCTACATTCCCCCGACTCTTCCAGTTAGGAAATCACACATTTTTCATAATGTTTCACAAAACAAGCAATACCACAAGCCAAAAACGGAGCCATTGTACACAGGAGTGTTATGCTTACGGCCTAAACAGACGTACTTAGCATGTGTAAATAAGGAAAACAAATGTGGTGAGGAAGGGCAAGCATACATTTTTTCAAAGAGCACAGGCAGCCCTTTTGAAGGGTAGGTGACTTGTGCAGGTTACAAAAGTATATAGTGCCGAAAGCAGCGACTAAATGTAGGTCACATTTTGGAAATGAAAGTGTTGTATGACAAAGGGCAGCAGCAAATGTGTCAAAATGTTATGAAAATCATGCAAACACAACAAATGTCGTAACTTCCCGCGTTCCCCATAGGTCTCCGGACAAAAAATGGTACCTCACATGTATGGGTGCACCTACCTTGGCGCAAAGGGAAAAGGCTAAAACAATGGTAAACCCAAGTCTTTCGGCAGAGCAGATTTTTAAGAATTTTGCACATTTGGACCAACTACAGATTTGGGCCCAGGGTGTTGATGACACAAAGGAAAACGGGGAACCCCATGCTTTTCCGAAAAGAGGACACCTGTGGGAACCCACAGAGATCTCACTCACACGAATCGCCCCAGAATGTATTACCCACAACCCCGGCAAGTCCGAAATTTGGCAAAAGAAATCTCAATTTTCAGACATTTCATTCTGCCCACCCACCGACACACGCCGCCAACACCACATGTCCTACCTTCCTGCGTTCCCACTGGTGTCCAGACGAAAATGCACCTCAAATGTGTGGGTCCACCTACCTGGTCGCAAAGGGAAAAGGCAAAACCACTGGTAACCCCAAGTCTTTCGGCAGAGCAGATTTTGAGAAATATTGCCCATGTTGACAACCTACAGGTTGGGGCCTGGCGTGACGCAGCCACCAAGGAAAACAGGGAACCCCATGTATTTCTGAAAAGAAGACACCGGTGGGAATCCACAGAGGTCTGACTTGCACAAATCGCCCCAGAATGTAATACCCATAACTCCTGGCAAAGTACAAAATGTGGCAAAACATCACAATTTCTGGATATTTCACTCTGCCCACCCACAAAAACACACGGCCAACACCACATGTCATACCTTCCCGCGTTCCCACAGGTGTCCCGACGAAAACGGTACCTCACATGTGTGGGTGCACCTTCCTGGGCGCAAAGGGAAAACGCTAAACCACTGGTAACCCCAAGTCTTTCGGCAGAGCAGATTTTGAGGAATTTATTTTTAAAACACTTTATTTTTGGATCAAAGGCATACAGGTACAACAAAACGGTACAGTATTAGTAAATTATGGTTACTGTTCAGCACCTCTCTCCTTCTAATACTGTTCAAAAATGGTCAAAGTCTCTTAGCCTTTGAGTGTTTTCATTTTTCAATTCCTTCACCCATTTCCCCCCTCCCCCTACCCACCCTCTCCCTTCTTTTTCATTTTCCAATTCCTTCACCCATTCCCCCCCCCTTCCCGTACCCACCCACTCCCTACTTTAACCATAACTTCAAGACGTGGAGATCAACATGTGAGGTCCATGGATAGGGTTTGATTTGTGTTAATTTCCTCTTACTGTTAGTGGAACCTATATGACATGTGTGTTCCTGGGAAGAAGGAGTTTGAAGTATTGGACCTCTCTGCCGCTCACCCACTCGTGGAATGGGGTCCAGACCGTCAGGAATTTTAGGTATTTTCCAGCACTGAGTGCGCATATTTTCTCCTTGGCCATCACTCCCCAAACCTTGACCCACCACCATGCTATTATGGGGCCCTCTTCATTTTTCCAATTCTGCGCTAGAGTCATGAGTGATGAGAGTGGCAGTCGCCCCTGACATTGCATATCTGCTGTCTATAGGGACACCTAACAGGATTGTTTTCGGCGACATCGGGAGTTTGACGCCTGAGATGTCCTTTATGTGGCCCAATATTTCCTTCCAGTAGGCCATTGCTTTGGGGCATGTCCACCACATGGGGATTAGGTCTCTCTCTCCACAGTTTCTCCAGCAGTTTGGCGAATACGTCTTAGTGATGTTATGTAAGCGGTACGGGTGCATGTACCACCTGAGGCACAGTTTATAGGTGGATTCTTTAATCGTGGTGCATCTGGAGGTACCATGTGCTCGTGACCATATTTTGCTCCATTCTTCCTCCGTCAATGACTCTTGCAGGTCTCTTTCCCAGTTCACTTGGTATGGGAGGCGTTCTGTCGTTTGGGCGTTGAGAGGAGTTTGTAGAGTCTGGTAACCCTGTTAGTTGTCTGACCCTCCCGCAGGGTTAGCTCTAGACCTGACGGCGGTTGTGTGCTCGCCTTTTTCACCTTTGGGTGGGTTATCCAGTGCCTTATTTGCGCTTATCTGTAGCGCTCCCTTCCCCTATGCCGAATTTCTGCTGACAGTCTGTGAAGAGTAGTGGGGAACCATCTTTGTACATCTCCGTAAGGGTCAGGGTCTCGGCGCCGGACCATCCCTCACAGTCTTTTTTCTGGAGGCCCGGGGCGAAGTCCAGGTTGTGTAGTAGAGGTGAGTATGGGCTCAGACCTTGTGGGGTGCGTTTCTTTTTCCTGGCCGTATCCCGAGACGCCGCATCTGGATCCTTTTAGGCTGGTCTCGCACGCTCCTGCGACGGAAAAAGCAGCCACAACGGTGGAAGAAGCAATTCCCAGCAGTGGCCAACACATTTCCAAGTTAATCGGAGTAGAGGAAAGCGGGAAACTGCATTCGTATTGGTCTCCCTCCCGCCGACGCCTACATCCAAGATAGCGACCGTCCCCTAACACTATTGCCGAGCGGGACGAAGAAGCCGACAGCCCTCATCACAGCGGACAAGTACAACAGAATACTACGAGGCCGAGGAGGAACACACTGTGGTGCTGATTAACGCCGAGTGTCTCAACCCTGATAGACCGAGCTGCACTGAATCCACTTCAGCAGCGGAAGGAGACTCCCGCCTGCAGTACGCGGAAGATCGATAAGATCCTTAGCTGGAAACGCCAAAGGCTTCTACTCGAGACCCCGACCGCAACCAACGGGTGTCGGGTGTCTGTGCAAGCGGCTACTTGAAGGTGGGGGGAAATATCCATACCATCAGAGAACTTATTCGGACGGACCCCCCGTCCCGCCTCCATCCCACCCGAGATAGCGCCATCCCCCGATGCCACGCAGGTCGGAACAGAAACGTTGGATGTCTCCGTAACAGTGTGCTGGCACGGCGACTGACAGCGGAGAGGGTGCCCATGTGAATCTCTCCTCCTCAACAAGGCGCAGATCAATATCTTAACCTCGGTGTATCGCGTAATACAGAGCCCGCCCTAGCAGAGGGAGAGCGCCCCGACTGCAGCACCCGAGAACACGACAGAGGCTGAAAAACACCAGGAGCAACTCCAACACCCCGCTTAACCCGAAAATATACCTTTGAAGGCCCACACCTGCAGAAGGAGAGACCCGCGCAGGCGAACATCCCCAGAAAAGAAGGAGAACCAATAAGCTGGGCCGCAGAAAGAGAGGGAGCCTTGCCTTCCCGCCTGGCCTCTGATCCAGCGGGAAGGGAGCTGAAAAACCAGAGGTGAGGAGAGAGGGGGGACAGGCAAGCCAATAGCGGGGCCACAGTGGCCGCCCTATAATTCAAAACACTGACGCACGCCACTTTGGCACACAAAGCCCACCCTAGACCTAGATAGCAGGTGGAGGAAGTTCACTCCTATTGGAGATAAGGAAGTATTAGACCCCATGTTATTGGAACATTATTGGAACTACTCAGGCCACACCAAGGTGCTG
Source organism: Ambystoma mexicanum (assembly GCF_040938575.1). Classification (NCBI taxonomy): domain Eukaryota; kingdom Metazoa; phylum Chordata; class Amphibia; order Caudata; family Ambystomatidae; genus Ambystoma; species Ambystoma mexicanum. The sequence goes on from NC_090935.1 coordinate 822,906,323, forward strand.
GATAGTCATTCGGTGCACTTGAAACTAGGTATAGAAGGCGCTGCGGGTCACAAGGCTAGCCTTCACTCCACCTAGAGACTACCAAGAACCAATCCCAGCACACCTACCCAGATAAGAGCTCCCTCGACTTGACCATTAACAGGAGCCGAAGAATATTGCCTCTGTAATAAACCAGGCACCTAGCACCATTGTACCAAGACACTGCCATGACCGCCAGGGGCAAAGCTAAACCGGCCACAATGGACACTTTTGTCACTGCCAAAACAAAGAGCTCGACCAACTTACACCCTTCCACCCCCGAACCCACACAAACAAAGGGTGCGGACACCACTGACAGTCAATCCCACGTGCTGGAAGCCATTGCATCACTGCGCACATATTCATAGACTCGAAGATAGATGAATTCAGATCTGATATCCAGCTGGTGCGCCAGGATGCCAGGAACTTAACAGAAAGGGTGACGAATTCCGAAGTGACCATAAGGGAGACGACTGAGAACACAGTAGAGTTGAAAGCCAAGGTCGTAGACCTCGAGAGGAAGGTCGCCATACTCGAGGCGAGGGCTGAGGAGGCAGAGGGAAGGGCCAGACGGGGCAACATCAGAATATTGGGAGTACCGGAAGGTGACGAGGGCCCGAACCCAACAGCATACATAGAGGCCCTACTGCAACAAGAAATAGGTGCAGGAAAACTCACACAAGGATTCGCAGTTGAAAGGGCACACAGGTCCCTCCAAAAGAAACCCTCACCTGGCTCACACCCTCGCCCGATAATCGCCAAAATACTCAATTTCCAGGACCGTGAAATTATCCTGCGACACTCCAGAGAGGAAGGCCCCATAGAACGTGGCAATGCCAAAATAACCATTTACCCAGACTACACCCCAAAGGTCTAAACGGGAAAGAAACTCATTTGTGCCGATCAAGGCCAGGCTCCAGCAATTAAATCTAAAATACATGCTGCTTTATCCATCAAGGCTGAAGGACATCTTTAAGGGCCGCGCGATCTTCCTAGAGTCCCCAGCAGCCGCCAATATGTGGATAGAGGATAACAACCTCGCAGAGGGAGGAGACACCTACCCCAGGGACAAATGAGGAAAACCATTTAGCGGCACAGCTGAACAACGAACATATGCTGCACCTCAACTCAACGCCAACATGGGCAATTTGCCACAAAGGAAGTAACCTACATTATAGTTAGCTAAATAGATGCAGCCCTCGCTTGGCCCCGCACCAGGCATAGGACTTAACCCCCATGAACAGACCACGACAGGCCAGTTGCCTGACCGACCCCGCTCGAGCCCGATACCCGGATGGGTCCGGACGGCGCGAGAGTGCGAGAGCGCCCGAGCACCGCAAGAAAAATGCAGTAGCTGGGCGCACCATTCCAGTTTCGTTAAATGTTCTATTGTTTAAACAGTCTTCACATTACCACAAACGAAAAGGCAGAGGGCGGAACCACCACAGATCTGGAATAAGATCATAACTAAGAGCCGAGAACAGGAAAACACAGATGGGAATCAACGGCTGCTACACGATATCAGAATGGGCAGACATAAAGGACACACCACTCCATCCCAATGGCAACACAACTGAAAGTTATGACGTGGAATGTACGGGGGATGGGCACATACTTAGGATTGAATTCGATTCCTTCATATCTCCACAGAAAGAAGATCTCGATTGCAATGCTTCAAGAGACCCACCTGTCGGAGGACTCCTCATCCAAGCTGGCAGAAAGATGGGGAGGCACTGGGAAAGGAGCACCTTACTCCAAATACGCTCGAGGGGTCTTCACGTGGGTGCATCCGAGCGTTCCATTTCAACTACTAGGCACGGAGGCCGACAGAGAAGGCAGGTACTTAATAATGTGGGGAACCATCGAGCACACCGCGGTTTGCCTGGTAAACTCCTACTTTCCGCATCATGGAATACCCTCACACCTCAAAACAATATCCGCCAAGATGGTCCACCAGAGGGAAGGAACCTTTATATGGGGAGGCGACTTCAATTGCGTCAGAAACGGAACCTTGGACAGATCTATACCCCCCCAACAACCACATAACGCTGCCACTCAAGCAGTCAACGACACGCTGGAACACCTTAACTTGGTAGACATTTGGAGAGAACAACACCCTGCCGAGAGAGGTTATTTACTCTACTCGGCCCCACACAAGATCCACACAAGGATCGACTATCTGTTCATTGGTAGAGGCCAAATCCCATTGACAGACACCACAGCATACCTGGGCAGGTCGATCTCTGACCACTCACCGTTACTTATGCAATGGAAATCAAGAGGACCCAGACCACCAATTCCGACATGGAGAATGCCCACTGCAGCCCACACTGATCACGTATTCAGAGAAGAACTGGGCACCAAATTAGAGGACTACATTGATAACAACAAAGGATCTGTATCAAGCTGGAGAACGTTGTGGGAGGCTATGAAGGTGGTGACACGTGGAGAAGCGATATCAGGGGCGGGTGGCATTCGGAAAGCACTTGATGGTGACGCTAGAGGAGCAAGAAGCTGAAATAACGTGCCTAGAAACTTGCTCCGACGCCGCCCCGGAGGTGGAAGAGACTCTGCAAGAAATTTGTGATGAATGCCGCACAGCCTGGGACAGGCTAGCCAAATTTGACTTCACAACAAACACTGTCAGGGCTCACAAGGAAGCTGATAAACCGGGCAGGCTACTAGCCTGGTTGTGCAAACGAGAACAGCCGAGGCACCTTCCGACAGAGATCATTGACGAGAATGGGACAACACATAAGTCACAACAAGACATCAAAAATGCTTTCTCGGAGTTCTACTCCAGACTATACTCCCACGACAAGCAAATATCCGTAGATGAAATTAAGGTCTCCCTGGACGAAATAGGACTCCCGAAGCTATCAGAGGAACAGAGAGAGGCATTAGATGCGGAAACCACTGCAGAAGATGTTACGGAAGCAATTAGGTCCCTGGCCACCTGCAAGACCCCTGGTAGCGACGGCCTTCCACCCGAATTTTATAAAGCCTACGAAGCAACCATCAACCCAATACTGCACGAAGTTTTCATGGAGGCATATGAAAATGGAATTCTCCCCAACACCATGAAAGAGACAATCATAATCCCCATGCTCAAGCCAAATAAACCACCCACAGACTGCGACTCGTATCGCCCACTAACGATGTTAAATTATGACAGCAAGATCCTGACCACTATTCTAGCCAAAAGACTTGCCAGGGTGGTGGGAACCTTAATTCATGATGACCAGAATGGCTTCGTCCCTGGACGCAACATCATGGCTAACCTGAGAAAGCTTCAGCATATCATGGTGGAAATCCACACAAGAAACAAAGATCTCGCGGTGCTTTCGCTCGATGCCTTCAAGGCCTTCGAATCCATATTCTGGGAATGGCTGGTTGAGGTGTTGAGAGAGTTTGGATTCGGAGAAGGCTTTGTGAGATGGATCAAAGTACTCTACAATTCACCCATGGCGAGAGTGAAGACTGGAGGAATGATCTCAAAACCCTGGGCGATACAGCGAGGCACCAGGCAGGGGTGCCTATTGTCACCGATGTTATACATCTTAGGCTTGGAACCGATCGCTATTTATCTTAGAAAGCAATATTTTGACACGGGCATCAAACTGGGCAACCATTACTCCATAATATCCCTATACGCGGACGACGTGCTTTTATATCTGAAGGACCCACACGTAAATGCACAAATCATACTAGACTTTACTCAGGGATCAAGTTCAGCAGATCGAAATCCTGTGCATTCCCACTGGCCTGACTCAGAGACCTACCAGAAGCTGACCTACTGGCTGTGGGGATAAAATGGCAACCTGAGGAATTCCGATATCTAAGAGTCAACATACATTGCTCTCCAGAACTCACACATGACCACAACACCGAAATAATACTGAAAGGACTCCGCAAATCCATGAAATTCTGGTCGAAACTGCCACTCGCAGTGATGGGCAGAGCAGCCATTACAAAAATGATAATCCTCCCTCGCTTCTTATACTTTTTCACAAACATCTGCTACTTCATCCGTCCACCCTTTTTCAAGAAGCTGGAAACGTTAATCAGAGACTTCTTATGGGGCCCATCCAGACACAAACTACCCCTATCAATTCTCACGCTGCGTCACAAAGAAGGTGGAGTGCAACTTCCTGACTTTCAAATGTATTATTTAGCGGCACAGCTTAGCCACGTGCCGAGATGGCTTCAGGACGAGTCGAACACTGAGGTGGAACTATTAAGACAGACACCCTCCAATCTATTCCCCAAAGAGACACTCTGGAATCCACTGAAACAGACACAGGATGTCCCCATGATTGCAAAGTTGGGCAGACAGATCTGAACCAGAGCCCAATCCACCCTGCAATTGAGCCACCCATATTCGCCCAACACCCCTATCCTGGTAGATGCATGTAAAACCACAACAGACCTCGCGGTGGCGAGAAGCTGGGAGAGAGCTGGGATCTATGCATGGGGGGACATGTTCGAAGATGGCAAGTTCAGAGACTTCGAATCAGTACAGATGGCAGAGGGAATCACCAGCGCCCAATTCCTATGGTATCATCGACTCAGACAAATAGCAAAAACAAAATGGGACAACTGGCCCGAGGAACCCACTCCGGATCCTTTACTACAAGAAATGTATGAACTAGCGGACGGCTGGAAGCCAGTGTCCCGACTCTACAGCCGATTGATGGACAAACCCAACCCCAAAAGCGCGTCACTGAAAGAAAGGTGGGAAACTGACCTGGGCATATAACTGACGGATAAAGAATGGGAAAGAATACTACTTTACCCTAAGGAGGGGTCTAGAAACACCAGATTCAGGCAGATACAAATGAATGTCCTTTACAGGACGTATATGACCCCACAGCGGATGGCCAGCTTTAACAAGAAAGCATCACCGAATTGCCCCTGGTGTGGCACTGACGCAGCTGACCTGCTCCACATGTTTTGGACTTGTACTAAAACGATGCAATTCTGGTCCAAAGTCAAGCAGACCTGCACAGCAGCTGGCATCACCAGATATAAATGGGATCCAAAAGATTGTTTATTAGGAGCCCACCCCAGAATGAGTAAACACAAGCACGTAGTCAAGCTGATGGACTTATCGTGCATCCTTGCAAAGAGAACCATGGCGATGGCGTGGAAGTCACCTGGGGGTCCGAGATTTGAACGCTGGATCAAGGAGCTAGAAAGGTGACCGAAGCAGAGACCAGAGCATGGCAAGAAGGGGCCAACTCCAGAGTGGATGAAGCAAACAACACCCTTGAATCGTGGAAAGCCCTACTGAGAGACATACCCTTTACCGCGGATCACAAACCCCCCTGAAGGGAACGCTCAGTCCAGCATAATTTCTGATCAAGACTTTCCTTAACTCATGAAGACGCCCGACTTGGACCATTCTTTGCATCTGATCTTTTGTTCCCCCCCACCCCTGCCGCCAAACATAAGCTGAAGACATCATAGCATCAAATGAAGACTGTTTGTTTGTTGTTTCCCCCCCTTTTTTCTTTTTTTTTCTCCTTTCTTTTTCTCCCTTTCACTGTTTAATTAAATGACACCGCACGTAACAACAAGACGAATTGTCAAATCCTAAGTTATCACATGCTAGTTGAAGTTTGTATGATTAAATACCAATAAAATAAGTTTAAAAAAAAAAAAGATACGCTTCTGGATCCTGGGCTTTTGACCTTTCCATATGAATTTGAGTATTGCGTTTTGCAACTCTCTGATCTTGGTTGGGGGGGATGGGCACCAGGATTGAGCCTAGCACATACAGGAGACGTGGGAGGATGGTAATCTTGACTGCAGCGATGCGAGCGAGCCACAACAGTTCCTGAGACTCCCATTTGAGCATCTCGTCCTGTAGTTGCCTCCATAGGGGGGTAATGTTCACCCGGAATTGCTTGCTTGGTTCTCTGGTGAGTCATATTCCCAGGTATTCGAGAGAGTCCTCCACCCAGATTAACGGGAATGACTTCTCTAGCATTTTGATCACTTCCCTCTTCGCCGTGATGTTCATAGCTTTTGATTTGGAGAAGTTTATGGAGAATCCTGAAACCTTCCTGAATTCCTCCAGCCGTGCCATCGCTCTGGGCATTGTGTCACCTGGATCTCCCGTGTAAAGAATGATCTCATCCAAGTATAATGCGATTTTATGGGTTTCCGAACCTAAGGTCACGCCTTTGATGTTGGCTTCTTGTCGGAACAGCGTAGCACATGGTTCCATTGCCATTGCAAATATTAGGGGAGAGAGAGAGGACACCCCTGTCTCGTGCCTCTTCTAATCTTTACGGGTTCCGTTTTCTGACCATTGATCATGAAACTTGTCGATGGGGTTTGGTAATTGGCTAGCACCATCTTGGTGAACTCTGGACCGCAACAGAAGCGTTCTAGGATTAGATTCAAATAATCTAATCCTAGAAGGGCGGCCACTGCAAACTCTTGTTGTGTCCTGCATCTATAACGTCTATTGACCTTCTGATATTTTCCTGTGTGTGGTGGTCCATGATGAATCCCGCTTGGTCATCATGTATTATGTATGGGAGGATTTTCATCAGTCGGGTGGTGAGGATTTTTGCATTAATATTTGCGTCAGTGTTCAGTACCGCTATATGACGATAGCTCGCACAGCTGTAGGGATCTTTTGCAGGCTTCAAGGGTAGTATTGTTGTGGACCTTTCCATGTCAGGTGTTACTCTCCCCTCTTCTCTGATAGTATTATATAGCTTCGTCAATGGCCCGATTAATTGAGTGTGGAAAGTCTTGTAGTACCCATTGCTGAAGCCATCTGGGCCAGGAGTTTTATTTGCCGGTAGAGCTGAAATAGCATCACTGACCTCTTGCGCCAGGATTGGGCTCCCAAGGCTGTTTCTGTCTTGTTCTGTTATCTGGGGCAAGGGGAGAGAGCTTATATAAGAGATTTGCTGTGCTGAGTCCAGTTTCTCATTGCATAGGAGTGTCTCATGGAAACGTTTCATTATCTTTATTTTATCTGGCTCTGCTGTGTGTGGTTTCCCGTGTTCATTGTTCAGTTGTTGTAATTACGGGCTTTACGTTTTCTCAATTTTGCAGCTAGAAATCGGTTTGCCTTACCCCTGGGGATGTAGTAGGACTGTTTCGTACGGAGTATTGACTGGGCCATCTGGTCCGCTGTATGGTTCTCGAGCTGGGCTCTGATTTTTCGGAGTGCTTGTAGGGATTTCCTTGAATGGCAGGATTTGTGTTGCGTTTCCGCTTTTTTCACCTCTGTTTCTAGCCGGTGCATCACTATTGCTCTTTCTCTGTAATATGCCGCTGCCTGTGACATAAATTCCCCCCTGATCACCGCCTTTCCCGCGTCCCATATCGTCCCCCAACTAGTTTCCCCATTATCGTTCTCTTTAAAGTAGTTGTTAATGGAGGTCTCGATGTGCGCTCTAAGTGCAATGTCTTTTAGTAGAATTTTGTTTAATCTGCAGGGTGGTTTACTCTTGCGTCCTCCCTCCCTCCAGTCTACTCCCACCGGCACTGGTGCATGGTCTGAATGATATTCTACTCCTAATTCAACCCCAGTTATTTGTGGGATTAACGTGGCTGAGACAAGGATCATATCTATTCTAGAATATCCCAGGTGAACCGCCGAGTAGTGGGTATACTCTCTGTTGTCCCCTTGAAAGAATCGCCAAGTCTCAATGACCCCCAATTCCCTGAAGAATCGATCCAGAGCCTGTCTATTTTTCTGATCTGCATTCGTGCGAGGGAGTGTTTTATCCTACAATGGGTCCATAACACAGTTAAAGTCTCCACCAATAATTAGTTGGCCCTCACACCAGCTACCCAATTTGTCCAGAAAGTTTGTTATGAACACATCTTGACTTTCGTTGGGAGTATATATGGCCAGGATAGTGTACACTCTACCTTTAATCGACCCGCTGTAATGATGCCTACCCCCGGGGCACCAGACCGGGTCCAGCAACCCCGGAAGCAGGCATCAAGTTATTTTGAGCAAGCCCAAAAAACCCTGCTAGGGGCTGTTTGGGTGCGGTCCTGGCGCCTATGGCGCCAGGCTCATATGGAGAGTCAGTCCTGTCGCCATAGGTGCCAGGCTCATAGAGTAGAACTTACCTGATGCAGACCATGCTGCAAGCTTACCTGATGCAGACCATGCTGCAGAGCTCCAAGCCAAATGAGGCTTGGAAGGGACTATTTTACCTTGGGACAATTTTTTACTCAGGTGGGGCTTGGGAGGAATACTTACCTGGGACTACTTTGGAGGCTATTTAAACCACGCCCGAAGAGCAGCACACGCTTCGCGTTATTCTGCATCCAGCAGCGTAACGCTCACCGTGTCTGCAAGCCTGCATCCAGTCTTCTACCACGCCTGCCTCGAGTCTGCAGCTCCTAGAAAAAGGGAGGAACAGAAGGAGAAGAGGTTAGAATAAGAGCAAAGCCTTCGATCCTTACCTGAATTCCGGATCCACCACACCTTTGAGCTGGAAGAAAGAAGCATTTTAAGCGCGCCGCCTCGCCTGCTGCAGCGCTGCGCTGAACTCACCGGCCTTCGCAGCATCCTCGCGATCCACCGCATCCTTCTGCACGTTCCCGCCGCACTCTGGCAACTAAGGGGAACACAAGAACAGCAAAGGTGAGCCAAGGGAATAAACAGAGGCAATAGTAACTACCCCCATAGACTTACCTGATTACCGCCAGGGGTACTATTCCTCTTCACGGGTCGACGCAGTCTCCTTTGCATCCTCGCCGTACCCCAGCCCCTAAGGGGAACAAAAGGACAACAAGGTGAGCCAAAGGGACAAACAAGGGGAACTCGTCTCACCGCAATAGACTTACCTAATTTTACCGCCGGAGGCATTATTCCCCGAACTTCATATTTTCTCTCCACACCTGAATAAGGGAGCTAGCAACAGGTTACATTCTGGCCTTATTTTATTGAACTGTGTAGGATAAGCCAAATCCTTACCTGAACTTCGTCAGCTACCACAAGGAACTCTTCGCTGGGGTTAAGCTGCAAACTGCAAGGAATCGGACAAGAGTGAAAGTCAGACATGTGAACTCTTACAAACTACATACTTTTCGGAGTCAATATTGTTCTGGAACTCACCAATTCCTTCGAGCCAGTGAAGCAACTGGTTATCAACGCGCCCCTGCGCTCAATGCAGGATGGAGAGCTCATCTTTTCAAACCATCAGGTGAGACTATAAGAGGGGACATCAAGGGTGATATGTGGGGAGAACAGCGGGGGTGGGGAGATTTACGCTCAACTCCACGGGTGGTTAATCCCCTTTCTCCATTTGCAGAAGAATATTCCTACGGGCCAAGCAAACGAAGCAAGGTGGGCCAGTCCAGTCCTTCATCTCGGCCCTATGCTACGCGTCACATTGGTGGAGACCGCAGCTGTCCAGTTCAGATTGACACCTCTGTGGGAGCCAGGTGAGCATAACAGAATGCGAAGCTGACCCACAAATTCCCACCCGGGCGTTATGGATACCTCAGAGACTGACCAATTGGCCCAATTACTAGGGGAACTGAGGGCTGAAGTGCTTTCCGCCCGTCAAGAAACCAATGCTCTTAGGAGAGAACTGATTTTGTCAAAGGAGTGAACTGATGACCTTGCTAGGCAACTATTGCAAAGCCAGGCTGGACAAGCCCCCCTACCTGGTTCCGGGGGAAATCCAGCTCCTGTGTTATCGAATAACCCTGTGCAAATAAACCTACCAGGAAATATTCCATTAGCTCCACCCGAACACTTTGCCGGAGATCCCAAAAGGTTTGCCGTGTTTATGAAGCAGTGCCGCTTGCACTTTTTATGCAGACCTGGAGCCTTCCCAAACAATCAAGCCAAGGTAGACTTTGTATTGTCATATCTCAGCGGCAGTGCAGCTGATTGGTCAATTCCACTAGTTACTCAGGATGACCCAATTCTTCAGGATTTTCAGGGCTTTCAAACTAGCATGGAAAGACTATTTGCCTGGCACTCCCAAGGACAGGCCTTGGATAACAAACTTTTGTCCCTACGACAGGGTAACCAGGACCTTCTATCCTACATCGCGACCTTTAATAGGTTGATAGTGAAAACTGGATGGCCTGAGGTAAAACGAATCACGTTATTTCATCGAGGGCTTCGAGGAGAACTCAAGGATCTCTTGGCTCAAGTCGTGAACCCACCTCAAGACTGCGCTGAATATATAGACTTAGTGGTCCAGTTAGATCACAGACTTCAGAACAAAAAGGCTGATTGAGCCAAGTTTGAGAATCAGGTGTTGGTCAAAACCCATGCTAACCCCAAAGGAGCAGATGCTTTAGAACCCATGCAAATAAGAGGGGTTAAAGGACCCTTAACCCAGAAGGAAAGAGAAAGAAGACGGCAAATGCAATTGTGTCTATATTGTGGAACTTCTGGGCATTTTCTACGGGATTTCCCTGTAAAACCACCCGAGAAAGGGGGTAGGAGCTGCTGATAAAAGCCATATGGAGTCAGACTCGGGAAATGACCACACCCGACAAGCGTAGAGGTCCGCTTGCCGAGCTTGAAGAAGGATACTCAGACCTCGCATTTCATCATACCAATGGTCCTCGTAGATCCAGGGCAGCCATCGCGTATGCAAGCAGTAAGGGCATACATTGATAGCGGGGTCATAGGGAACTATGTGGACTATGAATTGGCTTCCAGGATGAATCTACCTCTCTGCCGAAAAAAAAACACCTCAGATGTCATCACCACAGTCGATGAAACTGAAATTGCCTTTGGGCCTATAACTCATTCCACCGCAGAGATGACACTTTTGGGTCAGGATGTGCATCGAGAGACCATTGTGTTTCATCTAATCAAAGCCCCACAGTTCCAAATAATACTGGGGATACCTTGGTTGGAAACACATAATCCTTGTATTGATTGGCGAGAGAAGAGAATAACCTTCCCGGATTTTGCACAAACCTGTTACCCAAAGAAAAATCAGAACGCAGGCCTGGCCACAGTAACCACAGCAGTCATGCAACTACCTCCAGAATACCAAGAATTCCAGGATGTCTTCCAAAAGGAACAGGCAAACACCTTGCCTCCTCACAGATCGTACGATTGTCAAATCGATCTCATACCTGGTGCACAACCCCCTTGTAGCAGGATCTATGCCCTTACGGAACCTGAGAACCTTCACCTACGACAATACTTAGACCAGTACCTTGCCAATGGCTTTATTCGCCCATCCAAATCCCCTGCATCTTCAGCTTTGTTCCTCGTGCCCAAAAAGGAAGGTGACCTCAGAACGTGCATAGACTACTGCGCATTGAACCAGATAACTGTTAAGAACCGATACCCATTGCCTCTGATCCCTGAACTACTAGACCAAGTGAAGTCCGCTTGTATATACACTAAATTAGATCTCTGGGGGGGGGCATACCATCTGGTACATGTAAAAGAGGGCGACAAATGGAAGACTGCTTTCCGCACTAAGTATGGGTTATTCGAATAACAGGTGATGCCTTTCGAGTTGTGCAATGCACCAGCAGCCTTCCAATACTTCATGAACGATGTCCTTCGTGAACTCATTGACGTTTGTGTTGTTGTGTATATCGATGATATTCTAGTATACTCCTCTTCAGAATCTGACCATGTGAAGCACGTCCGAGCAGTCCTTGAGAAATTGCATCAGCACAAACTATATGCAAAACTAGAAAAATGCGTTTTTCATGCCACAGAAGTTGAATTCCTTGGGTTTATCCTGACCCCAAAGGGAGTCCGAATGGACTCACGAAAGGTGGACGCAATCCTTAAGTGGCCATCACCAAGTTCAGTTAAAGGAGTACAAAGCATGCTCGGCTTTGCCAATTTCTACCGCAGATTCATCCCAGATTTCTCTCATGCCGTACATCCATCACAGCACTCTTGCGAAAAAATAAACGCTTTATGTGGACTGAAGTAGCTGAAAAAGCCTTCCAAGAGCTGAAAGCGAAATTCACGTCTACACCTGTGTTAAAGCACCCGCTCCCTGAACTTCCATACATAGTGGAAACTAATGCATCCAGTCTAGCCATGGGAGCTGTCCTGTCTCAAAAGGACCCTGAAACTGGCCAGCTTCACCCAGTAGCATTTTGGTCCAGAAAGTTCTCGGCACCCGAGTTAAACTATGCGGTTACCGACAAGCAGTTATTAGCCATTAAATCCGCCTTCAAGTCTTGGCGGCACTATCTTCTCGGTGCCAGGCATACCATTACTGTGATCACCGATCACCGGAATTTACAGTATTTAAAAACAGCCAAGGCCCAATCGTCACGTCAACTCCGATGGGCATTGTTCTTTGCCGAGTTCGATTTCGTGGTAACCTATCGACCAGGTTGTAAGAATGGTAAAGCAGACGCCTTATCCCGAATAGGGATGGGAGAGGCAGAAGTGAACCCAGAACGTGTACCTATAATTTCCGAACGAAGGATTCTTGGCATGACTACTCTACAGACACTAGAGGACATTCAGGTAAAGATCCAGCAACTCCTTGATCCTACAGCCCTGCAGGACTGGGTAAAGAAAGGGCCAGACTACTCTGTCACCAATGGTCTGCCTTATTACCAAGGGCGGCTATTTCTGCCACACAAGGAACTACAAGAGCTAGTCATTGCCCGTTATCATGATACCCTGATGGAGGGGCACCCAGGTATTGCAAAAACTGAAGCTTAAATTAAGACAATTCTGGTGACCCACCTGGCGAAAGGATATTAAATCATTTGTGATGTCTTGTGGCATTTGCGCCAAAACACAAGTCAAAAGAAAAAACCAGCTGGACTCTTACAACCTTTAGACATTCCACCTACACCATGGCACACCTTATCGTTAGACTTTATTACCGATTTACCTCCTTGTAATGGGTTTAACACCATTCTAGTTATTGTGGATCTTTTTTCCAAGATGGCCCACTTTATTCCTTTAAAAGGACTAGCCTCAATCCTGGCCAAAGAATTCCTCGAAAACATTGTTCGCATACATGGATTTCCGTCCGTGTTGGTCTCTGACCGGGGCAGTCAATTCATTTCACATTTTTGGAAGAAATGTTGTCAATTGGTGCAAATTGACGTGAGATTACCGAACAGTCACCACCCGCAGACCGATGGTCAAACGGAGAGGACCAACCAGAGTCGTGAACAATACCTGCGTTGTATGTTACATCAGACTAAGAGTAATTGGAAGGACATTCTTTGGATCGCCGAATATGCATACAATAATTCAGTACATTCTGGAACTGGACAAAGTCCCTTTTATACCCTATGTGGGCACCACTTTCGAACCTCAGACCTTGACTCACCCCAACACTTAGAAATGCCAGCAGTGGACCATCTACACGCTACGATTAAACAAGCCTTTAAAGAGGCAACTGCACATTTAAAACAGGCGAAGGAGAAATATAAGAAAGATGCTGATCGGCATAGAAGTGGTACTCCACAGTACCAGATAGGGGACCAAGTATGGTTGGCCACAAAACACATACCTCTCAAGGGACCGTGGACCTTTAACCCTAGATATTTGGGACCTTACTCTATTAAGACCATTATCAACCCGGTGGCCGTCAAGTTGGACTTACCTGCTAATATGCAAATTCATCCCGTCTTTCATGTGTCACTTTTGAAGCCAGTGCAACCAGGGACAAGACTAACCAAGCCACCAGACCCCGTCCTTATAGACGGGGAACCCGAATTTGAAGTTAAGAACATCCTGGACTCCAAGATGGTGAAGTCAAAACTTTTTTATTTAATCGACTGGAAAGGTTAAAGACCACAGGAAAGGTCTTGGGAGCCCAGTGACCACGTGCATGCACCTCGATTGGTGAAAAGATTCTACCGAAATTTCCCAGACAAACCAAAACCACGGGGAAGAACGACTTTAGGAGGGGCCTTGTGAGGGAGTGCTGTCATGATGCCTACCCCCAGGGCACCAGACCAGGTCCAGCAACCCGGAAGCAGGGATCAAGTTATTTTGAGCAAGCCCAAAAACCCCTGCTAGGGGCTGTTTGGGTGCGGTCCTGGCGCCTATGCCGCCAGGCTCATATGGAGAGTCAGTCCTGGCGCCATAGGCGCCAGGCTCATAGAGTAGAACTTACCTGATGCAGACCATGCTGCAGAGCTCCAAGCCAAATGAGGCTTGGAAGGGACTATTTTGCCTTTGGACTATTTTTTACTTGGGTGGGGCTGGGGAGGAATACTTACCTGGGACTACTTTGGGGGCTATTTAAACCACGCCCGAAGAGCAGCACACGCTTCGTGTTATTCTGCATCCAGCAGCGTAACGCTCACCGTGTCTGCAAGCCTGCATCCAGTCTTCTGCCACGCCCGCCTCAAGTCTGCAGCTCCTAGAAAAAGGGAGGAACAGAATGAGAAGAGGTTAGAATAAGAGAAAAACCTTTGATCCTTACCTGAATTCCGGATCCACCGCGCCTTCGAGCTGGAAGAAAGAAGCTTTTTACGCACGCCGCATCGCCTGCTGCAGCGCCGCGCTAAACTCACCGGCCTTCGCAGCTTCCTCACGATCCACCGCATCCTTCTGCACGTTCCCGCCGCACTCTGGCACCTAAGGGAACACAAGAACAGCAAAGGTGAGCCAAGGGAATAAACAGAGGCAATAGTAACTACCCCCATAGACTTACCTGATTACCGCCAGGGGTACTATTCCTCTTCACGGGTCGGCGCAGTCTCCTTTGCATCCTCGCCGTACCCCAGCCCCTAAGGGGAACAAAAGGACAACAAGGTGAGCCAAAGGGACAAACAAGGGGAACTCTTCTCACCGCAATAGACTTCCTTATTTTACCGCCGGAGGCATTATTCATATTTTCTCTCCACACCTGAATAAGGGAGCTAGCAACAGGTTACATTCTAGACTTATTTTATTAAACTGTGTAGGATAAGCCAGATCCTTACCTGAACTTCGTCAGCTACCACAAGGAACTCTTCGCTGGGGTTAAGCTGCAAACTGCAAGGAATCGGACAAGAGTGAAAGTCAGACATGTGAACTCTTACGAATTACATACTTTTTGGAGTCAATATTGTTCTGGAACTCACCAATTCCTTCGAGCCAGTGAAGCAACTTGTTATCAACGCGCCCCTGCGCTCAATGCAGGATGGAGAGCTCATCTTTTCAAACCATCAGGTGAGACTATAAGAGGGGACATCAAAGGTGATCTGTGGGGAGAACAGCTCAACTCCACGGGTGGTTAATCCCCTTTCTCCATTTGCAGAAGAATATTCCTACGGGCCAAGCAAACGAAGCTAGGTGGGCCAGTCAGTCCGTCATCTCGGCCCTACGCGTCACATTGGTGGAGACCGCAGCTGTCCAGTTCAGATCGACGCCTCTGTGGGAGCCAGGTGAGCGTAACGCCCCTTCAGACCCAGGTATCGTCTGTCCTTATCTCGGCAGAGTTGGGTTTTTTGGAAGGCTAGAGCCTTACCTATTAGTATGGCCACCACCCTCTTTTTCCCTCCGCTAGATGCAAAGTATTGCTGTGGGAAGGCCTCATGAGCCATGCACTTCTCAACCTTAGGGAGGAGATGTGTCTCTTGCAGGATCCCTATTTCTGCCTGCATCGTTTTCAGCCTATCGAGGATAACCCGACGTTTAATTGGAGAGTTCAGTCCTCGTACATTCAGAGAAACTATCTTTGATTCAGCCATATCCATTTAGAAGGCGGGAACTTGCCATGTTTAACATTATGACGGGTTGTACTGGTGCCGCCTTCTCCTGTCCCGATGGGCCCTTCCCAGTTCTTTTAGTCTCATTTTCATGTGTCGATCTCTTATATCTTTCCCAACTCCCTTCGCGCCCCACCTGCCCCCCCCCTGTCTGCCCCCTCCCTCCCTCGTGTCCCCACTGATCCGGATTCCCTAGTATCCCCCCATTAACCACTCAGGGCTTCCGATCGTCCAACAGTTCACAAGGGTCGAGAAGCCCAGAGTTTCGGGGTCTCGGATTGGATTTCATAGATTGGCATTGCCTGTCTCCGCACCGGCTGCCTTTAGAAGATTATGTGTATTGCAATGTATAACTCAACAGAGCACGATAAAAGCTGCAAATTCTCCTGGTGGCCTTGGTTCATTTGTGGACCCCTTAATTTTTGTTCTCTCCTAGGTCTGCTTCTATGCGCCGTAGACCATTCCCACGGGTTGGGCGCTGTGGCCTGGGAGTTCCGTGCTGTACCATTGTCCGGGCGGCTCTGATCCTCTTCCAAATTTAGCAAAGCCTGGCCTTCGTCACATGTATTGATTCGCGTCTGTTTGCCCTCCCAGTTGAACAGCAGGCCGAAACGGTATGCCCATCTGTAAGAGATTTGTTTCTCCTGAAGGTTTTTGTCACTGGACGTGTACGTCTGCATTTGTGAAGAGTTGAGAGCGCAAGATCCTGGAACAATTTGATCATATTGCTGTTGATTGTTAGGTCAGTGATGGATCTGGCCGCTTTCAGTATGTTTTCTTTTGTATGTGAATGAGGTGAGAGCCACCAGTACGTCTCTAGGGCAAGAGCCAGGGTCGTTCCTTCTGGGGCCAACTCGGTGTATCCTATCGAACCCTAGTGATTCTCGAGCTGGATCCTGTAAGATGTTACTAAAGGCCTGTTGAAGTGTCTCACGAAGGTTGCTATCTGGGATCGATTCGGATAGGCCTTTAACTCGTATGTTGGATCGTCTTGACCTATTTTCAAGGTCCTCCGCCTGTAGCTCTAGATTGTTTGTGGCGGCTGCTATTTGGTCCAATAAAAGGCTAGACTGCTTGGACTCCTCATTTAAGTTGGAGAGACCGTTTTCTACTGTGTCAGCTCGGTCGCCGAGTTCGTTTACCTCTTTTCTCTCCTGTATGGAGGCTTTTTATGTCTTCCCTCAGCTGACCTATTTGGGCCTGAAATGCTGTTGTCATTCTGGCCTCCATACCCTTCAGGCAGGCCAACAATTCTTATTTGTCAGTTTCCATGGCTTTCTGAGGTGAGTTTGGGGCTAGTTCAGTTGGCTCCGGTTGTGCATTCAGTGAGGTCTGATCCTGCTGCTTCGCCTGTCCCCAACGCTTAGTTGATTTTCCTGTCTCGTTGGCAAACCTTTCACTCTTGGTGGGGCACTTTTGGTTCTGGTGCCCGGCATCTAAACTGGGGTTCTGCTACTGATGTGCAGCCATTCTCTTCTGGGTGTACACTGCCGGGTGGGATCACAATGTTATATACCTTTAGGCTACCAAGCTAGTGGAGGTTAGGATTAATGTGATTGCAGTTCTATGCTGGTGCCAGACGTATGTTCTCTGGGTCAGATGGGAAGATGAGCCAGGTTTTCCCAGTGCGTCAGTTTCGCCAGATACTTAACCTATGTGGACCTCGGTTGGGGGAGGTCGGCGTGTTCTGTTCGTTGCTGGCACAAGATAGACAATGCAGGGCCCTGCAGGCTGAGGTCCACTTGCTTGCCGCGTCTGTTTAGTCTGGCCCTTCTCCTTGCCCTCCCAGGAGCTTGAGGGTGCGTAAGGGTGCTTGGGGTGCTTGGGGCTGGCAATGTGTCCCAGTTGAGTAGTCTGTGCCGCCTAATTGGTTCACTTGGCTCCACACCACACTCTATTGTGTTTGATCTCGGCTATAACTGCTTCTCCTCTTCATGAAGGAATAGGGGTGTAGGAGGTCTTGCAATTCTCCTTAATTTACAGCCCTTCTGGTGGTGGCTGCCGTGAAATGGAAGAGGAGGGGGTGGGGGGCACCTCTCACCTTGTCAGTTGTTCTGGCCTCAGGTTTGTAGCCTCCCGGGGCCGGCAAGCCCTTCCTTCCGAGCTCCTGTGTCGGGTGTCCGACTGCTCTGCGCCATGCTGCCTGAGCCACGCGGAGGCCCTGCAGAATCTCCGCAGCCGGCTACAACTCCAGAGGAGAATCTGCTCTGAGCCGGTCGTGGGCGTTCTCCTTCCCTGCACGGTGATGTCATCAATGATTTCCTGGGTGTTAGTCTTAGCAATGCACGTAGATGGTAAGAGTTATGGTTGCTTAGCTTACTATAATGGGGGAATGTGCAGTGGTGTTTGGTTGCACTGTGAAGTATAACATTCCTTTAGTGAAATTCTTTTACTGATGTACATATATGTGTATGGCAGGGAAGGAAAAGAAAGGGGCTAAACAAGTGATGTCATTGATGTCATCATTGACATTTGAGATGACATCTTTCATGGTCTGGGTGTTAGTGTTAGCAGTGCACAGGGGTGGTGGCAGAGTTGAGGGGTTAGTTTACCATAACTGTCGAATTTCAGGGGGTTTTCGGTTTTAATGTAAAGCATAAAGGGGGGTGGAAAGTTTTTTTTTTTAGTGAAGTGTACAGGTTTTTGTTAGGGCAACTTAACCATAACGTCCCCTCAACAAAGTTTTTTGTAGGGAATTGTGGAGGTTTTTGGAAGGTGGAACGTAAGCATGAAATTGTGCTAATGAAGTTGTTGAGCAGAAGATACACTTTAATCATGTGATTTTGAGAGATATGTAGTATAATCTACGTACTTGACATACATTTAACATGGAACATACAGAACCCCCTCCCTATTGATATTGGAAAGGGACGGACTGAGCGCCTGTTTGCGGACAGAGTTGGACAGGATTAACATTACCCAAAGAGGCGGGGGGTAGCTGAAAATGTACTGTTGTCTTACACGAAAAGTGTGCAATGTAAAAGAAGGACTTAAAGATTTTATAAGTAGTAATAAGTAAATATGGAAACCTGAAGCTGGGAAAAGAAAACAACAAATTTAATAAGCATGTAGAATGAAGTGGATGGTACCGAAAAAAAAAAAAAAGGATGCCTCCAGCGTAGTCACTTCACAGAAACTCGGCAGCCTGGAACGACAGTGGACGGACGCAGTAGGACGACGGGAGATTACAGCAAAAGAGTAAGTGCAGGTAATTTTTTTTATATGCGTGAGGTTTTTTTTGGTATCTGGTGAATAAATAATCATTTCTTTCTGTTGTTTTGACTCAGAAATGGCTAGTACTTTGGAGTGGCTGGAGGAGTATTTCCCGCATGGGGAAATGTCTGAAGACAGCGACAATAATGGTACTCATTGCTCTGCATATGCTGCAAAATAGTGACCAGTATTTTAGAGGCATTTAACTTATGTATTTTTTTTTTTACAGACTAGGAAAGAAAAGAAGAAAGGGCAACACATGGGACAGAAGAAGACAGGATAAAAAGGATAGAGCAGAAAATGAACATAGTGAACGATAATTTTCATAGTTTACGAGAGTTTGTGGAGGACTATGTGAGAGGAAAAGCTCATTATCATTGCCCCACCTGCACCTGCCCTGTTTCTCCATTCCCTAGTGAACCATCCCCAAACCTTGAACAGGAGAATAGACGTTTTGACGAAATATCCATCCCTTCTTCCCCTCACAAATCTTCTCATAACCAGCCCGTGTTGAATCCTAATTCCCCCATATTTGTTTCAGTGTCCACTTCTCCTGATATTTCTTTAGATTGATGTGTGTGTGTGTGTGTGTTTGAAATGTTTTTGTACAGTAGTTGTAGAGAAAGAGTTTGTGTGTAGAATTTATTTTTTATAAGATGTAAAATTGCCTGTTCGACCTATCCACAAGGAATGAAATGTGGGTGCTGTCTAATGTCAAGTAAGACGGATGTGATGTGTGACTGCACCATCTGTTGAAATTGTGCGTACATAAACAGAAAGGGGTGTCCAAAGGATATACTACCTTGGCGTACCGCTTGGAAACCTGTTAAAACATGTTCGTAGAAAACACCAGATGTCCGGAATGGGTGTAAATGAGGAAAATGGGAGTGTGTGAAGGACAGTATAGCGGTTCGTATTGGGTGCAGCCAAAATGGTGCCGTCCGTAGAACAGGCACGTTGGCCGGCAAGTTCGTAGGCAGACAAAATGGAGTTGTCCTAAGGACACTGGAACTGTCTGTACAGTGAACATAACATGCGTGCACATGCGCAGGAGAAACGTAAGTATTGCGAATATCGCGCCTGTTCCTAACTGTCCGTCTCATTTGTGTCACACTTTAAAGTAGTTTGAGAACCTGAACACTGTCCGTAGGACACTTGTGCACATGAGCACGTTTGATTCTTTGCATTTGCTGTCCAGGGGACTTTCATTACTGGGGCGGATGTGTTGAGGACGTCCTCATGTGACCGCACCTACGCTGAGTGCGGGGACTAATTTCCGCGGTTGGTGTGCTTCCGCAACAATACAAATTAACTTGTAGACACAAGGCAAAGTATTGTAGAGTGCAAAAATGTAATTTCACACATCCCAAACAATAGGCCACCTCAGGACTTGCTGTGTAAAATTTGTGTACCGCTTTGAAGGGATGAAGACAGTCATGAGGCACACCCCTGCACCCCTACAAAAAGCCACACCCCCAGTGCATCTTCATTGTCCTTCTAGCTATAGCAGATTGAAGTGTGTTGCCTTTACTGCTGTAGTGACCAAAAGGAAACTAATCGGTATGGCTTCCATGGCTGCTGTTGGGTCATTAGCCTTTGCACCACCCCCAAACCCGCCACCACCACCACCTCACCAAGGGCCTGCAGAGAGATATATGGGTGAGGATGTAGAGATCGAGGAAGAAGAGGAGGAAGAGAATGAAGTGGAGGAACTCCACACTAGGAGCACTCAGCGGGAGTCGTGTGTGTGGCAGTTGTTTTCCGTTTATGGGAAAGTACCAAAAGCATTTGCGAACCTGGTGAAGTATAACCAGTGCGAGGTGGTGTTGAGTCGTGGGAGATTTGGAGTGTACAGTTTTGGTATGACAACCATGAAGCGACACCTCACTTCGTGCCACACTGCGGACATTCGCAAGGTGGTGCCATGTGAAGAGCGTAGTCGTTTGAGTTCCCCCACAGGATCCTCGGTATCCAATCCTCCCACCACAAGAGACACTCCTGTGGGGGAGCGCCTCCCTCCAGCTGCCTCACAAGCCATTCGCAATGCTGTTTACCCTTACCTTTCAAAGGTGACAATAGTGTGCACGTTTTGTGACGCAGTACTCTGCAGGGGGGAGAGTTTTCGAAGTGCTTTTGAGACTGCAGCTACCGAGCACCAGAAGATCTGCTCCTTACCTAAATAAAGCTCACCTTAAATCTTTCTCTGTTCAGTTGCCCTTTTTTATCCCCGTGGCTGGTGTCCCTTACTTACCCTCCTTTCACCTCTTCTCCTAGTGTGCCATGTGCTTTTAAGCAATGAACGTAAAAACAACAAAAATTACAGAAAAGGCTCTTTTCAGAGCCGCCTTTCTCAGTATAACAACAGAACTATGAAGTGACGGCCGTAGACCTATGCGGAGTTCTGAAAAGTTTGCGGACAGTCGTAGAGGAAAAAAGGGAGGGTGCAAGCGGAGCAAAGGCAATAAAGTGTACGTTGGGAATAAGTGGCGGCTCTGAAAAGAGCCTTTCGGTGGTGTGTTGTGTGGGTCAAAAACAGTGGATTGGGGAAAACGGATTGTCAGATAGGTTAGTGTGATTGCAAAAGAGGTTGCAATGCATTTTGTACAGTGGGAAGAAAAATCTGATTGCCAGCATATGTGAGGTGGACTCCATCTCTGCGGAAAATGAAAGTGCTGCGAAACAAAATGTTTTCATTGTGGAAAGAGGACATGTCAACATCTCTTAAAAATGCACACACAGCCTTATTCACATTGCGTATCGCTTTCTCCATTTGTGGACCAAACGCAGAAGAACACAGCCATATTTGTCTTTGAGCAATACGGGAATAAAGTATTTGACAATTTGGAAACATGTCCATGAGCTTCGCGAGTCCTTCCTTCATTGCAAATTGCAAAGAAATTCCAGATACATGGCCTAAACTGTTTCCTCCACAATAAATGATCAGTAGATCTGGAGGATGCTCTGTCAGAAAAGTAACACAGAGAGGTACCAAGTCCAGCCACCTCATGCCACGCACGGCATGCCAGTGCACTTCCGCATGTGGAAATACGAGATTTGTAGATAAACTGCAGCTTTCTGCATGCACCTTCAACCAATGTATCCATGAGTCTCCCAAAATCCAGATAATCTGTTTTCGAGCATGGAAAGCCATGGCTGTGTGGTCTCCTGTGAGGGAGAAGACTGTCTTACTAAAGTATGTCGGTCAGAACACACCTACTGAACTTTATGGACCAATCCCTAGCTCCGCTCATTCTCATTTACATGCGGCTCCACCCTTGAATCCCCGGTGGTGATATGTGGTGGCTGCTAACTACCGCCATGTTCGCGGACATGTACAGGATCAGAGCGTGACGACGGTACGTTAAAGTACTATTCCCCTTTTTCCCCTTTAAGGTAGGCTCTGAAAAGAGCCGTTTTTTAAAATTTTTGGCCAGATACCGTACAGACATCTGTATTTTCTGTATTTTTTGTCTTTGCTTTACTCTTGCAAACATTACAGAACCTTCTCTAAAGCAAGCCTTATGTTCCAAAAGAACATCACATTTCCCAAAGAAGATAGCGCAACACCATCTCCTTTAAAGTAATGCGCATTGCTTGGAGCAATGTTTTCATGGCTGCAAAAAAACATAAAAACTCGTCGCATGAATGCACGCATGCCGCGATTGATGAAACACCTCCCGATGCTTTGATCTGGAAAGAAAACAGAACTGTTGTTCCATTGTATTCTCGCGAGTAAAGCAGAAAAATGACTTTCGTTGTTGGGAAGATGGTCATGAGTGCTTCAACCAACTGTGCCAAATCTGCCAACAAAGTACGTGAAGTCAGGTATCCCAAATCGCAATGTGAATAAGGATGTGTGTGCATTTTTAAGAGATGTTGACATGTCCTCTTTCCACAATGAAAACATTTTGTTTCGCAGCACTTTCATTTTCCGCAGAGATGGAGTCCACCTCACATATGCTGGCAATCAGATTTTTCTTCGCAATGTACAAAATGCATTGCGACCTCTTTTGCAATCACACTAACCTATCGGACAATCCGTTTTCCCCAATCCACTGTTTTTGACCCACACAACACACCACCGAAAGGCACCGTAGTGCAAAATTACCATATGAGGAGTGGTCATTCTACACATGTCTCTACAAACTTGCAGAATTGCCGCAGCATTGACATCAGTGTCAGCCCTCCACTCCTCGCACATCGAAATGGTGTGCCACATGCCTACTTTCAGCATAGTGTTACAAATCGCACGACTGCTTACTGTCTTCCGCATAACCTGTACATACGTTTCAAGCATGCCTATTTAGGGCAGACCTCAATTTTGTATGTGAAAATGTCACAGTTCTGTACTCTGTATGGCCTACAGTAATGCTACTTGCAATGTGATCATATGAGAATAGTAAGCGCTCCTGATTGTAGTGCTGACATTTCCTTCTGAGGGTCTCCCGATTTTTCAACATCGTGCTTTTCATTAACAAGTACAAAATGTTTCCCCATCCAGTACTTTGCCCTATAGCTTACAAACCTCTCTCCTATGCATAGTACACTTTGTAACGAACAGGGCATTGCCATACCCTTAAAAGATTTAGTTATTTTGAAGGACTTTCAAGTACCATATTGCAAGTAAAATGTGAAGACTGCACAGAGTGAAGTGAAATGTGCACGTGCACTGGGTTGAAATATGAAAGTTCAATCCTCTGACGAAAGAAGCACAAGTAATTTCAGCAGTATCATCACTGCTGCAAACACACAAAGTAATTGATTTTGTTTTTTTAATTCGCAGTGAAGACTACTCTCCTGAGAATCAACAGCATCTACACTGCAGACAACATATCCAAAGAAACCTCGTCATCTTGCACAAAAAAGTAAGTACAGAACAACCTTTATATTATAACCATTCCTTAAAGAGGCTGCATGGGTTATTTGTTTATTTTGGGCACCAAAGCAAGCATTGATTTGTAAACCATTCTACCTACAAATATCCATTTATTGAACAAAGAATAAAAGGCAGAATGGCTTTCAAATCCCTGTGTGTTTGGTACTGAAATAACATGGGTAATCCTTAGAAGGTTAGATTGTGAAAAGAGGTTGCAGTAGCAGGTTTTTGGCATTTTGGTTATTAATAATGGTTCTCGTTACAAGTAGGCCACTTTGTACTCTCATCTGAAGCACATTGTAGTAGTATACAAACAGTAAAGTAACCTTACCAAATGATTGTTAGAGTTCACTGTACGTTGACACACCATGACAAAGAGCTTCCCCATCAGACTTATGCACACTGCACACATACATTGGACAACAGACCAAAGTATATTTTTTTTCTCAACAGACACCAAAGAATGCCTACCAAAAAGCAACTCCGTAGAAAGGAACGCAGAATTAGAGCAAAGAAAATGTAAGCTGCCCAATGTAAGCATCCACCTGTTGTAGAGTTTCCACCTGTTGTAGAGTTTGTAGAGAATCTTGGTACAAACTAGCTAATGCAGTTGGGTAACATAATAAAGGAAGTCTCAACTACCGAAACTGTACCTCCTCCATCAAAAAGTGTCACAAAACACAGAAATGTTGTAAAAAAAAACGGCTGCCAGTACAGCTAACAATGTTCCTAATAATCCTGATCGTGTAAGAAGAACCCATAGTAAAAAAAAGTATTTTACCAAAATTGTTTCCTCACAGAGTACTTCAGAATCTACTAAGAAGAGGACCAAAATCATCATCACCCCTTAAAACATACCGTAGAAAGTTAATTCTACAAGCACTCGTGGACAGTGCAATCGTCCTCAAAAGGACATTGTTCATAATAGTGTTAAATAGGATGAAAGCACTAACAAAACTAAGTACCAAACTACAAAAGAAACTCAGCAATAAACGGAATGTGAACAAAAATAATTTCTTGCATGTTTGTGGTGGTGAATGGAGTCACACAACAACCACAGAGCCATATTTTAATGAAGAAGCATACAAACAAAATCAAACAAACACAATTGCCATCCATAGCAGTGGACGAGGGTATGAGAAAATCAATACTACCATCATGGAACAAGAAACACTGCTTACAAAACTATCTCCTGAAACCTCAGAATTACCTCTTGATTCAGCAGAACCACACCGTCCAGTATACAAATGGCCATGCACATCAATGTGTGTCATTCCAAACAAAGCTTTCAAATCTTTACGTCAGTTCCTCAATCAATATGTAAAAGGTAAAGACAAAAGTAAAATGAAAGTGCTGCAAAATATGGATATTTGTGCAGTGCGGAAAGACACAGGACTAAACGGACATTCATTAGCCTGCATTTCTGGGCCTATTTGCAAAAGTACCTTCCATGATATCAAAAGAATATCAGTACATCATTCCAATGTAAGAAATTTAGTGTATAAAATATACTATGCAAAAAGTCCAGCTTCAGAATTAGGCAATTTAAGTACCACTCTTCTGCATGGTACACCCAAATACTTACAAGAAGAAATGGACCGTATTCAGAAAAAGTATTTTGGAAGTGAGAGCCACGTAGAAAATGCAACAGTTTTAGAACATAGTAGCGACAATTCTGCACATAGCAACCTTCTATTGCACACATACAGAAAAGAAATAGTAAAATTTAAAAGGTCATCGGCTGAAGTACCAAACCATGTGTGTGTGTGTTGCCGCAGAACGTTTTACAAAAGGAACACAAAAAATGTGGACATAGCATACAAAATAGAAAACAATGAAGACTGTAAATGGTTTGAATTAGCTTTGTACCTTTAAGCTGAAAACAAATATGAAATAACTGAATGCCTAATATGTTGCAGTTACTGTACTGCAAAATTAGACAACAACCACACTCCTTCAAGTGCTATTACAAATAATTTGGAATTGTTTCCATTACTAAAAATCCTGCAACAGATCAATTTGTATGAGAGCATAATAATTCAAACAGTTCACACATTTCAAGCAATTATACGCCTTTATCCAAAAACAGCAAAATTACCTTCCTCTGAATTGGTGAAAGGCATTTGTGGCAAAGTAGTTTACTTGCCATTAGATCTAACGGAAAATGTACACACTCTAGGAGTGAAACATTCAATAGAGCATTCTTTAATAGTCTTGGTAAATGGAGTACCAACAAAGGACAAACAAATTTGGCAACAATTAGTGGACTTACACAAAGTTAGACAAGCATTGCAATATCTAAAAGACAATAATGAGTACTACAAGGAAATAAATATTGATGAAAGCTTAAGGCAAACAACTGAAATAATTCAAGAGCCATCAGAAACTGGACAATTCGAACTTCTGGATCCAGCTACAGTATCCACTCTTTTGGACCATTACACAATTCATCCATTGCATTCCAATAAAAGCATAGATAATGCACTAGAAACTTACCAAATGCGACAAACCAAAGGGTCACCAATGAGTATTTGGAAAAAAGTATAGAGGCACGTGCTTTTCCACTGCTATTTCCTACTGGCAAAGGTGGAAGATACGATGATAGACCCACTCAGATTGGGGCATCAGAATACCGCTCATTACGAATGTAATAAAAAACAGAAAAAACAGAGCTTCAAGACCTTTGGAGATGACCTAGCATCAGACAAAACATTATCACAGAAATTATACAGCCTAGGCATATAAATGCTCTCTCCTAGAGAATGTGGGGCCTATGAAGTAGCAGATCGTTTAACTGGCACTACTTTGTATGGAAAATCAGACAATATAGTATGGCTCAGACTTGGTCCTGCAAAATCTAGAAAAAGAGTGCTAAAATCATATGAGGACATAGAAACAATTGCCAGTCATGATCCCAACAGCCAAGACATTCTAAAAAACAATTTACTGGACACATACTATCCGAACAGGAGTACCAATCTGGAAAGCATGTGTCTATACCACATAGCTCAAAACTTTGCATACAAAAATAATGTAAAACCCAGTGAAAGCAAACGTAGATATAGAGTGACCGATTGTGAAGGGCGCTTAGTGAAACTTAACAAACGAAGCTTAATTAATCATGTGAAATTGTCATTAAAAACTCCTCAACAGAAAGAACTATATTACATGTCTCTGTTACAACTTTTCAAACCATGGAGAAAAGAGGAAGACGTACTAGATAATTATGAGTGCTGTGAAGATGCTTTCAAAGCAAATGAAAGCACTATCACCAATGTGAACTTTACGCAGTACAAAACAATGTTACACAATGAGCAGCAACAGGAAGAAGAACTTCAGGCCCAACTAGATAAAGACTCTTCTGACAGTAGTCAACCTTCTGTAACAGGAAGTCAAGAACCATTAGGACAACCACTAATAGCAAATGAGGCTGAAGTAGCTATGGCAGAAGTAGAAAACACCATGTATCAGTATCAAGAAGATACAGAGACTTAACTGTACAACAAGCAAAACTTAACAACGATCAGTGCACCATTTTTGAAGATGTAACAAAACAAATTGTACATGGTGTACAACACGAAAATAAAGAATGTACCTGCCAAAATTACAAACCTATACTGCTGTACGTCAGTGGTGAAGCTGGATCAGGGAAAACATTCTTAATCAAAATCATCAGCAAGTTCCTTCAACAATTGACAAACAACAAACTGTCAGCTGTTGTAACGGCCCCCACAGATTTAGCTGCCTACAACATGTGCGGTGTGACTTTACATCGATTACTACTGATTCCAGTAGAGCATCAAAATAAATTGGACTTCTACAAACTTTCTGCAGAAACTGCAATGGAATTACGTAGAGTATTGAAACAAATGAAAATGCTACTAATAGATGAAGTGAGCATTGTCTCCAACCTAATGTTGGCTTTGATTGATCTCAGATTGCAAGAAGTACTTAAAAATAATAACGAAGAACTCTTTGCAGGGAAACACATTATGGTTTTCGGAGATCTTCTACAATTGACACCAGTGAAAGGTGAACCGATTTTTAAAACCTTAGGCCACAAACTCTGCCGGAAAACTGTTGGTAGCATAGGTAATGTTAACCTTTGGCAACATTTACAATACAGAGAATTAACTGAGAACATGTGGCAATCTGCAGATCTCACTTATGCCAACATCTTAAAAAGTATTAGAGTTGATGTATTATCGCAAGAAGCACAAGTTGTATTGAAAAACCGGCATATACATGCACTTTATGGCGATAATGCATGTGCAACTGATGTTATGGAACAAATAGCGCACAAAAATGTCAATTGTATGGCCTTAATGCCAACTCTTGCAAGCTGTTTAAAATTCAATGAAACAATGTTAAAGAAATGCAAGCAATAATAGAAATTAGCGCCACAGACAAACTAGACATACATGGTATGACAGTACCCATGTGTGAGCAAGCCACAACAAGACTAAATAGTTTGGAAAATTCAATCTCTAACACAGCTGGGTTGGAAAAAATATTGAAATTATCATTAAATTGTAGAGTAATGCTTAAACGTAACCTTGACGTAGAGCAAGGGCTAGTTAATGGAGCACTGGGCACATTTGTTGGCTTTCAATCATGCCCACGTGATAGCAACATTCAGTTTGTAAATATTCGCTTTGATAAAGTTTCAGAAGTGAAAAGGACAGGGCGTTCAATTGCTCGATTCCTTCTCTTCAAAGACATGTATGTACGTAGAGAGCAATTTTCTCTAACTCTTGCATATGCAGTTACCATTCATAAATCCCAAGGTCTTACCCTAGAGAAAGCATTGATAGATATAGGAAACAGTGTTTAAGGAAGGCATGAGCTACGTAGCATTATCACGCTTACGTACACTTGACGGTCTATTGCTGATAAACTTTGATTCAAGTAAAGTCAAAGCTGATATTCCTTGCATTCTAGAATACAATAGATTGCGTTCACTGTGCACCACTCATCTGAAACAATACCCTGGTACAGATAAAGTGAAACGTGGTAAAAGAAAAGTAAATGAAACAGAAATGCAACAGAATGCAACAGCAAATTCCGCAAAGAAAAGAAGCTAAAGTTTCATCAATTGCCGCAAACATAGAAGAAGCTATTAGGGAATGTAAACTAGGCACGTCGGCAAAGAAGCAACAGAAAAACCGAAAAATGCACTCAGATACAGAACTTGCTGGCCCATTCAAATTTAGAAATGAAAGTGGGGTAGGTTGCTATGCAAATGTAGCAATGAATATTCTATTTCAATTGCCACCAATTGTTAACAATATTTACCTGCACAGTACAGACCAATTGTGTTTGCAAATGTTAGTGCTGCATAGAAATGCAACAAGCAATTTTGACACCACATTCAGTGTTCATGGAGTAAGGCAACAAATGGACGACTGTGCTGGAATGGTGAGATTCACTATGAACTCACAAGAAGATCCACAAGAATTTCTAATGTACATACTATTAGTATTGGAAAACAAAAGCATACCTATAAATGAAATCTTCCAAATTTCGTACACGTGGAAACATACATGCACTCTCTGTAGCAAAGTGATACAGGAAGAAATCCCAAATGAGCGATTTGTGTATGTTTCTGTACCAAATAGTGAGAGCATTCCATTTCAGCAACTTGTACAAAATGCAAACCATGGCAGATTATGCAATATTTGCAATTCAGACAATCGCTCCACCTTACTGATACAATTACATAGTGCCTACATAATACTTATGCTTCTACGTCATAATGCAGATGGCACCAAAAACAACTGCAAACTGACTGGATTCACACACGGTCAAGTGTCACTTGGAAAGTAAACCTTTACAACAGTAGGAATAATCTACCATGCAGGAGCTACAACCAATGCAGGCCACTACACTGCATACATTAAAAAGAATTCTGGATGGTTTGAATGTAATGATAGCACCATTACTCTAAAGCAGAGGTTGCCAGCTAACCTAACAAAGGCGCATTTAATGTTCTTGAAGCCAAAATTTACGAAATAATGTGTACTTCAAGATTGTCAACAAAGTATGTGAAAGACTACAAACAGAATACGCCTACAGGTATCTAACTACCCAACAGGAGGGAAGAATGACACAAATAAATGATTATCACAGTTTGTTGGAAACAAATGCACAGGTAGAATACGCCTATAGGTATCTAACTGTTGTTAAAAATGGGCAGGAAGGCAACAAACGTAACATTGATCAGAAAGATGAAGAAAACACTTAAAGGAAAAAATGAAGTAGTTAGTACCATAGGAAATGAAGGATTTTTTTCCCCAGACCCAAGGATTAGAAAAGCAAACACAGAAACTGAGCGCAATGCACAGTACACTGGTTTGTGAACTAAATATGAGGGTCAAAAAAAATAAGTTAACTGTCTATTATGCAATGTAGTCAATTTTTTAAAAATGCAAACACTAACACACCTTTTTCTTTCATCACAGAAATGGAAAAAGTTATACTTCCGCCAAGTACGATAGCCAATTAATAAAAAGTATGTGGATTCTGAACAAAGTGAGGAGTAAGTATATTGGCAGGCATTTTCTACACATGGGAATCTATACGTCTAATCTATGGTACTAATATGCTGCAGTGTCTGTACGCTGCCCTTCCATCTTCAACCAAGGTACAAGGAGTATAGTTCCTATCCACAAACATCGCTGCATATGGAAACCATGGTCCTTGTAAATTAGCTGCTTATAAATGTACTTTTCGGACCATCGTCTGCAGCCATGAAGTTAAGACACTAGGGCATCAACACAACTAGCACATTCCACCACACCCATATTGACTTGTAACTCCACTGCTTATGACTTCAGTCTTGCGTGCATGGGCTTTAGCCATGCACCCAAGAGTGCAGGGTCTCTCCACAACCACCTCAGTGATGTGTGGTAGTGGGGGTTATTATATAGGTGTGTTATCCTTCAGTACCTCTGCCTAGAGGCTTCCCTCCTAGCTGTATGTCTGTAGATCTTACATGGGATGGGTGTGCAGTGTCTTCCAAGTCTAGTACTTACCACTTTGTTCTTTGATGCATGGCCTTTGGCCATGCACCCAAGACTGCACGCACTCCCCACAACTTGCCAATCAAAACGCAACACTACAGGTGTATGCATGGGTGGCACATGCAGCGTTGGTTGTGGACAGGGCCTACAGTCTTGGAAGTAAGGCCTTCGTACTAATGAATATAATAATAGCCATTGGAAAAAATAATGCATTCACGGCATGTTGTCAATTTCAATGTTGCCTACCAATACGCGTGTGCTTTCAACAGTTACAAATTTCCTGTCCACTACATGCACTGAAGTGTACAAATGTCCTGCCCACTACATGGATTGAAGTGCTATCGTTATTCTATGACAAGACTGGAGGCGAGCATTATGCTTCAACTTCTTTAATTTACCACTCTTCAGCAGTCAGATGGTTTGGATGCGCCCGACATCTTGGATCCGCCGAAAGCAGAGCAACAACCAGCATACACATGTTTTTTTCATGAAACTATTTTGCTGTGTCACAGAGCATTGGGAAAGGTTCAGACAGTAAGACATGGGTGACCAATGCATTTGTTCTTCGGTCATCATGATGTAATTTCTATGGACACCTTGTACGCACAGTAAATGTGGGGTGTAATAAAGATTACCCCTGCTAGCTGCGCAGAGAGTATTAATTCTATTAAAGACTAGGAGGTGAGCATTATGCTTCAACTTCTTTAATTTACCACTCTTCAGCAGTTTCAACAAACTCAAAACCATAACAAAAAACACTGAAACAGTCTGAACAGACTTTTCTTCTTTTGAACTACAACCCCCATAGTCTCTGTAGTCCATCTCACTCCTTGCTCAGCTATGACCACATCCTGTCCGTGAGCTCCTCCTCTTCTTTTACTGCTCTTCAAGCAGATAAGTACCACTTTAGACATCTCTCTATTGTAATGTGTAATTAAGGGCATTGCGTAGGTTTTGGGCTTGCATTTACTCAGAAATAGGTACTGCTTATGCGGGCAGAGCGCAGCGTTCAAATGTATTTAATATTTAGCAGGCAGAGCGTGTTCGAGTGCGCTGGTGTTTCATGTTACTTTCGTGTTGCGTTCGTTTTACTTTCATTTTGATTCTGGGTACAATCGCCACCGCGACGAGGCACTCCAGGGTGGTGAGCAACGCCTGGAGAGCCAGCAGCGGTGCGAGTCGCATATTCAGGCAGCCGCCAGCCCTTTCGGGGCATCGAAGGCGGCGGTAAGGAGAAGCGGACAGAGCCGCTTCGCAGACAGAGCAGCCCCCTCTGTGGAGGCGGGGCCTGCCGCTCGCAGAGAGCACGAGCTCCCCGCCCCTCTCCTTTGGGAAGTTATGTTATCTGCGACGCGGAACAGAGCGGAGTGTTGTTCGCCGGGCCCGGCGGTGAAAAAAAAGAGCTACATTCGTAGCGGGAGCCGGGAGGCTCTCATTGAACAGTAAAAGCAAAGCGCTAAATATATACGTGCTAGTCTCAGCTTTACAAGCTGCAGCACTCGGAGTGCTCTGAGCAGCAGGAGAGTAGGCTATCTGCCTACCGGAGACACGGTGCCCAGTACAGAGGGGCCCAGCAAGTGAATCTCGCTTAGTGAGGCAATCTGAGAAGTGAACAGTCTGGTGCAGCCACAAAAGTAGATTTGAGTAAAAAAAAAAAGGAATTATAATAATAATTTGGTCCATTGAATATACGGGAGGAAGAAGAGAGAGCCAATACTATCTCTGTCTCGTCGAGTGCATCTGTAGTGAAAGGGGCGTGTAGTGACACCTTTTCAGGTATTTTAAGGCACACAGCATCCTCATAAGATGTCAGAGTTTGAGTGGAGCGAAGAGGAGCAGCCATCAGACCTGGCTGCCAGCTTCAAAGAGGTGCTGGGGAACTCACTGATAGATGCTGTGGCGCTAGGGGTTAAACCTCTACAAGACAGGCTGGAGTCCTTGGAGGCGATGCTACAACAGCCGCCAGACAGCACCATACGGACTGAGCGCACACCCACAGAACCCTCAGAAAAAGGGTCACATAGGAGTATTAAGGCCCGTAAGAGGAAAGCTCCTCTCGACCCCCAGGGCCCTTTGGAAGGGGCAAAGGAAAAGGCCCCAGAGGTCGTCGACGCCTTTGCAAAGCTCCGCGAAGCATATTTGCGGCACCAGACAGTGCCTGACCTCACGACCCCCAGTCCAGGGGCAGATTATGATGGAGATGATGACCCCGGCTCGGAAGAGGAGCCAGAGGAGGAGGAACCTCCCTCTCAGGGGATGAGGACCTGAGAGAAGAGGGGCGGTACAAACCCAGCAGAGGGAAAAGACTCCGCAAGGAGAAACACCTCGAAGAGGAAGAGGAAGAGATGTTCGATCCGGACAGCATCCGGAATCCAAGATCGACAGACTGGCAGCCCTCCCCGAGAGTGGTCCAGTATATGACCAAGAGACTGAGGAAAGCACTGGACAAGGAAGTCCATCAAAGACTTCGAGCGGAGTGCCGAGGCCAGATCTTCTGGGGAAAGTGGCCGAGACGCCAGAGTTAGACCCTAAAATGCTGACTTTTGTTTCGAAAACAAGCAAGGACCCCCGTAAAGGTATTGATAGATCCTGGAGGAGTTGTCAGGAGAAGGTGCTGGACCTGGCCAGGCCACTCGCAAAGATCATGGACCTGGCGGAGAGAGCCAGGGATACGGGGGAAGAAGTGGACCCCGACGCCCTAGCAAGCTGGGCACAAAGAGCAGTATGCCTCTTAGGGAACGCGAACTGCGCCATCACTTCGGAGCACCGGAGAGGTCTTTTATTGAAGATCTACGAGAAGCTTAGTGATTTAGCCTCGTACGAGGCCGGAGAAGCAGCTCAAGGCCTCCTATTCGGAGAGACCTTCGGCAAGGAGATGGGTTGCTTTGTGGGCACCTACACGTCTCTGGAGAAGGCGCAGGCTTCCATTCGGAAAATCTTTCCCAACTGAGTTTTTGGAGGGACCAGTCGCTTCAGGGGTCGGTCGACTGGTCGCAATCAAGGGGGAAGAAGATCCCAGAACCCCAGAGCTCAATACTGGGAGAATAGGCAGCAGGACTCCTTCTTCCCGTCCAGGGGACGCTTCCCAAGAGGTCACAGAGGAACAGGATCCGGTTGTGGACAAGGATTCTCTCAAGGTGAGAGCAGCGTATTACCCCCCAGTAAGGGGGAGAACTGGCAGGTTTTTGAGAAACTGGCGGAAGCTTTCCAGTGATGCCTGGGTGTTACAAACGGTGGCGGGTATGAGCCTAGATTTCATTCACCCGCCTGTGCAGGGGCACAGGCCGCATCAGCAGTGTCTGGGGCACGCAGAGCAGTCACTCCTAGATCAGGAGCTAGGCCTACTAGCGGCGAAGAACACCATAGAGCGGTGCCGGGGGAATTCCGTATTTGTAAGCAATATGTTTCTGGTGCACAGAAAAGAGAAGGTGCATCCAGTTATAAACTTAAAAGATCTGAATGGCTGGATAGTTTATCGACATTTCAAGATGGAAGGCATCCATCAACTCTGAGACCCGCTCAGAGAAAAGGATTGGCTGACGAGAATGGATCTGAAGGATGCCTACCTAGCAATACCGATAGTGGAAGAATTCTGAACCTTCCTAGCTTTTCGCTGGAGAGGACAGTTTTGGAAGTTCAGGACTATGCCCTTCGGGCTTGCCTCGGCGCCTTTGGCATTTAGCAAGGTAATGAAGCCGGTGGCGGCAGCGATAAGAGAGAAGGGAATAAGGTTGATCATCTATCTAGACGACCTTCTGCTCCTAGCCGAGGATCGAGAGTCCCTCAAGTACCAGATGCGTTGGGTACAGGAACTCCTAGCTTCCCTAGGATTCCTAGTGAACGTAGAGAAGTCCGATACCGAGCCAGCGCAAAGACTGGAATTCCTAGGCTTCATCCTAGATACCAGGAAAGTGACGCTCGAGCTTCCAGCCCGGAAGATCCGCGGCATTAAAAGAGAATTGAGAATATGCCTACAAAGGCAGGCTGTGTCCCTCCGGACCTTAGCAAGGATTGTGGGGCTGTTAGCAGCTTCTATTCAGGCCATATTCCCGGGGCTATTACATTACCGTGCTCTGCAGAGATGGAAGATAAGACATCTGCAGCAAGACCTGAGATACCATCAATTAGTGCCGTTAGACCAGGAATCCAGGACAGAACTGGAATGGTGATTGCAGAATATGGACGCCTGGAATGGGCGTGCCATTTTCGGAGACAGGCCAGATCTGATTATAGAATCCGGCGCCAGCCGTCTGGGCTGGGGCGCCCGGTGCAGAGATCTGCAGACAGGGGGAAAATGGAGCGAGGAGGAGCTCCAGTTGCACATAAATGCTGTTGGCAGGATCCTTCGCAATCAGAGCCTTAACGAAAGGAAAGATGAGATTGTGTGTCCTACTGAAGATGGACAACATATTGGCAGTGCAATACATAAACCACCTAGGCGGCACCAAATCCAGAATGCTAGCGGAGCTAGCGAAGGACTTTTGGCACCCCTGACTACAGTCAGAGACGTCAGTCACAGCGGAGTACCTCCCCGGAACGCTGAATGTAATAGCGGACTGGAACACGCGCTACCTCACGGATTCCAGCGATTGGAGGCTGGATCCAGCAGTGTTTCAGAAGATGACCGAGAGATGGGGGCCAGTACACATAGACCTGTTTGCATCCCGGTTGAACGCCCAAACAGCGGAATATTACAGCTGGAGGCTAGACCCGGGAGCTCAAGGGACAGATGCGTTCTTGCAAGAGTGGAGCGGAGATCCGCACTATGCGTTTCCTCCATTTATGATGCTGAGCAGACTTCTAGCGAAGTGTCGGAGAGAGACGGCGGAGTTGCTATTAGTAGCACCATGCTGGAAGTCGCAAGTATGGTTCCCGACGCTGATGGATCTAACTGTGTATTACCTGAGACTTCTTCCAGAAGGAGAGTAACTGCTCACGGACCCAGCTGGGTCGTATCACCCTCTGAGAGTGAAGGGGACACTCCCACTCATCACGTGCAGGATATCAGGAGATGCTGGGCGTTGCCAGGCATTTCGGCTCAGGCTGCGCAGGTTATTGCTGAATCCTGGGCCCCGTCCACAAGAAGGATCTACGACGCAGCTTGGGCCAAGTGGTCTAGTTGGTGCAGAGGGAGAAGTGCTCATCCCGTTTCGGCACCTGTAGTGATGATTCTGAACTTTTTAGCTCAATTGCTGCAAGGTGGCAAAGCGTTCCGCACCATAGGAGTGTACAGATCAGCCATATCCGCTGGGCATCTCCCTATCGAGGGGGTTCCAGCGGGGGAGCACCCAGCGTTGGCTCGGCTTATTAGAGGGGCCAAGTTTTCAGCACCCCCAGAGCCTCAGTACAAGACGGTCTGGGATGTGCTGTCGGTTCTTAAACTGTTAGAGAGCTGGCAAAGCAACAGATATTTATCGCTGAAACAACTATCTGGAAAGTTAGCAATGCTACTGTGCCTAGTGTCGTGTAAACGCGTGTCTGACGTGATAGCCCTAGAGATAGATAGGAAGTCGTTCGGACCAGAAGGCGTAACCTTTACAATAGTGGGGAGAACTAAGACGGGGACACCCTCAGTTCACTATCCATATTTTCCGAATAAACCTAAATGGTGTGTAGCAAGTTTTGTGAAGGAGTACGAGAGCAGGACAGCAGAATATAGAGCAGCGAGTACTAAGCAATTGCTGATAGCGCGCAGGAAGCCTTACAAAGGTGTATCTACAGCGACTATCGCCAGATGGGTTAAGGAAATCATGCAGTCAGCAGGCATAGATGTGGCGAAGTATGGAGCACATTCAGTGCACGGAGCTATGACATCTAAGGCGTTTAAGACAGGGGTATCTCTTAGAGATATTATGTTGGCAGCAGATTGGTCGAATGATCGAACTTTAAAAGAATTTTATTTCAAGCCGACCGAGGGTTTAGAGGTCGCAGTGTTGGGAAGCTTTGAACAAGCATAATGCTCGCCTCCAATCTTGTCATAGAATAAAGATTACCCCTGCTAGCTGCGCAGGGAGTATTAATTCTATTAAAGACTAGTAGGCGAGCATTAAATTCCCACCCGAGGGATGTATTGAGCATAATATTGAATGATCGTATGTGATAACAAAATGATGATATCGTCAATACATGGACACCACCCTGATTTTTCTGTTTTCTGTTATTCCTAGGAGAGGAGCAGAAGAGCAATTGATGTAGGAGACTAGCAGAGGTAGTCGCCTGGGTCGAAGAAGTTCGACATTCGTTTGGAGTGGTTCAAGTCATTGCCAGTTGCAGGACTTAGTGTGGAGTTCTCAATGTGACTTTCAGAGCAAGTAAAAGAGAGGAGGAGCTCACGGACAGGATGTGGTTATAGCTGAGCAAGGAGTGAGATGGACTACAGGGACTATGGGGGTTGTAGTTCAAAAAGAAGAAAAGTCTGTTCAGACTGTTTTGCAGTGTTTTTTGTTATGGTTTTGAGTTTGTTGAAACTGCTGAAGAGTGGTAAATTAAAGAAGTTGAAGCATAATGCTCACCTCCTAGTCTTTAATAGAATTAATACTCCCTGCGCAGCTAGCAGGGGTAATCTTTGTTCCCAACTCGCCAGTTACAGGCACTTTTGGGATTTACACAAAGTTCTTAACACAATAGGTTTTACGCCTTAGCTTCCCTCAAGTCAAAGGGTCTCTATCTTTTACCCTCAGTGATGAGGTGTTAGCGGGTCCTCAATGGGGATTCACTTGAGGTCAGGGTCCCAGCACCTGCCCCTCAACTACCTGGGTTTCTGGAACTCACCCAGGGAGCAAGCACTGATTTAAACACTACCAGAAAAGTGTATCTGGAGTTTTTGTTCCCTGGGGCATGGCTCTTCTGCCACACTGTAGCCCCCTTTGTACTCACAGGCTTCAGTGTCTTGGCAGTCTGTCCCCCCTTCTGGCTTCCCAAGGTTCTCCCAGCTGCTGACCTCTCCTTCTGGTCTTCAAAGTTCCTTCAGCATCCCCAGCTCACTCAGTGTGCCTGGGTGGTGGACTTTTTATACTTTTTGAAAAAGTTGATTGGAGTCAAGGGTGAGTAGCTGTCCCTCTCTGCTTGACCTCATTATCAGGACAACATGGAGACTGCCCATAGGAATCCTTTCCCATTGAGTCCTATGGGTAATCCTCATGACTCCCATCTGCCTCTTCATCGTCCCAGTAGTTGGACTTCTAGTATGGAACTAGGGATTGAGGGAGTTGTAGGATTTCCTGGAGATCATGGAAAAATCATGTAGGTTTTTTCAGCATGAAGGGGGTATATGTATTGTGATGGGTAAATTGATTTTCTATTGGGTTTTAATTTCCCTGATCATTTTCTACTTTTTCTTCAGAAAGGTACTGAGGTATGATGGGAGGACCCCCTACCCACGTGATTCTCACGCGCTACTCGACCATCAGCATTGGGATCCAAAAGCGATGGGCTTCCCCTGGCCACCTAAACAAAGGATCCCCGGGAATAGCCTGGGAGAAACACCTCCGGTTCCTCACAGCATGCTATAGTGACCTGAGGAAGACATACCTGTTAACGATTGTTCAGAAAAGCATCTGTTAAAACTATATGCAAGAAGCCATTAACTTATGTAAATCAACGGTTGTAGTGAATGATGTATATTTTGTTGCCAAATGTATTCACTGTACCTGGCATCGTAGGACGTTGCCTCAAGTTATTGGATTACTGTTCCTTGGTTTTTATCTTTTCCTGTAGGTTTTTATTGATGTCATTTTACGAACTGTACATTTTATATTTATAACTATTATGAATTGTTACCTAATGTTTTGTATGCATCGGAAGTATTTTAGAACAATGTATTTGCATGAGTGTGCTAAAGGCAAGCCTGCCGAATAAAGCTTTACTGACTGACATATTCTCTTGCTTTGGCAAGCTGGAGATGTAAAACCCAAGAAAGATCATTTCTTTTACTTTATCC
Organism: Ambystoma mexicanum; assembly: GCF_040938575.1. Lineage (NCBI taxonomy): Eukaryota > Metazoa > Chordata > Amphibia > Caudata > Ambystomatidae > Ambystoma > Ambystoma mexicanum. The sequence goes on from NC_090935.1 coordinate 822,945,057, forward strand.
AGTTTACACTAACCCATATACCAATCCCCCTTACAAACACAACATCTGAATGATAGCACCTTCGTTTTTTTTTTGCATCCACCTTCATTTGGTTATCAACCGCATATCTATCAAAGGCATTCCATAAGCGTTGTAAACCCATTACAGTGGTGTCAAGGAGTACAAGATCATCTGCATAGGCTATCCATGATGGTCTCAAATGGCCTAACGTAGGTGCTGCAAACGCCACAGCATCCATATCCTCTCCCATACCTGACACATTCAGATTAAACTGTGTGGGGGCTAGTATGCAGCCTTGTTTTAGGCCATTATTCACTAGGACTTCTGTTGACAAAGTCCCTTCTTTATCCAGATGCACCGTAATTATCATAGTCTGATAGAGTTGGATAATAATCTTTAATAAACCTGGTGGGATCCCCCATTTATCCAACTTCCACCATAACCTATTTCGACTCACCGGATCAAATGCTATACTAACGTCAATAGACGCCAAATGTATAGCATTATATGAGCCTGATATTGTACACATCTGAACAGGAAGCCATTCACTGTCATCCCTAAATGCCTCCTAAAACCTATCTGCCACCTTTGCAGCTTTCACACTTTTATTGCCCATATCTCTAGTTGTTGCAGCGGAATAACTGCAAAAATGCTGCCATATGCATCAATTATGGAGATTGGTCTACAGTTCTTAGGATCATTTCACGGTCCATGTTTATAAATTGGAATAATGTGGCAATACTGTTGTTGGTGGACAACCTGTTTCTATAATGTTTTCAAATAAAAAGTACAAAATGAACGCCCATGTATAACGATTTTTTTAAACGCTCTGTTGAATACCAGATTCGGGCCGGGCACCTTATAATGTCTTATTCTAACAATAAATCTATATACTGTTTCAGGGGATGGATCTATCACTGGATCTTTCTCAATAAACACAAGACCCGGTACCGCCCCCATATCCGAAAGCATCTCTGGATCCTGGGCGTATAGTGTGGCAATATACATCGTCCAATCTTCCTCCGACACAGCGTTTACTTGTTGTTTGCACCCCCCACGTACTATTGTGTTAATCACTTTCCAAAAGTCAACACTGCTTTTGGATTTTAATATCAACAGCATTGTTTCTGCATCCCTCAGTTTCAATCTGGCACACTGCTGTTTGGACCAACACTTAAATTTTCCACGAGCCTTCCCAAGCAGCTCCCCTTCCATTACTTTAAAAATACCCTGACTCTTAATTGCTCTTATAGTCACTCTCAACTCTCTCTTGTTCATAGTAACTGCTGGATCATATTGATGTGATTTTGAGCTACTTACCAAAGCCCTTTAGAGGCCTCCCCATGCTGACAAATTGGCCACATTCTCGCTCAATGATTCAACAATATTGTCTACCACATCTAAACTCAGCTGGTCCACATAATCATCCAGTTTGGCATTATATTTCTCTACATTCTTTGCCCCCCACTTCAATATATTTCCTTTCACATTATTTGTTAGATTTACAGGGTAAAGGGGTCTAATATGTTCCATATGTAGATCAAACTCACAGTTCAAAAAGCTTTGATCCCTCATGGGGGTAGTTATCACTGTTAGATTATTACATTTCCCATAAATATCAGCATCCATAAATGATTGAATTGCTAGTTCCCCTCCTCCAAGTTGGTTTACCGGGAATATCACCTTCCACAGTCCCATATAACTTAATTAGGCCCAGATTTCCCAGACTTATCAGCCATCTAACGCCTTTACGTGCATTTCCTTTATCCGGCACCAGCCCCTCTTCCATATCGGAGCAATTAGAGTTTAAATCCCCTAAAACAATCACATTACCCTTTTTCTTTACACCTGGCCAGTTACTAACACATTTTTCTAACCTCTCTATTATACTATCCAGGGTGCAATTTCCTTCATGCCAGTAGATGTTTATTAATAAGTAACTGTTCCCCACACCCTATCTAGTTATGCTAAATTATGTGGCTAACCAACAAATACCCATTTAAATAATATGGATATCATGAATACCATTTCGAAGTCTGAATAAGCTTAACACAATGCCCATCGGCCTAACCCGTACTCCTTTCCGTGCAGCCAAAAACATGTTCTGTAGACATTCAAGGTGGGTTGATTTATCAGCCAGTGCTCCTGTGTGCAGATTATATCATACAATCTCAAAAACGTAATATACTTTGCGTTATGGAAAAAAGGAGCAGTACCCTCTTGGGTTCCACAACAAAATGTTAACCTTTGTTACTACTAGAGTTTTTTTAGACCCTATTTTGGCAACCTCCCACCAGTTAAGGACCCAGCCAGCCACGATCAATCTTCGTTGTTACCAACTTGTTGATTTTTAGCTACATTCCACTCCAAATTCTCAAATTTTTCATTTTGAAAACATAATTGTGTCACCCTATCTCCCCTCCTCTGGCCCGCCCCATCTCCCCTCCTCTGCCCCACTTCATTCACGCCACTTCATCTCATCTCTTTGACCAGAAAACCCAGGCTCTTCAATCTGTTCATCTCTCCTCTAATCACTCTTAGTACCAAATCGGAGCCTAAATGGATTATCACCACACTAGTACAAGGTAATTCATGGAATTCAACCCCCTCAATGTTATTTCTGTAAATATGGAGAGAATAATCAATCTATTTAATGCAACGTGTCCTTTATCCTGAACATGCTTCTGATTTCAAATTTGAAGTCATTGGGGCACTGTGATGCATTAAATCTGATCAATGATTTATCAATCATCTCCCCCTGGCGATACATTTCTTTAGCCGGAGTATGTTTTCCCATAGTGGCATCTTTGCTCTGAGCTCCCCTCAAAACACCAAAAGACATGGATTCCTGTGGATTATAAGAAGGAGTTTGCGATGTTGATTGAGCAAACTATTTTTCATATAGTAAATTTGCCCCCCTGTCCAATGAGAAAACCCCTTCCTTTGCCTGGGCTGAGCCCAACAACACAAAGGGAAGCTTTCTAGCCATTTTTTCCTGGTTTTCCAGACAACTCTGGACTACCATTCATCCAACTTGCCTTTTATGTTTCTTACTAACTTTTTTGACAATCACAACCTTTGTGATCCCCTCCAAGCTGGTTTGCACTCCTGCCACTCCACTAAAACTGCTCTCAAGAATGTCTCGAACTTTGTCTCTACTAAACATACCAACCTATCCTCTATCCTAATCCCCCATGACTTATCTGCTACCTTTGATACGGTCGCTCACTCTGATCTCCACAATACTCTCTCCCTGCTAGGGATTCATGATCAAGCACTTGCCTGGATCGGCCCTACCCAACTCCTAGTCAGTTCTCTGTTTCCTAGAGCAACAACACCTCTCAAGTCACTACTCTTACTCTTGGTGTTCTGCAAGACCCTGTCTTGGGCCTTCTACAGTTCATACACTTCTTCTCTCGGGGCACGTATCTTCTCCTTTGTGTTCTCATGACAACTTTTCGAAGACAACACTCAAATCTTTTTCGCCTTTCCTAAATTCTCCACTGACCTATGTACCAATATCTGCGACTGTCTCTCTGCTATTAAATACTGGATGATGCTTTTCTTTCCTGCCAAATCCTTTCTCTATTCTCCTCCCCAGTCTATCCAGTTCCCACCTGACACCCCTCCCTATTCAGCTAGAAACCTTGGTGATCCTTCACACACATTCTCTACCTTAATCTCTAAACCACCTAAATATCAGGTCAATCAGGAACCTCCTTCCCTTCAAAACCGCCAGACATCTCCTAAACACTATTGTCTTTTCTAAACTGGACCACTATGCCAGTATGCTCTTCCAAACTATTCTGTCCCCTTGACAAGATTATTGACTTTACCACCAGGACTCCCTTTGAACTCCCTCACTTCACTCCTACTATCACCAGAAGGTTGATAGGCTGACTATGCAAAACAGGGCAAAATTCAAATATCTCCTACTAGTGCATAAATACATCCACGGTAAGGCACTGCCTTATCCATTCTCTTGCAGCCTTTGCTTTTCCTCCTCCACCACTCTTGTGGGACCTCGCCCACCATCTGCTTCCTCTCAATTCCGCTTGTTCACTCTTCTTGCTCCGCTTACTTGGAACTCCCTCCCCTCTGCAATTTGAAACATGGTGCACATTGATATATTCCAAAATAAATTGTAAGCCCACCTCCTCGCTTCTGAGCTATCCTCTTGACTCACCTCTCCAGCCTTACTACTTACACCTTCCCTCACAGCTAACTGGACTCTTCCCTACCACACTAGCACTTAATTTTTTGAGGTCACATCTCATACTTAGCTGGCTAGACTGTCTACCCACTGACACTAGTCCTAGGTTTGACCACCGAATTTTTCACGGTATCTGTCAAATACAACCCTTTTCAAACTTTGTCATCATGCCACTCAAACTTGCCCATTATAAGAGGCAATATTACTGTTTCTGCACCTTTTTGTGACCAAAAGAGATTGTTTCCGTTCATGTATGCCAATGAGAATACATACAATATTGAGAAAGAGCCCAAAGCTTCCTCTAAGTGGGGACTCAATATTTCCTTAAAGTGAAATTGCTTCTTCTCACCCTACAATAGCGACAAGTGTTTTGTTACAATTTCACGCAGTACATCATAGGAGACATTTTACATGGTTTGCAGGGCCTGCGCTTTGCTAATGCAGTGTTGCCAGTTGGCAAATTCATGAACACTGAAGATTTAACATGGGAAACAAAGGTGCAGGCCCATTGATTCCCAGCAAGAGTTTCTCATGCTGGGGATAACATGTTTCCATTTCCCTCCAAGTACAATTTAAGATCAAAGACAAAGTGTTCAGAAAGCTTATCCAGTGTGTTTCCAGCCTCTGATTCACATGCTGGAAACACCAAAACTGTCAGCTCAGCGGAGGCAGTATGAAGGAGAGTTGGAGGAGGAAAACTGCCATTCAAGATGGACAAGCCAGGTATAGCCTGAGGTGCACTCAGTGGGAACAGCCAGTCCTAGCTCTCATCCAGATAAACCACAGGTTCAGCCCCTCACTGAAAGTCCCACTCAGAGGCAAGAGGGAACATAATTTAAAAGCACACAGCCCCAGTTGCTAAATGTGGGTAGCAGGAGGCTCATTCTTGGGAAAGGACACACATTAGAGAGGGGTGCAATGAGCACATGGTGAAGAGGGGCAGCAGTGTATATTTGCAAGACATAGTGAGAGCTAAAAAGGACATGGTGACAGAGGGTGGGTGTGGACAGCGGGAGATGGTAGGAGATAAGGTGAAGGAGGAGGTAGTAACAACAGAGAGAGGGGGAGGACAGAAGGGGATGCTAAGAAATAAATAAGTAGTGAAGGTTCAACAGATGAGGTTGGATGTGTAATAGCAGCAAAAGTAGATATCTCACAGGAGGTAGCACCCAAAGGATTTTTTTTAAACAATTTTTATTAATTTTTAAAACAACCAATCAACAAAACCAAACCCAACAGTGCATGTCATAGATCTCCAAGCATCATATGCATAACGGTAAAGTGGCCACTGTTCTCCCTTTACTCTCCCCCCTTAACCCAAGCGTACTCCCCTTCGCCCCGCTGCCCCAGTTTCCTCTAGAGGTGCACCCTCCTCTGTATTCCCGGAGGGGTCATGTTCACTTGGACAGGCCTCGGTAGACCCAGACAGTGTGGCCACTAAGTGTCTCCGGGCCATCAGGGTTTCCGCTTCCTCATCTCCCCCCCTATTGGCCGCTTCATTCCATACCCCCGTTTCTGCTTCCGCCCATTTCTGGAGATCATGCTACCACACCTCTATCTTGGGTCTGTGGCACGCCTTCCAGCCCATAGCAATTCTGCGCTTGGCCAATATATAAGCCAAGTCCTTAAGTTTGCTCACATGTTTCAGGTTGCACGGTCTAGTAAAGCCCCCCACCATGCATGCCCACACAGATTCCACATCTAACTGGATTCCTTTCTCAGTTAAGTGGTGGGTGACTTCACCCCAGAATTTCCCAATTTCCGGGCATGCACAGAACATATGTATCATCCAAGCGTTCACCTCCCCACATTTGGGGCATGTTTCTGTTTCTGTGCTCTTGAATCGGGCAATCCTCGGGGGGGTCATGTACACCCTATGGGTTATGTATGGTTGGATCTGTTGCAACCTTGCATTCCAGGACACTTTTCTATGGTATCTCTGAGCCCTCTCCCATAGCCCATCATGCATGGGTTCCCCCGCTTCCTCCTCCCAATCCCGTCTCAACTGGGTCACCTCCTTTCCCTCCCTGGACATCAGAAGTTCGTAGATTCGGGATACCTCGTGCCCCCCTTCTGAGATATCGTATATTGTTTCTATGGCTGTGTCGGGTTGACCCTCTAGCACTATTTCAGGCCATGATTCTCTCACCCGCCGTACCACTCTAGTGTAGGTAATATATTGCCCTGGGTGTAACCCCGTTTCGTCTACTAGTACATTGAATTCCGCTACCTTCCCTTCTTGCCATACATCTCCCAATGTTGCGATGCCCACCAGTTCCCAATGCTTACGAATTGTCTTCCTTAGCTGGTCATCCACTCCCAACAATGCCACAAGCGGCACCTGCGGAGAACACGGAGTCGGGTTCTCCATAGCCTGGCAAGCCTTCCACCATAACCTCCATCCCAGTCCCAGCAGCCTCGATCGCCCCTTTAGTTCTGATTTAGGCAGCCATATCATCTCTTTCAGAAAGAACGGGGCGCATTCAGACCTCAACAATCTGGACTCTGCCGTTGGGTCCTCCAATAACCACTTCACTACATATTGTAGTTGACTGGCCAATCTCAAAGTTGGGCAATTTTATACCCCCTCTGTCATACGTGTTCTGCAGTTTCCACAAGGCTATCCTATTCCTGGTATTGTGCCAAATGAAACCTCTGCATTAGCTCTGCCGTTTACCAAAGAATCGCTTGGGTATCACGTGCAGAATGTTCGCAAAAACATGTAGCATCCTGGGCAATACAACCAGCTTCAACTGTGCCACCCTCCCTACCATGCCCAGGGGGAGCTCAGCCCAGAATCTCATGCTATTCTCAACGTTTGCCACAGCTTTCTCTGTATTATGTGTATGTTCATCTTCCACCTTATGATAGATATCAATCCCCAAGTATCTAAAGGTTCTAGTCTCCCAGGGTATTTGTAATACTGGTAGGGTCTCATGCGGAATCCCTATATATTTCCCACAGGGAATATGCACGACTTCTTGGGGTTGACTGCAATGCCGGAGAGCGACGCAAATCGCTCCATTACTTCTAAAATGTATTGCAGGTTTTCCTCTGGCTATTTCAGGTATAGCAGCATATCATCCGCATAAAGTGATATTAGTTGTGGTCCTCCCTTCATGTAGATCCCTACCCCCTCGTATTGTTGTCTCAGATATATTGCTAAGGGTTCCAATGCGAGGATGTACAGCATTGGGGACCAAGGACATCCTTGTCTGGTGCCCCTGCTGAGTTGCCACTTATCTGAAATAGTCGCTCCCGTCTTAACTTTGGCTAGTGGCGAGCTGTACAACAGTTTCACCCACTTTAGATACCCGGGCCCTATTCCATATTATTTCAGAGCAGCTATCAACCAAGGCCATCTGACAGAGTCGAAGGCCTTCACTGCATCTAATGAAACAATTGCTACTTCATGCGTGTTCTCTTCTGTTTGTTCTATGACGCGGTGGAGCCTTCTGAGATTGTCGGATATGCTTCTGTGCGTTACGTATCCGGTCTGATCTGGATGTATGAGTTTGCCTATGACCTGTCTCAATCTGTTTGCCAGCACAGCTGCGAGTATTTTGCTGTCCTGGTTTAGCATGGATAGCGGTCTGTACGACCCGCAGTCCATTCTAGGTTTGTTAGGCTTGAGAAGCGGGATAATGTGTCACGCCGCTTCCTAGACCACGGACACACCTCCCCACCCGCCCCTCCTTGCCTACCCATTCCCGCACTCCCAGACACTCGTGCACCATGCCCCCCACTCACGTCGCACACATCAGGGCACGGCATAGCATGTTTGGGGGAGCGGGTGTTTATCGCCCTTCACGGCGGTGGCAGATCAACTGGAAGCTCCGTCACTTCAGGAACTTACATCCTTTGCGGAGACCGGCGCTTCCCGGCTCTTTACGGATCACGTGACTTTGGTTACCTAGCAGCATTGCAACGCTTTCGGGTCACGTCACACGTGACTATACGTGCGTCCCTTCCGAGGATAAAAGGAGTCGGTGAACCGAAGGCGTTGCTTCACAGCTGTTTAGTTTCGGATTACGTGACTTCTCTCTTCGTTCAAGGACCTGCTCTGATTCTGACCTCGGCTTGCTCCACGGACTCCTCTTGCTTAACCCTTCAAGTACTTTTGGATTTGCCTGTTACCGACTCACGCCTGCTCCACGGACTCCTCTTGCTTAACCCTTCAAGTACTTTTGGATTTGCCTGTTACCGACTCACGCCTGCTCCACGGACTCCTCTTGCTTAACCCTTCAAGTACTTTTGGATTTGCCTGTTACCGACTCACGCCTGCTCCACGGATTCCTCTTGCTTAAGCACTTCATCGGCTAGGACCTCGGTCCTACAAATAGGTGGTTGCCTGTTCTACCCTACAGCACGTTTCCAGCCTAAGCTAGGAGACCCACGCCTTGACCCAAGTTCTCATAGGTATTCTGGTAACTTTGGGGGTTTTATGTACATGGAGGTATTCAGGCCCTGTTTCTTTGCTTAACCACTGTATCTTGCTTTGCAGCGCTCAAGGGGTTCTTCCGGCTGTTCCCGCGTCCTGGTTTTCCGGACTTCCACCTGTGGCCTTAATATTCACACTGACCATATAACCAAATCGGTCAGGGTGTTTCTTGGGGACAGAGGGGTTGTCCATACTCTACACGACCAACGAACTTCGTAACATAATGATTGCCTCTATCGGGGATTCCGGCAATCTCCCTGTCTCCAGCGCCTCGTTCAGCATAGCCAGTAACGGGGGGAGCACTTCCATCCTTCACGTTTTACAAAACTCACCAGGGAGTCCGTCGGCTCCAGGGGCCTTGCTAGTAGGTAGATGCTTAACCACTGCTTCCAGTTCCTCCAGTGTGATTGGGGCATCTAGGTTCTCTCTCTCTTCTGCACTCAATTTAGGTAAACCTATATCTTCTAATGTTTCCACTATCTCGCTCCATTCCCCCCTTCAGCGTCTCCATATAACTGTTGGTAGAATTTGAGGAAGCCATCGTTCACGCCCTCTTGGCTATCAAGTATTTGACCATTCTCCCCCTTTATCGCTCTAATGGCTGATCTGGGCGTCTCATTTTTATATAGCCATGTCAGCAGCCTCCCCTGCTTGTCCCTGCCTGCGTGCTGCCTCTCTGTGTATTTCTTATAGTTTAAGTTGCATAGTCTCTCCCAGTAACCTCCACACTCCTGCTGTAATCGGCTCATGGCTTCGGCATCCTCCGGGGAGCTGTCTCCCCTACTCATGATTGCTTCTAGCTTCACCTCAGCTTTTTGTAGCTCCGGCATTATGCCTCATTGGAGCCATCTGGATTTTGATATAGCTGATCCCCTCACCACCACCTTAAATGCCTCCCACAGAGTGCCAGCCGATTCTACTCTTCTGGTGTTATTTTCAAAGTATTTTACAGTTTCTTCCATGAGGTCCCCTCTGAACACTGTGTCTTTCAATGCCTCGGCTCTAAGCCGCCACGTAGGGATTTTAGCTCTAGGGGGCAAGTATTGCCATGTTAAGATCAATGGCGAGTGCTCCGAGAGGACATGTTACGCTCACCTGGCTCCCACAGGGGCGTCGGTCGGACCTGGACTGCTGCGGCCTCCACCCACATGATGCGTAGTGCAGCGATGACTGACTGGATCTGCCCTCCTAATCTTGGCTGCTTGGCCCGTAGAAATATTCTCCTACAAGTGGAGAGATGGATTTAGCCACTTGTGGATTCAAGTGATAGCACCCCAACTGTCCTCCCCACTAATCACCTCTGAAGCGCCCTCTCAGCAATCTCACCTTATATTCTTGAAGGATGAGCCCTCCATCCTGCGAAGCACGCAGGGGCGCATTGATGACCAGTTACTTCACTGGCCTGAAGATATTGGAAGAGTTGTAGTCGAATCCTGACTCCAAAAGGTCCTGGCGAAGAGCCGTAAGAAAATAGTTTGTAAGAGTTCAAAATGTCTGGAATTCACTCCTGTCCAATTCATCTTTTATCTTGCAGCTTTGACCCAATAAGAAGATTGACAGCTGAAAGTGCTCCGGTAAAAGTCTGTGTTACCCAACACTGTCCGGTAAATAATGCCAAGGGTTAAACTTGCTGCTTTCTCCTTATCTTACAGGTGCGGCATAAGAAGACATGGCGTGCTGATGAATTATACCTCTGGCGGTAAAATCAGGTAAGCATATGGCGGCTAAAGAGATTGTCTCGGTCTGTTCTCTCTGCTCACCTTGTTGTTTCTTGTCCCCCTTAGGTGCCGGGATTCGGCGATGTAAAGATGGAGACAGCGCCGGATCGAAGAGATGCTGCGTGGAACGGTGAGTATGGCGCGGCGCTGCTGCTGGCGATGCGACGCGTTTAAAACAAAGTCTTTCCTCTGGTTTGAAGATGCGATGAATCCGGAATCAGGTAAGAAATCAGGTAATACTCTTGTTCTCTTTGCTTCTTTCCTTCTTTCTAGGTGCTCCAGGTTCAAGGCGGGCGAGCCAGAAGGCCGGATGCTACTGCTGGCACGGTGAGCATTACGCTGCTGGATGCAGAATAACGCGAAGCGTGTGCTGCTCTTCGGGTGTGGTTTAAATAGCTCCCAAAGTAGTCCCAGGTAGGTATTCCTCCCCGACCACACCTGAGTAACAAAATAGTCCCTAAGGTAAAGTAGTCCCTTCGAGGCCTCACATGGGCTTGGATCTTCTTGCAGCATGGTCTGCATCAGGTAAGTGTACACCTATGAGCCTGGCGCCATAGACGCCAGGACTGATGTCCCATACGAGCCTGGCGCCATAGGCGCCAGGACTGAACCCAGACAGCCCCTAGCAGGGGTTGCTGGGTTTTCTCAAGGCGACATGATTCCTGCTCCCGGGGCTGATGGACGTGGTCTGGATGCCCGGGGGTATGCATCATGACAGCACTCCCCCTCAAGGCCCCTCCTAAAGTCATTCCTCCCCTTGGTCCTGGTTTGTCTGGGAAGTCCCAATGGAATCTCCTCACTAATCGTGGTGCATGAACGTGATCACTAGACTCCCATGACCTTCCTGTGGCCCGTAACCTTTCCAATCGATTAAGTAAAAAAGTTTTGATTTAACCACCTTGGAGTCCAGGATGTTTTTCACCTCGAATTCAGGTTCTCCATCTATCAAGATAGGATCTGGTGGTTTGGTTAATCTTGTTCCTGGTTGAACTGGTTTTAAAAGTGAAACATGAAAGACAGGATGAATTCGCACATTGGAGGGTAATTCCAGTTTGACGGCCACCGGGTTGATAAAGGTCTTAATGGTGTAAGGTCCCAAATATCTAGGATTAAAAGTCTGAGTTCCTTTCAGAGGTATGTGTTTTGTAGCTAGCCAAACCTGATCTCCAATTTGGTACTGTGGAGTTGCACTTCTATGTAGATCAGCATTTTCCTTGTATTTCTCTTTTGCTTGCTTCAAATGTTCTGTTGCTTCCTTGAAGGCTTGTGTAATAGTAGAATGTAAATGACTAACTGCAGGCATTTCTAAGTGCTGAGGCGAATCGAGTTCTGAGGTTCGAGGATGGTGTCCATATATGGTATAAAAGGGGCTTTGTCCGGTTCCTAAATGTACAGAGTTATTGTATGCATATTCGGAAATCCATAAAATATCTTTCCAATTACTTTCAGTCTGGTGAAGCATGCAGCAAAGGTACTGTTCAAGGGTCTGGTTGGTCCTCTCCGTCTGACCATCGGTCTGGGGATGGTGACTGGTTGATAACCTTACGTCGATTTGCGCCAATTGGCAAAATTTCTTCCAAAAATGTGAAATGAATTGACTACCTCGGTCAGAGACCAATACAGAAGGAAACCCGTGTATTCGAACAATGTTTTCGAGGAACTCCTTGGCCAGGACTGAAGCAGAAGGTAATCTCTTCACTGAATAAAGTGGGCCATCTTGGAAAAAAAGATCCACGATAACTAGAATGGTGTTAAATCCATTACATGGAGGTAGATCAGTAATAAAGTCTAAAGATAAGGTGTGCCATGGTGTAGGTGGAATATCCAAAGGTTGTAAAAGGCCAGCTGGTTTTTTCTTCTGACTCTTGTTTTGGGCGCAAATGCCACAAGACATCACAAATGACTTTATATCTTTTCACCAGGTGGGCCACCAGAATTGTCTCTTAATTTTGGTTTCGGTTTTTGCGATACCTGGGTGACCTTCCATCAGGGTGTCATGGTAATTGGAGATGACTAGTTCTTGTATTTCCTTGTGTGGTAGAAATAGTCGTCCTTGATAGTAGGGTAGGTCATTGATGACTGAGTAATCCGGGCCTTTCTTTACCCAGTCCTGCAAGGCTGCTGGATTGAAGAGTTGTTGGATTTTTAAATGAATTTCTTCTAGTGTCTGTAAAGTAGTTATGCCAAGAATTCTTTGTTCAGAAATTATAGGCACCGGCTCCGGGTTCGCATATGCTTCTTCCATTCCTATTCGGGATAAGGCATCTGCCTTGCCATTTTTACAGCCTGGTCGGTAAGTGATCACAAAATCGAATTCGGCAAAGAACAATGTCCATCGAAGTTGGCGCGATGATTGGGCTTTGGCTGCTTTTAGATACTGCAAGTTCCGGTGATCAGTGATTACAGTAATGGTATGCCTAGCACCGAGAAGATAGGGTCACCAAGCCTTAAAGGCGGATTTGATGGCTAATAACTCTTTATTGGTAACCGCATAGCTTAACTCGGGTGCCGAGAACTTTCTGGACCAAAATGCCACTAGGTGAAGTTGACCAGTTTCTCAAGGCGACATGATTCCTGCTCCCGGGGCTGATGGATGTGGTCTGGATGCCCAGGGGTATGCATCATGACAGCACCCTCGCTTTGTATTCCGACTGCGCTATCTCCCCAGCCATCTCCGAAGTAACGAACATGTAATCTAGCCGTGTGTACAAGTTTTGTGGGGCCGAGTAGTGCGAGTACTGTCTATAATGTTGGTGGTGTAGCCTTCATATATCTTCCAGCTGAAACTCTCCCAACAGGGTCTTAAAGATGTTGGCGGCGGGGGTAGGTTTGTCTAATTTCCTGTTTGATCTATCCACCCTAGTGTCCAGCGTGCAGTTAAAGTCACCACCCATATAACCACGCCCCCCAGGTATGGGCTGACTTTGCTATACAGGGTCTTGGTTCGGGGCATATGTATTAATGATACACAACTCTCTATTTTCTATCAATCCTCTTATCACCACCATCCTCCCATCTGATTCCACTGTGGACTGCATTAACTGAAAAGTTACGTGTGGTGCAATCCAAGTTATTACCCCCCAGCATATGCTGAATACGTTGCCCCAACGGTGATCCCCTTCCATTTTTTTTGTATCCCCTCCTGTTTTTTCTTCGTGAGGTAGGTTTCCTGTAGTAGGGCAATATCTATCTTCTGCCTCCTCAGATACATCATAATCTTATTCCTCTTCAAATAACTATTGAGCCCCCTAAGATTCCAGGTTGCTATCTTAAGGTCTCCCATCTCTATCCATACCCAGTCCCGCCTCTATCCTCTCTTGTCTTCCACATAATGTGCAGCAGCGCGTGGGTATAAACTCGTTCCCTAACAACTTCTACTACAAACTCCCCAACTCCCCTCCTGCCCCCGCCCATCCCGTCCCCAACTGTTGCCCAGCTCCATCTCTGGATCTCCGGCAACCCCGCATTTAGTCCTATCCTGGGTACGCCGGTACTAGGAACACAGCAGGGGGTTACCGCACTACCAGCAACCCAACTAACCTATCTAATGGGGTATGAGTACGAGTTCTCTGTATCTCCCGCATTTATGCCACATCATGCTCTGCCCGCCCGTATCCTACATCACAGGTCTATAGTCAAGTCCCAATGTCACAGTTTATACAGGACCTCGGCCTCTGGAACCGATGTCTCACTTATCCGTTTCGCTTGGTCATTTGTCCCCGACTGACAATTCTGTGCATCCAACCACTCCGTCGCATCTTCCGGGGCGTCAAAAAAGAGTGCCCTGTTTCTATGGAATACCTTCAGTTTTGCCAGGTACATCAGCATGTATTTGTAGCCCGCTTTGCGCAGTCTCCTCTTCACTGTTACAAAAAGTAGTCGCTGTCTTTGCACCTGCAGTGTGTAGTCTGGGTACGCCGTGATAGACGCGAATGCCCTTTGTATTGTGACCCCTTTTCAGAAGTATTCCAGGATTTTTTCCCTATCCCAGTAATTTAGTATCTTGGCAATGATCGGTCTCGGGGGGACTCCTGACGAAAGCCTCCTTGTTAGGGCTCTATGTGCTCTCTCCACCGCGAATCCTTGGGTAAGTGCCCCTCCTTCTATTTCTTGTATCAACATGGTCTGGATATAATCAGTAGGGTTCGGTCCCTCCTCACCTTCCTGGAGCCCCACGATGCATATGTTGTTTCTTCGAGCGCGTCCTTCGGCTTCCTCCGCCCTATTTTCCAGGTTGCTCACTTGTTGTCGCAATGTGTGGATCTCCGAGGCGTTCGACGCGCAGGCAGATGTGTTTGATTTCACTTCTCTCTCCAACTCGCCTGTGCGTTCCGCTATTGTCCTTACGTCTTGTCTCAATAAGTTTACATCCACTTGCACTGCGTCAATTTTAAACTCTAGTGACTCTTTAAGTGTGGTCATAGCTGCCTCCAGTTTTGTTTCCCATGCCATTTTCAGGTCTGCAATAGCCTCTAAAATCTGCTGATCACTGTGTGCTGGCGATGTATCCATCTGCAAGCTCCTCTCTTTGCTTCTGGCCCCCTCCGTTGACTGTGGCGTTTTTGTGAATTCCTCCATTGTGGATTGCTTCCCTTTTGTCTTAGGCAGCCTAGATGCCATTGCAGTTCGGGGTGGTTGGGGTCAGAGTAGCCGATACTTGTACTTGTGCCAGCCCGCCCGGTGCTTGATTCCGTTTGGGGGCTATTCACTCCGCTGGCAGGGGCGAGGTGCCTCTCCTTTGATGCAGAGTGCTTAGAGTGCTTAGAAGCTTGTTCTTCTTACTAGAGTCCTCTTCCTTTTCTGGCCTCCCCCGGGTTACGACTCAATGGCTGCACCTCCTGGGCCTAGATTCGAGCTGTGCCCTTTCTTGTTCTGGGGGCGGGGGTGTCCCTCCCTGCCAGTGTCAATTGTTGCCCTTGTGTGTGTTAAAGGGTGTAGTTCTGTGCAGCTTCCTCGTGTACCTGTGCCAGGCTCTGGTCCCTCTTATTAGTCCATGGTACCTTGCCCCATTTGCTCCAGCTGTATACTTCACCCTGTGTGTGGCACTGGCAGTGTCTTATTTGATTAATCCTGTATAATTGAATCTTTGACATGGCAACACCATGTTAACCCCTTTGTCCTGTGATTTTTGTTTCAATGTTTAATTGGTTATGTTCTTCCTGTATATTGCAAAGTGGCTTACTTGGGGAAGCCTCTGCCGGCCCTCCGGATACATGCACCGCTGTTTTGTGCCCACACGCGTGTCATTCCCTGGCACTGAGCCGAACGGGGCAGCCGTTCCGTGCTGCAACGTCTTTCTTCCCAATCTCGCTTTGTGGTGTGTGTTCTGCTGTGATTGGCTTAGTTGGAGGGTCACCGCCCCATCTGTTTTTCCACATTGAAGGCAAGCGTCCCCAGATAGCACGACCCTCCCCGCAATGAGAGGCAAGAATGTACTCTCCCACTAATGGGAATAAGGCTAGGACCAAGTGCGGGTGAGCTTAAGGGAAGCGTTATCTAAGTCAAAATAGGGCATGCAAAGAACTCTGCAAACTCCGAGAGCGCTCTGTCCGACAATCGCAAAGATAGGCGTTTATATTTACAAAAAGTGTCATAGGCACCTACACACTATAGGGGGCACATGTACATGGGTATTGGGTGGCGTCGACTAACTATATGTGCAGCTGTGATGCGTTGCTCCGTGGTTGGTGGACACTGCCGGGTGCCAACGTGGGGTGGGCAGGTCAGCTGGGCTCATCCGGGAGGCGCTGTCCAGGCAGGCGTGGTCAGTGTCATTGATGGACGTCTTTCTTGGCTTTCTGCCCTAAGGGCCAGGCACACCCCATTAATTTAATGCTGCAATGTCAGTTGCCCTGTAAATCCTACAATAGGTTATTCTACAGGTTAATATAACACAGGAGGAATGCGCATTAGGTGGGGTACTTTGGTGATACATCAATACAGGGTTGCTGTTATCCTGTTGACTAGGTATCATAGGCCACAGGGTCGGGTCTCAGGGCACGGGGTAAGCTGTCCGAGCTTTGGGTCTCGTTAGAAGTCATGACGTTATGCTTTTACACAATGTTGGTGCAATATTAGGTGTCTTCTTTTACAAGCGTCATTAATTTGGGGTGAACTGGTGGGTCGTGGGACCTATGAGGGGGCACCTCTGGCCTCTGGTTATGGCCGGATTTTGCTGCTGGTCTGTAAATGATTCAGGTGGCTGGTCATGGCCATGTGAGCTGCGGGGGAATGTTTGAAGCGGCTCCAGCCGAATTGGGGGAAGTCAGGAGGTGTAGCTCGGCTTTTGCTTTCTCTGGCAGGCTTCAATGGGAAGGGAGGCGTGGTGGAAGGGATTCATATAATGTGATAATGCATAATGGAAAAATGGCTAAGGGGTTACATGTCTATAATATTTGCATCAGTACATATTTATTTCAGAATTCGTTAACTATATCAACAGCTCTATTAGTCACTACATGGTAAGTATTTGCAAGATTAGCAGCTTTAGCATCACATTGGAAACACGATACGTGAGGTAGCATTAGGTTTGGTGGAGCACGCAGGAGCAACAGACCAATACAGTTGACAGCAGTACTACACGTTAGACTTGTACATGTACACTTAATGGCATTCTATGTATCTCATTAAACATTTTACATGTGCTCACAATAATGTCGCGCTTGTGTTCCTTTACACTCTAGCAGCATCAGGGTAGTCATGGCATAAGGTCTTGGTATCACTCTTTTTACATTACCCCTAGAGAAGAACATATTAGGAGGCCAGGGGCACTGAGTGGGTGCACATAACTGAGGGGTTTGAGTATCGTGACCATGTTATCACACAATAATGCAGTCTTCTATTCGTACAGTGTTTGTAGATTTGTGGCATGTGGTCATGCAGAAGGGATATCATTGTGTGTGGGATTGAGGCTTTTATTTCATCGAGGGCGGTTTACAGTTATTTTCCAAGCCAGCCCCGCTGCCCGGGTCACGCTGAGGATAATGATGCACTGCAGAAGGTGAAAGATACAGTGTTTGCTCTAACACTAGCTCATGTCCGACTGGTCGTGGGAACAGGCTTTCAGCGGATCTGCCAGGGAGCGGAGGCAACAGGGTAGACGGGGACTCGCTGAAGGTGGGGGCCGTGCTGCAGCGCACATGGAGTCATGTCTTAAGATGGCGTTCTGGTTTTCAAAATGGTTCCCAGGGTCTAGCCTAATACAGTATGTTTGGTCCATGTGTCGGCCAGTGGTCCACCCACCACCTGGGCCCTGGTGGCAGGGGGACCCCTGTCGAGTTATAGACATCACAAGGAGAGGACTGCAGGGGACAGGGGTCTCTTTGACCTGTCCTCCCATACATTTCCCCCCTTTCGTTACTTAAGTCCCCCAACCGCTCACATTCTTTTTCATCAGCCACAGCCTCATCCCATGCCGGGGTGCCCTTTATGGGCATCCAGGCCCTGCACACCCCCCTCAGGCTTTCTCCTCTTCTAGCATATTCGTCTGGGGTACAAGTCAAGTATATACTATCCCTATTCCCTTCCAAGTCTACCCACACCTCCGTATAGCATTCAAGTTCTCGCGGTTCTCTGATTGTTGTGTGCCATAATCTGTCTACTATATCCCCATTGCGGTATACCGGCACCATCTGGTATTTAGGCCCAGGCTCTTCGCCTGTTTGCACTTGAGCTTCCTGCATAGCTTGCACTGTGCCTCGAGCATTGCCCATTGTCACCATCATCAATGTACCGTTTGATACTGCGCCTGCACAACTTCGAAGGCCCATCTGGCACACACAAAAAATCAGAAGTAAAAACACTACTGTGGGCATTAGTAGTTTGACAGTCATTCCCAACCATGATGGAACCCAGGAGAAGAGGTTCTCAAACCACGTGCTTGCTTCTGCCCCACCTTCCGTTTTCACTCTTTCTCCTAGGTTGTGTACTGCTGCGATCACGTGGGACAATGTCCCATTATCTGCGTCCTCAGAAGGTACGTAAATGCAGCATGCACTTCCAATTTTTCGGCAAACACCTCTGTCCATTGCTGTTAATAGGTCTAAGACATACCTATTTTGCATTGTCATTAGTAGCAGGGCTCTCAGCTCTACCTTGATCACGTTGAAACCTTCCTCAGTATCGTTTGCTAACTGGATCAGCTCCCAGCGTGTTATTTGGAGCCACTTAGCCTTTGCCCGTGCCTGGATGCTCGGAATGAGTGAGGCAAAGAAAGTCTCTGCAGAGCTAAACAATCAATATCTGTCTGGGATCTGTGCCAATAGCTCTGAAGATGCCTTGGATATGTAGTTTGATGATCGCCTGTTTCGGGACAGCATTTCTTCCTTGTTGCCAGAGGACAAAACATACATCTGTGGTTCTTCTGTTGATTGGCCCTTGTTTTCACGGGGGACATCTTGCCCTTTCCTGCCTCCACCGATGTGGCTCTCTAGTATCGCCATTAGTGCTGAATGTAGTGTGGCCAATGAGCAACTGCCGCTCCATGATTGTGGGAGATGCAAGTATTCCTGCTGGCCACACACCCAGTAAGTGTCCATGAGTGCTGCTGTCCCCTTCCTCATGTCGAGAGTCCTGTTGCAGTCTTTGTTTATTCCCATTGCAGTCTTTCCTTCCCCCTGGAAGCATAGTTCATATGTTATTTCTTTCTGCAGTTTGAACGGTTTTTCAATGGCAGTCACCCATGTTAACTTTGTGATGTGCTCCTTCCAGATGGGTGTACATGTTCTTTCGATCCACTGCAGTTTTTCAGGTGACACTCCCGCAGCGCCTCCGCTTTTCATGTAACTTCTTCGTCTTTCCATCTGTTGTCTGTGAATAATGTCCCCTTTATTACAAAAAATGGTTCTTTCAGGCATATTATGCCTTCCACTTTCGGGTAGCATGTTTTCTCGTTCTGCAGCATGCTAAAAGTTATTTCGTGTGCCTGAAATGTGTTCTTAATCCTGCACAGCGTAAGATGAAGGAGACACTGGGCATTTATCAGAGGCACTTCTTTTGGCAGTAACACCTTGGGTGTTCGTGAGGCATGGGGGATAAGGAAGCAGACATAGCAGCTCTCATTTGTTGTTTGCTTGGCAGTTGCGCTCATGTCTGCATACCATTTATTAGTCTGGTGAGGGTGTTTTGGATCTTCCATTTGATCTAAACCCATGCCATGATACTCGTCATACTTCCTACTTCCCACCCCCCTTTTCCTCCTATTATTTCTAAGATATCTAGCAGCTTCATGGGCAATGTGTGATCTATACCCCCCTTTTCCCACATCCCCCTCTTCCCATTCATCATATAGCAATGCAAACTTTTCTGCCATCTTTTTGTTCTCTTCAGTTATTCTATGATGTAATATACTAGCTGCTGTAGTGGTGGGTACTTGTGTGGCCGGGGTGGTGGGGGTGTTGTAAAGCCACGATGTGACAGAAGGGTTGTGGTCATTTCAGCTGTGGGCATTGTAGGTAGAGACATTTGGCAAGGGACTTATGCTAACATTCATTTCAGCACTGCTTTTCTTGGAGTGGTTGATTGTTTTGGGCGGTTTCGTGTTATACCCCCACACAAGCTGGTATGCATTCCATACCAAAAAATCCCCTTCTCTTGCCCTTTCAGATGTTATATTTTCATTTGCAATGTTACTTCTGTTCCGCCCCTCCCCCCTCATTCATCTCGACAAAGATTAATGCTATGAACCAATATGTGCTTATGCCAAACAGTATCACGAAAAATAATACAGTACACACAGACAATCCACATTCATACGAATATCTACAACTTTCTACTATGGCATTTCTACATCTCGATATTCTATTGCTATCCGTTGCGGGCTGCCCGTTTGTTGCCATGGTTGTTCCTATTTAAAACATAAAAGTGCATTAGGTATATACATGTAAACATTTTCTTTTTGTACTGTATCCACCAGACAATTATAGTGTGAGAAAGAGGGAGAGAGAGGGGATGGGTGCAGAGAAAAATAGAGAGAGAGAGATATTTTCTCATTCATATTTGATCACTTTTCCCATTTTTCATTTCAATCATTAATGTTATTCAGTTATCTTTTTCTCGTACCTGTAATTCAATTTCTTTGTCAGCATATTAATATACCTGATACACTTCTTTTTAACGGCACCTTTTTCATTCAATGTTTTCATTTATTGTTTGCTGTTGTCTGTCCCTCCTCACTTACTTCCTCCTGAACATTATTGTAGGCCCTCCGTACGTCTGTTAAATGTATCCAGTACCTCAACCCTTTAACCTTAACAGCTGTGGGAGTACAAAAAACTACCTCATATGAGCCATGGAATCTTGGGGCACTCCCTCTACGCACAAAGCTTCTTACATAAATAAAATCCCCTGGCATCAGTTGTCCTTGGGGGTCCTGTACCACAAATGACACAGCTTGGTTTCCCTCCTCTCTTGTAAATGGTAGTGAAAGTTGTCTTGAGATTGCACGTGCTGCTCTAGTCAGTTTTTTCAGATAATCAGTGAACTCATCTCCTAATATCGTGGCGCTTCTATGTGCATCTGAGTGTCTACGCAGCGGAGAATGTGCTGTGTGCATTCTTCTCCCCGTCACAATCTCGAGAGGGGACAAGTGGTGGTCCTTACTTGGCTGGTTTCTCAACTCAAATAGTGCTAGGGGTAAGCAATACTCCCAGTTCTTTTTGAGTGAGAAGCATAGTTTAGACAATCTTCCTTTCAACAGGCCGTTGATCTTCTCGACAATGCCATTACTTTGAGGGTGATAAATTGAGCAGAGCTTGTGTTTGATCCCCAATAATGCAGTAACTTCCTTGAACAGTTAGTTCACAAAATGAGTGCCATTGTCTGAGCGAATCACGTCTCAAATTCCCCAGCGCGTGAATACTTCTCTCACTATGAACTTTGCGGCACACTTATCATCAGGACGTGCACATGGACCAGCCTCAACCCACCTCGAGAATGGGCATACAACTACTATCATGTAGCGTGCCCCATTACACCTTTCCCCCATGTCTGCGTAATAAATATGTAGTCCCTGAAGGGCCCTGTGGATTTTGGAATTGTCCCTCTGAGGGTCTGTAAAGTCATCCCAGACTTGTATATCTGACACGTTGTGCACTCCATTGCTAATCTTGATATATGTTCCTGGAGCCCTGGCACAAACCAATCTTCCTGTATCTCTGCTGCTATGTGTTGTTTGGCATTGTGTGCTGGAAAGTGTAATTGCTGGAACGCTATCTCCATCAATTTAATGGGCATCACCACTTTACCTGTGTTATTTTGGCGCCATAGTAAATCTGTTGCTGATTGATTGGCTACAACCCCTTTTTTTCCCACAATTCTTTTTCTTCATTACTCGCTCCTTCTTGTAACTCTAGTATTTGTGATATGGGCATGGCATTGTACCCTTCTGGTAATTCCTCACTCGCTTGTTGTTGCAATATGTACTCACCTGCAGCTTCCTTTTTGAAATATGATGCCTCCTTGGCGGCAGCGTCCGCTGCAGCGTTTCACAAAGATACAATATCTGTATTGGACGTATGTGCTTGGCACTTGACGATTGCCACCATTGTAGGTTCTTTAAGTGCCTCAATTAATTCCTGTAGCAACTCGGCATGTTGTACTGGGGTCCCATCTGCCCTGCGAAACCCTCTCCGTCCCCACCGGACCAGACCACCGTGTACCGTTGCAGTCATGTATGCTGAGTCCGTGTATATTGTGACTGTGCATCCCTTGGCTGCACGCAGTGCTTCAATTAGGGCAACAAGTTCTGCTGCTTGTGCGGACAAGTGTGATGGTAGGTGATATTGTACTAACACTTCGTACTCACCTTCTTCTAATCTCACTACCGCCATTCCTACATGTTTCTCACCTGTATCCATGTCAATTGATGCTGATCCATCTACAAAGTACACTTCTCCTTCCGTTAGGGCATTTTCACTTACCAGCGGGCCCTCACCCTGTTCTCCTGTGTATGTTGCACAATTGTCAGACCTTCCAGGATTTTGCGGCATGAAATGGCAAATTTTGCGGCATGAAATGGCAAATTTTGCGGCACAAACCTTTATTTATTGCGGCATTTTTGCGGGACATTTTGTATTAACTGGAGGGTGTAAGATTGCCACATTGCAGGAAATAGGCAGAGTGCAAGGCTACAAGAGAGCCAGGGTATCATTATTATGTATCTTTTGTATTAATTTAATAGGAAGAGTCCCAGATGTCTCTGGCTTGGCAGAACAGTGTTTGATTTGGCTACATTTCTGGTTTAATGTTCAAGCCTATTTAATAGTATTTCAAAAAAGGTAGCAGGCACTCCTCTCCAGAAAGAACATGGCATGATTACCTGTTCTGAGATGAGAGTTTGCAGCACATGCTTTTTGCTCACTGTACCTTTCACAGATGGGAAATGTCCATTTGCATATCAGTCTTTGTCCCACCCACATGGGCAGTCCAGCACCGAAACGCTATGGCAATTCCTCTCTGAACAAGAGTACCAAAAGCAACCCCATACACGTGTTATCATGCCATGTTCTTTCTGGAGAGGAGCGCCTGCTACCTTCTTTGAACTATTTAATAATATTAACTAAATTTATCATTATAAATTGTAATGCTGAAAATATTCCCCTTCTATGTTCTCCAATCCCCCAAACACCCGCACACCTCTCTCACCAACACACATCTCACCAACTCTCCATCCCAACTTACATTCCTTAACCTCTCACTCTGTCATACAAATACTCACGTGCTATGTGACACTGTCAAGTCACAATTTGCACTGCCCAGCCCCTGCCACACTCCAAATCATACTCCCAACTCACACCTTACACTCTACAATTCCTCCCGCAATATACAGTTTCATTCTTTTGTGCTGCTTCTGCATCTTCCATCCTTTCTCCCATTCTATCACACTCTTCCCTCATACTTTTTCCCAATCTGCAGCTCCCTGCCTCTTTCTGGCCAACCGCTTGCTCTCTGCTTTCTGGCTCACTGACCACACGCTCCCTCTACTTTCTGTACCTCTGCTCGCTCTTAGATTTCTGGCCCACCGCATCACTGCTTCCTCTGCTCTCTTGTGCTGTGCTTCCTCCTCTGACCCACTGCTCTCCCTTTGCTTTCTTGCCTATCACTTCACATCTCACCCATCACTCTCCCTCTTTCATAGTGTAACCATTTTTTTATTTTTTTTTAAAATGTAGATTTTGACCCAGTTCCTCAAATAGTGGGGTATTTAAAAAAAGAACAGAGGATATGCTATTTTTAGACAACCCATTTTTGGAAATGAGCAGGTCACCTTATTCTCAAAGGTGACCGGCCCATTTCCACAGGCTTGAGCTGTAGCGCAAATTGTGCGCTGGCCAGCTGCCTTGAATGGTGTTCTGGGTTGTTTGACCGAAGTGTAATTATTTGCGGCAGAATTGACCGTAGTCAATTTCGCTGCGAATTGATTTGCACTTTAGCCAAACAACCCAAAATGTACCTTTCACCACCACCCCATCCCCTCCCCTACTTAACTGCTTGGTCGCTGTCACTTCCCCTGCAACCCTGCGGCGCCAGATCCGTCCCTCTAACGTGGGTCGGATCCGACTCCGCAGGGTCCCTTTTTTGTTATTTTTTGTTATTTTCTTTTTTTTTTTTTCCTCGGCTCCAATTTTGAGGAAAAAGGGGAAAACACTTATGCAACCACCCTAGACCAAAAATGCGGAACATGGGGAGCGGGTGACACCCACGCAACACATGTTCAGTATTTATAAAAATTGATCGAATAGTACTGGACGAAATAGGTCAAATTGTAACATTCGATAGATTTTTGTCATCAAAATGGGCAGTACTTTGAATAGAATCGCTCTCCCGACAGTGTTCTGCAAGCTCCTAGCGCCTTTCACAGGGACAGGCCCTCCAGGTGCCTGCCGCTGTAAAATGCGACCCAAAAAATGCATTTTTATCCTGTTTGAGGAACAGAAATGCAAGCGGCACAGCAGCGGTTCATGTGTCCCTTGTGAATTGGGCTGCACTTTTTTGGTGCGCAAGTGATGAGATGTGTTAGCGCATTTCATTACTTGTGTAAAAAAAAGTTGAGAACCTGTCACCCTGAGTATTATTTTTTTTAAAACAGTAATTTTTGCAGATTACTTAAAAAAAAAAAGTAAAACATTTTTTTTTTTTTAAGATGCAATTTTTGCACAAAACGGCCGTTTTTGCGGCATTTTGCACAAAACGGCCGTTTTCGCGGCATTTTGTGGGATCGCAAAATCGCTATAAGCTGGAGGGTCTGAATTGTGCTTTTGCATGTCTTCTACTGTACATGGCTCCATGATGAATGTCGCTGGATTTACTGTTCTACACCTCACTATGTGGATGTTAGCGCTGGATAATATTATCTCGTACGCTGTTGCTCGCTATGTTGTTAAGGTGCTTTTTGATCTTTCCAGTATTGCGAAAAGGGAGTGTTCCACATATAATGTAACAGAGCATCCCATTACTATAGTGGCACTTTTCTTAATGGCGAACGCGGTGGCAGCGAGAGACTGTTCGCACGCGAAGTGGCCTTGCATTACTGCGTCGAGTGTGCCACTGTAGTAAGCCAATGGCTTGTGCCCCATGGATGTTTTTTGTGTCAGAACAGCTGTCATTAGTGTTCCCTTGCAGTGAGAAAACAGGTAAAATTCACGCGCTCATAGTCTGGATTGGCGAGTACTGGAGTGCTTGAAATTAGTTGCTTGAGTGACGCAAATGAGTCACTCATCTCTTTTGACCATTTTATTTCTTTATTCTCCCGCTGGGCCTCTTTGAGTGCTTGTAGTAAGGGTCTTGTGTATTCTGCGTAGTCAAGTATCCATGCCCTGCAATAATTGCACATTTCTAAAAACCTCTGCATTTCTTTT
Organism: Ambystoma mexicanum; assembly: GCF_040938575.1. Taxonomy (NCBI): domain Eukaryota; kingdom Metazoa; phylum Chordata; class Amphibia; order Caudata; family Ambystomatidae; genus Ambystoma; species Ambystoma mexicanum. Next base: position 822,970,284 of record NC_090935.1, read on the forward strand.
ACCGTTTTTGGCTCTTTTACTGCTGTGATTGCTTGTACTCTGTCCGGTATTATCTTTTTTCCATCCTTCGATATCAGCTGTCCCAGGTATAATACTTCTGTTTGGCAGTATTGTAGTTTCCCTCTGTCCACTTTGTACCTGTTGTGGGCTAGCAGTGTTAGGAGTGTGACTGAGTCCTTCCTGCACTCTTCCTCATTCTGTGCGCATATGAGCAAGTCATCTACGTACTGAATGATTGAACTCTCAGCTGTCAAGTTTCCCAAGTCTTCGTGGAGGATACAATTGAATATACTAGGGCTCTCACAGTAACCCTGTGGTAATCTGCAATGCTCATACCTTTCCCCCCCTAGTGTAAATGCTGTCAAGTATCTGCTCTCTTCTGCCAGGGGAATGGAGAAAAATGCATTTTTCAAATCAACTACTGTGAAATGTGATGCGTTTTTTGGGATACTGCAAAGTATCGATGCCGGATTCGGGACTAGGGGAAACTCTTTTTGTATGACGTCATTTAATGGGCCTAGATCCTGGATCATCCTCCATGGCCTTCCTTTTGCTTTTTTGATCCGGTAAATGCAAGTATTACATGGGGAATTTGAGGGTATTATTATTCCCTGAGCCAATAAGGCACTTATCGTTTCTTTTATCCCTTCCTCAGCGTCACGGGACAATGGGTACTGTTTGACTCAGGGCAGGATTGCTCCTGGTTTTTTGATGCACAACACCGTGCGCCACTCACACCCATCTATGTCCATACCAATTACTGCAATTCTTTTGGCTGATACCTGTACTGCATGCAAATCTAAAGATATCACTGACCCTGGTGTAATGTCTGTGCGTACTATTGGGCGGAAGACGAATTCTGTTGGTACCCTCCAGTCTAACCTTTTTAGCTCAGGTACTACTCGGGCTAGAGTTTTCAACCCTTCAATGAACACACTTTCGTCTACCGGCATGCCCCATATCTCTGGTGCTGTTGCTCGCGCATGTACCACTAGCATTACACGCAGCGGGCATATTCCTGGGGTGGAGCAAGCTATCCCCGTTTCTGTGAAGGATATAGTCGTATTGAGCTTACTGAGAAGGTCCCTTCCGAGCAAGTTTATTGGGGAATGTTCGTAATACAGTAGGGGCGTTCTCACTGTCTTACCCCCCACTGTCACATCCAAATCTTTTGTGTAAGGAACTTCGATGACAGCCCCAGAGAACCCCTGCGTCTCCAACCTACGGTTAGAAAGCGGAAACCGACCCTCACGTATGCATGATTTTTCGGCTCCCGAATCTACCATAAATATGAACTGCTTGTCTCCTATCTGTGCCCCCACTAATGGTTCCTCCGCTGCATTGTAGGTGGTTGATAGGATGGGACACGCAAGTGTTCCCTGTGGGCTGTCCTATGCTGGCTGCCTCATTGTTCCCCCTTGACTAAAGACATTGCCTGACACAACCGCTACACCGCTGTAGGGGGCTGGGGCAGGTGCCCCATTTGCGACTGTTGCGAAAGTGTTTCCTGGTGTGTAGTGCATCGGTTCGTCATTCTGTAGGTGACCCTGTGTTCTATTGTGTTGAACGGGTCTTTGGTCTACATACCCTTGCTCCTGTTGCCTCTGTTGTCTTCCCATTGGGAGGCCGTGTGGGCTCCCTGGGTGGGGGTTACCGTATTGCTCCATATTGTGAAATCCGTTGTTTGGTCTGTTCCTACATTCTCGTGAGAAATGCCCCCACCTCTCACAATTCCAACAGCTCCCTTGTGCACCTCTGGGGCCGTGTCCCCCATATGCTCCATTACCACCGTACCCCTGCCCCTCTCCTCTGCGACCCCTGTACCCACCTCGTCCCCCTCGAGGGGCCCAATCCTGCCACTGAGGACCTCCGTACTGCTCCTTTCCGTTCCACTGTTGCTGTCCCGCTCCTGCCCAATTCGCTGCCATACTCCCCTGTATTGCTACCAGCCCCTCCTCCTCTTCATCTCCCTCCCTGCTATGTGGGAGCGCCGCAACTGCCTCAGCGACCTTCACCAGTTTTGTTTGGACTAATTTGGCCTCATCTGCCAATCTTTTTTGTGCTATTTCTTTTTCTCGTTCCTTTATTCGTTTGCAGTGGTGTACTATTATACTCTGTATTTCGGGCCACCCCTTCTCCTCGATCCGTGCAATTTTGTCAAGTGCTTTCTGTACCTCTTTAGGCAGTCCTCTCTTTATTATGAAATAAAATAATGATGTTGACTGGCACCAGGGCGTGCCCGTTTCCGCTCTCCACATCTCCTGTACCTGGAAAATGTAATCCATAGCATCCTCCCCCTCATTCATTGTGCATTGCATAACCGACTGTAAGTCTGGTTTATCTGGAAATGTTTCTCTTAATGCGTCCCACACTCGTCCTCGCACTGTGTTGAATGAGGCACCATCATGACGGTCACAATCTAATGTCACCCCTGGAAAACCGGCTTTTATCCACACTCTATCTGCTTGGTCCCCAACCGCTGATACTAGTAGGCTTTTTACATCCCCTACCGCCAGTGGGACCCCCGCTGTGTGCTTCTCGAATGCATCTATCCACTTACTTGCCCCTCCGGACAGTGGTGGTAACAATTTTAACAGATTGGCCTTATCCATTTGAGCCCAGGGTATGTAGTTTGGTCTCCCTCCTCCCCTGTGTATCAATGGGAGTTGTGACTTCCCCTTTGTCGCTTTGCTTGTACTCACCTTTGTTCCCTTCTTTCCTAGTGGAGCCATTCTCCCCAGCCTATTTCTTAGTTGCCCTGTCCATTCCTCACTCATCCATTGTTCTCCCCAGATGTGCACTATCCATTCTCCCACTCTCTCCTCCCAAGTCACACACTTAATCTCCCACCTTCTTCTTCATCGCCCTCCACATCACACCGCGAGTCCTCTCTTCCCCCTGTTACCAAAATCTCATCATCAGCATGTTCACTTGCCCCGTCTATTTCTATTATTCGCGTGGGCTCTTCTTGTATTCTGAACGATATTTCCCCCTTCTTCCACCCCTCCTGGTGTTTGCTCTAATCGTAGTCCCACTCTGCTCACAGATATTTTTAATTCTAGATAATTCCTCTCTTGCTAATGAGAGTCTTGAATCTAAGTCCTCTGTTAACTTCTCTATGTCTACTGCGGGTGTACTTATATGTCCACGCTGTCTATGACTTTCATACGGCGGGGGTGCAGTCGGGCCGTATGTTGTTGTAGCTTGAGTTGGGGGCACATATGTGGGGTCACTATACCCTTCTGCGGGCACCGGTTTATTAAGTATAGGGTCCAACTGTGTCACTTCACCTGGCTTTTCTTCCTCAGTCATCTCTTTATCGCCTTTGGGTATCAGTAATGGGTTGCCTGTGGTGGACTGCAAATTGGTCGTCGGCTCTATCTTTTTGATAGGAGGCACCTCCTCAAACAATCGCCAGAGATCTAATATCTCCCTCCTATTATGGAACTGTTACCCCTTATATTTCATAAAGATGCAGGTAGCCACCATGTCTAAAACATTTTTATCAAACGATCCTCCTTCGGGCCATATTTGGGGCAGACCTTCTCCCTTTAACTCTGTGACCCACTGATCGTGGTATTTTCTAATGCGTTCAGCATATCCAGTTAAACTCTTACAGATATGGACCAGGGGTGTCTCTGTCCCCATTGTATGCGTTTGGCTTGTGTAACAATATATATATATATATATATATATGTATCTTTAAAACCTTGTACTCTTTTGATACCTTGGCAATAAGGGAGTGTGTGGTTGTGTAGCTTATACTAAAAATAACTTAGGGGGCACATACAAGAGCAAACCACCTTCTATACACTACCAATATTTTCCTGCACAAATATTCCAAAGAAACAGCTTAATTAATTTAGCTTACCACCTTATGATGTTTCCTGGTCACACTTACCATGGCCGCACCATGATCATGCACATTTTACAATTTACTAAAATCATCATAACATGGCTCTGTTTCAACACATATAATGCAAATACAATGACAGTCAATACCCTATTGAAAGTTAACCTTTAATCTCTTTCTTCCCTCCCTTGTTTCACCCAATATTTCTTTATTTGATTTGAAGTCCCCCTTTTTTACGCAAATCTCTTTTTGTATTTACTCAGTATTGACCTATTTTCATTTATAAACCCAGAAAGAAGAAAAGAAAAGCGTTTACTAATATATTCACTGTGTCTCCCTTTTCTACCAGACACCTTTATCTTATTCTCCACTTATTCATATATTGCCAGTACTAGTCAAGATGGCACTATGCGGCGCCACCTTCTACCCCCTTGCAGAGCTAGGTTCCCGTCTCTTTATCTCTTTTCACCTTTTGATCCTAATGGCCATATGCAAAGAAAAGGGAAAGAAAGTATAGTATTATTTCTAGTGACCCCCACCGTGTCCCCTTTTTAAATGACCTCGTTTTTTTTTTTTTGTTTAAATCCTGCTCCCTTCCCCTACTCCCCTTATCCCTTATGATCACTCGCACTTAATACTCACGTGACCCTCTTGAACCGAGAGTCTCTGAACTGGGTTCGTCCAGGCGGCACTGCCACGCGCTCAACGGCCAGCCCCAGCTCCGGAGAGCGGTACTCAAAGGGGATTTTTTGAAACGGGATCCCTTACCCTTTCTCTAATACGTGCGCACTTCTAAGCGTACCAGTCGCCGCAGGCTGGTAGCTTTCCGGAGCAGGCGTACCGTGCATCTCCCCTTTTGAAAGGAGATTTTCGTGCCAGAGGGGACGGAAGGGATGTACCAGGAGATGTAATCACGCAATCGGGGTCACCACTGAAGGCAAGCGTCCCCAGATAGCACGACCCTCCCCGCAATGAGAGGCAAGAATGGACTCTCCCACGAATGGGAATAAGGCTAGGACCAAGTGCCGGTGAGCTTAAGGGAAGCTTTATCTAAGTCAAAATAGGGCATGCAAAGAACTCTGCAAACTCCGAGAGCGCTCTGTCCGACAATCGCAAAGACAGGCGTTTATATTTACAAAAAGTGTCATAGGCACCTACACACTATAGGGGGCACATGTACATGGGGATTGGGTGGCGTCGACTAACTATATGTGCAGCTGTGATGCGTCGCTCCGTGGTTGGTGGACACCGCCGGGTGCCAAGGTGGGGTGGGCAGGTCAGCTGGGCTCATCTGGGAGGCGCTGTCCGGTCAGGCTGGGTCATTGTCATTGATGGACGTCTTTCTTGGCTTTCTGCCCTAAGGGCCAGGCACACCCCATTCATTCAATGCTGCAATGTCAGTTGCCCTGTAAATCCTACAATAGGTTATTCTACAGGTTAATATAACACAGGAGGAATGCGCATTAGGTGGGGTACTTTGGCGATACATCAATACAGGGTTGCTGTTATCCTGTTGACTAGGTATCATAGGCCACGGGGTTGGGTCTCAGGGCACGGGGTAAGCTGTCCGAGCTTTGAGTCTCGTTAGAAGTCATGACGGATGCTTTTACACAATGTTGGTGCAATATTAGGTGTACAAGCGTCATTAATTTGGGGTGAACTGGTGGGTCGTGGGACCTATGAGGGGGCACCTCTGGCCTCTGTTTATGGCCGGATTTTGTTGCTGGGCTGTAAATAATTCAGGTGGCTGGTCGTGGCCATGTGAGCTGCGGAGGAATGTTTGAAGCGGCTCCAGCCGAATTGGGGGAGGTGAGGCGGTGTAGCTCGGCTTTTGCTTTCTCTGGCAGGCTTCAATGGGAAGGGAGGGGTGGTGGCCTTGGATATGCCCGCGATGATAGCCTTCTCGCAAGCTGCAAATTATATTGAATTGCATTGAAGGCGAAGGGATCCATATAGTGTGATAATGCATAATGGAAAAATGGCTAAGGGGTTACATGTCTATAATATTTACATCAGTACATATTTATTTCAGAATTTGTTAACTATATCAGCAGCTCTATTAGTCACTACATGGTAAGTATTTGCAAGATTAGCAGCTTTAGCATCACATTGTAAACACGATACGTGAGGTAGCATTACTACACGTTAGACTTGTACATGTACACTTGATGGTATTCTATGTATCTCATTAAACATTTTACATGAGCTCACAATAATGTCGCGCTTGTGTTCCTTTACACTCTAGCAGCATCAGGGTAGTCATGGCATAAGGTCTTGGTATCACTCTCTTTACATTACCCCTAGAGAAGAACATAGTAGGAGGCCAGGGACACTGAGTGGGTGCACATAGCTGAGGGGTTTGAGTATCGTGACCATGTTATCACACAATAATGCAGTCTTCTATTCGTACAGTGTTTGTAGATTTGTGGCATGGGGTCGTGCAGAAGGGATATCATTGAGTGTGGGATTGAGGCTTTTATTTCATAGAGGACGGTTTACAGTTATTTTCCAAGCCAGCCCCGCTGCCCGGGTCACGTTGAGGATAATGATGCACTGCGGAAGTTGAAAGATACAGTGTTTGCTCTAACACTAGCTCATTTCTGACTGGTCGTGGGAACGGGCTTTCAGCGGATCTGCCAGGGAACGGAGGCAACGGGGTAGACGAGGACTTTCTGAAGGTGGGGGCCGTGCTGCAGCGCACATGGAGTCATGTCTTAAGATGGCGTTCTGGTTTTCAAAATGGTTCCCAGGGTCTAGCCTAATACAGTACGTTTGGTCCATGTGTCGGCCAGTGGTCCACCCACCACCAGGGTCCTGGTGGCAGGGGGACCCCTGACAAGTCATAGACATCACAAGGAGGGGACTCTCTTTGACCTGTCCTCCCATACAACGTGACGCCTTTTTGTGTGGGCTCCGCGATATCCTCATCAGTATTAGTGGCCAGTCCGTGGGCTCGGTGTTATATATTATACAGATGCCGCGTTAGTACCAGCTGACAGACGTCCCGCTCTTGGGCAGTCTTGCGCTGCTGTTGGCTCCGTAGGGGTAATGTAGTTTCTCCCTGTCAGAGGAGCCCGCTTTATGTGCACTCCGTCTAGTGCAGATTCGGGTGGTATTTGGAGTGCCTCCGTGCTGCTCGGAGCTCCGGATCGCGTCTTTGTATGTGCACGATCCGGTCTTCACGCTGCGTGTGACTGGAGCCGGCACACACTTACTTTCAGCAGGCACTTCCTTCACTATGCGTCTGATTTCCCTGCCGGGCACTTCCCGCTCTCATTTCTCCATGTTGCGTGCCTCCAGCTTCGCCGCTTCGCCCTCATGGAGTTCGTCCTGCCCGGGTTGTTTGTTCGGTAGGGCAGCCATTTTATCTGGGCATTCACAAGGATCCCGCATGTAGTCTTTTACGGATATCTTCTTCCTCACAGCACGGTTCCGGTCCCAGCATAGCGCGCTGTGTGCAGCCTGCTTTCCCACAACTGCCCCTCTTTTTGGGGAGGGTATGCAGTGGTTCTACTGGGCGGGTATTCGCAGGATATCTTCGGATCCGCAGGAGCTCCGGAGCAACCCAGCCTCTCACATGGCTAGTTAGCCACGCCCCAGGTAGCGCCCAAAGGATGATGTTGCTAGAGGTAACAACATAGAGAAGAAAGGCCAGAGCAGACCTGGGGGGAAACTCTGGAGATGTGGAAGTTGTCACAGATGGCCTAAAGAACATGCCAACTCTCAAAAAAGGTTCAATGTTTTTTATTGAAATCTTGAAGGAGGGATTCTGTAAGGGCCATCCCTCAATTCTCATCGGATTTTCCCTCTCAAGCCCAGGTGTACCTAAATACAAGGGTAGTCGCAGGAGATCAGTAATCCCCTACTATCTAACATCTAACTGGCTAGTTGTGATGCCCTAGAGGCAAACGGCTTATCTTGCTGTCTTCTGCTGTGATTTCTAGGAAGATCCTACAGGGGTCCCATAAGAATAGCAATGATCTTAGTGACTGCAATAGGTGCCTTCCAATTGCCCAGGTTCTACTTATTTCCTCATTCCCTTGTATTGCTCACACTGATAATTACTGTCTCCTTTCCTTCCGCCTACTCTCCTACCTCTCCACCTCCCATCGTCTGTTCTCTCTCACTCTTTCTCTTTGGTACCTCCGATGTTCCCCTCTCTCGCTCTCTCTTCCCCTCTCTCTCTCTTGATTTACCTCCCTCTCCTACTCCTTATTCTACCCATCACCCTCTTTGCTACTACTTTCTGCCCACTACTCTCCACCCCTTCCACTCCTACTACTGTCTCTGCCTACTACTTTACTCCCTTCTCCCGCCACTCTCTGCTACACTCTCTACTACACCCTCCTCCAGCCGCTCCCCACTACACCCTCCTCCCAATACTCTCTACTCTCCTCCCCACCTTCTCCCACAGTCGCCCTCCTTTCACACTTCCTGTCATCATTACAACCACTCTCAATCTCAACCACTTTCACTCGCACCCTACACATTCCCCTACTCTCACTCACCTACCTTACAAGCACTCTTACTCCCAAGTACCACTTTCCCTCACTAACCCGTACCTCACCTTGCATATGGTTTTTACAATCCTTCTTCATGCTCCGCTGCACCTTTCCTAATCCGCCTGGTCACTTGGTCTTCCTTCTCCTCCCTTGACCTCACTTGAACAATCCACAGTGACCAGTACTCCATGGTTCATTTTTTTTCTCCAATACACCCCCCTCTCCCATTGGCTTTCACTCAGCTGCTGCCCCAGGCCAATTGCTTCCTTTGCCTTCCCTCTTGGGTGGGTTACAATGCCTTGAATCTATAAAGATTCCCTTAAGCCCTGTCCCCTTTCTGATCGCTGGTCAATTTTTGAGTTTGGTCTTGGTATTAGATGCGTGACTGGACCGCCGGTCTTCAAAGAGCACTTCTTTATTCTTTGTAGGCTTGCCTCCTCTCTCTCCAGTGGATTGACATCACTCACTATTCATTGCTGCATGCGTTTCTGGTTGTTGTGGTTCAGGAGAGAAAGAGAGAAAACACTGGCCAGCACATGAGGCGATATGCATGGAGAGATGGCAAGTGGTATTCTCTACATTTAACCAGGCACATGTGGAGGTCTATGAAACTGGGGCCCTCCCAACTTCCCATCCTACCTCTAGGGCAGGAATGGCTCTGGCAAACACCCTGGAGTGGCATGCTGAAAAACGATGGTCTGGAGTGTTGCCCAGAGCTGTGCCTGTGGTTATGATTAATTCTGAAACCTTCCAGCCGTCACCTTTTGGTTTTGCTAAATTGACCCTGAGTGGGACGGGTATGCCCAGACGTGGGTCCCGAGTCTGCCGGGCCTAGAGACCCAAGCTACTCCTCACTGATGACGCCCAACAAGGCTGAAACATCTCTGGGGATGCTTGCGGTCTCGTGCAGAAGGGATGTGACCTAGCAGTTCAGGCTGGACTGCCCCTTTTGGGGTAGGACCAAGTCTGATTTGCATATGGTTTTTCCCCTTCTGTAATGGCTTGGCAGGCTGAAAATCGATAGTCTGGAGGGTTGCCCAAAGCTGTGCCCGTGGTTATGATTAATTCAAAACCTTCCAGCCATCACCTTTTCGGTTTTGCTAAAGTGGTATTCTCTACATTTAACCAGGCACATATGGAGGTGTCCGAAACTGGGGCCCTCCCAACTCCCCTACCGTACCTCTAGGGCAGGACTTGCTCTGGAAAACAACCTGGTAGTCCTCTTGCCCCAAGTTGAGAGGGGTCCCTGTCCCCCTTGACAGAGTCTGGTCTCTGACCCTGTCACAAAGTTGAGACAAGAATATCAGGTGGCAAGGGAGAGAATGAGTTGAATAGAGAAAACCAACACTTGGCGAGAGCAGACAGGTGCCTGCTGGGCTTGTTGGCCCTAGGCAGGACCAAATGGTAAGAGAAGGAATGAGACGGGGTCGGGGAGATTATCCCTGTTGGCTACGTCAATTGACCCATCTGCACTTGAGTCTTTTCAACAGAGTGGGTTATGGTATACATGACCCCGGAAAGCCGGCATTCAGTTCTGACCAAGAAATAAGTTTTGGGTCACGCTGAAGCATACAATGTCAGAAAGGTTTTATTTTTATTTTATTGGACATTTGTATGGCGTCTATACAAAAGTGTTTCCAGGCGCCCCATTCAAACTGTGCTAATTGGAACACTTGCTTCTGAGGTTGAGAAGACCCAAGTACCCCATTTCCATGAAATAGACATTGAACATGGGGACTGCTCTGAGGTGAAAGGGGCATTGATCATACTGGAGTCTGACTCATTCCGTTTATGGGTATGTGCAAGAGCCAGATCACTCTTTAGTGGGAGAAAACTCCCTGTGCACCTCCTGAGTACAAGAAAGTTGCACAAAAGCACAGGCCTTGTAGCAATCCTGTTGTTCTGCTCTGTGGGGCATGATGGTTAAATTAAATGTATTTCTCTGTATGCCTCCAAAGATAACCAAAAGAGTGAGACTCCTTTGGCAGGAAACATTTTGTCTCTGGCAGATTGGATTTACATGGTGAAAATGCTTACTGCACACTGTAAAATGCATATCCTGTGCATTCATAAATTCTGCGAGCACGTGCCTGTGGAGTTTTGGACACAACCAAGCATATATTCATGTTTAGCCTAAACATGTTGGGGTGTTTGGGCAGGGTCATGGGCACTGGAGAAGTCATGAGACACACTCCTGGAAGTTTAAGTCTGGCTTTTTTGTTAATGTCCAAAAAATGTATTAAATGGACATTCTATTCAGGGAAGTGCATTTGTTCATTTCTAAGGCTGATTAGTCACTGGAGAAGTTTTACTACCAGGTTCACTGCAGACTATGGGTCTGTCCACACCTGCTCTCTTTACTTTTTGTGGTAGGTCAGAAGAAGGAAGCGGACCAAATAGTAGTATTCTTACAATTCATTTTATTAAAATAATAAGAAAATGCCTGTCACTTTCACAAAGGTTTGTCCTACCTAACATATAAAACTAACTATGGGCCTTGTCGTCAATAAGGCAGCCCAAAGTAATGATCCCTCCTCCCTGAAAAAGCTATCCTATTTTAACGCTACCACAAATTAAATACCAGAGGAAAAGTAAGGGGCCAAGGAGAATGACTCCCTTCTCCTGGACAGGCTTCATAGCCTTAATAGTCTATTTTCAAATAGTTCTTGGTAACCATGTGAATCAAATCTTTTAATTCTTCTGGGGGATTTTTCCACCCTTTCTGCTTCCCCTTTAATGTTTTCAATAGTTCCTTGGTTTCTCACAATAGAGTGTTCACCTTTATACCTTCCGGATTCTTGCAGTATCACTAGAGGGCTTTAAAGAGAGACAGATTAATGTGGCCCTCTTCGGTCTAGTCCCTCTCTAATCTCGACCTTACAGAAATGAAAGGTGTACATCGTTTGTGGCCCCCTCATTCCTATCACCACTGTCTTGCAGAAGCGAGAAACGCCATTCACTCAGACAACCATATGAATCCTACCCTGATGACATGGTAGAGGAGGTAAACTTGCAGACGATAGAGCAATTAGACTGACTGTGACCGTGCAGAGAGCCGATGACGTCACAACTAAGACGTAGCTGTGTTAGACATAAAGCACACATGCATGCCTGCACGAAGCTACGCAGATGCTAGGCCAAACTGTATATCATACATGCCAACCCTCCCGATTTAGGCGGGAGATTCCCGATTTTTCTGTGAAAAATCGGGCTATTTTTCACTGTCTCCCGCCTGAAATAGCTTTAGCCCCAATGCATTCCTATGGGGAAATGTTGGTCTCCCAATTTCCCTTTGGAAATCTCCCTCCCAGCTGTGTCTGAATGTTGGCATGTATGGTATATAGACACAAAGAACATGCTTTTGACCCACTTAGATAAGAAGACAGAAACTCTTTTGCTATGCTGTAAAGCAAGATGCACGAAAATAAGACATGAAGCTTGCTTGAAGCTGAATGCAACTAACATGAACAACCCCTGGTGCGGAGGCAAAACTTAAGATCCCCAACATGTTTCTAATGACATCTACAACCACCAAGTTTACTTTTTTGAAAGGTGGGTGGGGCGTGTGGGCGGGGCCGTGTGTGACTGTGGGCGGGGCATACATCTCAGGGTTTTTGATTTTCACATGTAGGCAGGTATGAGGGACACACATAACAGAAAGGAATTTGAAGAGCTGGTCGTGGCTTTGATTAAGGGCTTCACTGACAGCAGGAATGCTGCTCTGTGCTGGCTCATGATGTCCCAAAATAAATGCAGTAACTGATTAGCGTTCCAGGAGTGTTTTCAGTTTATTACATGCCAGTAATGATGTCACAAATTGCAAATAAGAACATTATTTACAATCTTCAATACTGTATTGCAGGTTGACAGGTATTATATTGTTGTAATGTACAAAACAAAATATGAAAAAAATCATGTCATAGCGCCACACGCTATGTTTTATGTTCGGCTCTTACGGGATAGTTTTGTAGTCTTTCCTCTACATCTATAGTCTCGGTTGCTAAGCACTCAGTGACTGTCTTTCCTGGTTGTAGAGGGCTGCGGAGTCCTTTCTTTGTGTCTGTTGTGGTGCAGCAGTGCTAGGGACCGGGTGGCGACTAGACTGCTTCGGAAGTGAAGCTTAACTGAAATCAATGGAGACTGAACTCGGGAGGAGTCATTAGCAGGTACCACTATTGGGGAGGAGTCATTAGCAGGTACCACTATTGCACCACTTCCTGGGGCCAAAACGGTCATCCACGGGGACGAGCAAGCGCAACCGTAGCGCGTGTGAGAAGGACAAAGCATTGCGTGCCCTCCCCTTGCAACATACAACCCTCAGCATCACACCACCATTTATCAGCCGCTCCTCTGCACAGCATCTTTCCAGCCCTCCCCTGCACCCTTCTACTGCATACTATGCCTGTACAGCATAACGTTACTACAGTACATACTAAAATGCATCCCCCGCTGTACGTTTTCCCTCCACTTGCAATCCTTCTCTCCTCGAGAACAAGCATGTACTGCCAGCTTTATCTATGTGCATAGCTCTCAACCATTTATGTTGCATAAGCGGGTGAAAACACCCGATTTTACTTTTGGCGGGTGAGCGGCCCATTGAAATGAATGGGCGTGCATGAGGTTTGGCGGGTGAGTCCGCTGTTTACAAGGCGGGTCACACCCGCCAAAAGCGTGTGAGTTGGGAGCTATGCTATGTGTCATACTGTACACATACACGCTGCCGTTTCACGCCCAGCCCTTCAAATCTCACTCTCTTCCTGTCTATTCCCTCCCCAATGCATGCGTCGCTAAAGTCTTCTTGGGAATGTCAGATCTGGGTGTTTTCAGGTGCACGGAAATATGGTGTCTGCATAACATTGCGGAAGATTTTCTCTGCACGCGCCTCCTTTCTCAACTTTTCAATCGGTCCACGTTCTACCCTGCCGCCTCATGTTTCACTGTCGTTTTCTTCTTCCTGTGTTCCCAAAGTTCTTTTGGCCACATATCAGCGGCAATAGTTTCTCCAACTCCCCTTTCTTCATCCGGCCCAGGTACACCACTCCAATAGTCCCTTTTGTCCAAATAGTTTATCTGGCCGCCTTTTAAAACAATTGTGTTTATAATCATTTTCAAAGTTGACGTTTTTTTCTTAATCACGTGCTATTTTTCGCGGAAGTACACACTGAAAGATAATCTCAAACAGTGAATTCTTGTTGGGAAAGTACGTACATTACATACATATAGGTGGTTATTTTACGGAAGGGCAGAAAGAATTACATACATAGAGACGTGCTTCATATAAAGACAAAGTACACTGACTATATCCGTATTCTTGACTAAATAGGACTGACCTAACCTTAATGAATAGCAACGGTAAAAGTCCAATACCACTTTCCACCACAGACCGATTAAAAGTAGGGTTTATTTTTAGAATTCATCTTAAAATGACGCCTTTAGCGATTGTGAGCTCCGTTAGCAGTCTTATATTTTATGATATGACAAATGTCACGTGTGCTTGTGTTCACATCCGCATGTTTTGATTTTCATGAGGAATAAACCAGTCGTAGTAGAAGCTTGGATTGCAATATCAAAACCGGTCACAAATATCCTCAGCTATCCTTTTTGAAACCTATGTAACAATCGTAGATACACATTAGACCCAGTATACATGTAAGCAGTCCCATCAGTGTGGTTACAAAAGTGTTCAAAATACAAGGTGGTTTATTTATGTGGTTTCAGGATATCCCAATTATATTGTCATGAATATAATGTTGGTGCCGGTTTAGCAGTCAAAGGGTGAGGTAGAATACACTGGATGTATTTGATCAAACAGGAGTGACCCCGGACACAGTGCTTCTCAGGCCCAGCTACATAAGAACCCTAATGAACTTTATGAAACCAATAACTTGGAACTCCTTTGAGGGGATGGAGAGGAGAGACAGGGACAAGGGACTGGGTATAACGGTGACCATTGTAATTTATTTATATTTTCATTTGTAAAGCGCACAAAACCCAGAGGCATCAATGTGCTGTTGCAGGAACCAGTTACATGTGGCCATTTAGGCAAGTAAGCTTACGGTTGCATACAGACACAGGTGGTAGAATGCAAAATGGTGTATTACATGCAGAGGCGCGGAAAGGTGGTTCATCACCTATGTGAACAAACAGGTTTTGAGAGCCCTACCAAAAGCTTAATAGGATTCTTCGGCTCTACATGCGGGAGGGACGTCCATTGTTTGGCTGCAATGGAGGGAAAGCGTGAACCTCCCGCTGTGGCGGGTTTGAATTTGCACTACACCAGCCGATGGATGTAGAGAGTTCTAGTGGGCCTAGACGAGAAGGTCTTGGTGATTTTCTGGGACAATTAGTGCAGCGAAAATCCAGAGATGCGCCTGTGGGTAATGGAGAGGGTCTTGAATCTGATCCTTTATTGGATTGGGACCCAATGGGGACAGCGCTTCGTGCGGTCGAGATGTGTTCCGTTTTAGGGATATTTAGTGCCGCACAAAGGGCATTATTTTGGATCGTCTGTAGTTTCTGTATGTTGTGTGCAGACGTACCAGAAATGAGTACATTGCAATAGTCTAGCCTTGAAACTACCACAGCCTGAGCCAATCGTTAGGCAACTATCCGTAGATAAGAAATGTCTGGTGGCATATATCAATTTGGTAGAGTATGCTGCTGAGGAGGAAATCACATTCACCTGGTGAGTCTATACACATATTCCTCTTAAAACAATTAAGGCCTTTATAGTGGAACAAAGTGAGGATGCCCCCTCAATCCCTATACCGGACTGGGATGCGTGAAGGGCGTCCCTTCTGCTTAACCCTGGCCGCACACAGACCCTGCATGTCCTAGGGGCTTCTCATCCTGTCCTGGAGGAGCCTTTAGTCACCACTGGCTCTGCTTGGGGAAACTCTTGGCAGCGGTGGAACTCTCCCTCCCCTGGGAAGGCGTATCTTTTTATTTTTTTTATTTTTATTTTTTAAATTTATTTTCAAGATTTACAATAATCAAAATGTACATCACCAAAAGTTCAAACGGAGCATAGAAAACAACACTCAATTTGACATAGGTATGGAAGCAAAAGAAGCCGAAGCATGTATAAATATTAAAACATTTCAGATAATACAAGACAAACTTCGTACCTTTCTCAAAATAAAACACCTAATCACAAAATAACTTAATAAAAACTGCAACACATAACAGTACAAAAACATAAAGACAACACACAGACTACATAAAACAGAACAAAAACAAAACAGTGGGGGATCCTCAGCTAACGCACATATACAACAGCAGGTATCTTGAACTGTCTCAGAGATCTCTGTGTAATGTAGAGTGCCTGTGTGCTCAGAGTGATCAATGGTGTTGAGCCTTCCCTACCTGCGGTTATAAGGGGTAAGGGCTCTGAATTACTGTTGTTTTTCCCCCCTGGTTCCCTCTCTCATTGAGCGCTTTGAAACACTTGCCTTGTGTATAGGCGCTTTACAAATAAACATTACCATACCATGCCCCGTGAAGATAATATTGGGGAAAGAGTCTGGCTGTTGCCTCTCCACATTCGCCACATGACTATCTGTGGTATGGATGGTGTTCTTCATTATCTGCTCCACCCTGATTGGCTGACTGAATTTGAGGAGCACTTTATCTAGGCTAGTAGGAAGTCTGATGCAGACACACTGGCTTTTAGAGAACCCAGGTTCTCTAACTCTGTGCAAGGCATCATAAGAGCAGGGTGCAAAATGTGCTATTGCCACTAGCTATTGGCTAGTGATATTTGACAATTGCCGAATAAGAAATATTGTGCTGTATGTATGTATAGATTTGAGGTGGCGAGTGACTATTTTACAGCTGGCTAGTAGTTTACAACTTAAATGTTTGCCCCTGATTAGAGGCTTTGATGATATCTTGTTTCCCTAGTACATTCGCATTTACAAGTTTTAAATTGTCGGAGGGCACCGGATTCATGTGTGCCTGTCTTTGAATTTGTAAACGCTGAATCACTGTATACAGGGAACCAGAATCCACTAGAAGGGCTATCTGAACGGCTGCAATGCTGATGAGTGCTTACTCCTTTGACCATAAGGACAGCATCCTGCAGGTCTTCAGCGTTGTCGATATTTTATTTAATTTATAGAGAACTTTTGCCAAAGCTCTTGTAGAAAAATACCAGATCACCACAATCTGTATGAACAATACCTTCTGAGTAAACTAGAACAGAAGAGGGGAAGGAAAATAGTTGTCTGAGAGAGCAAACAGGAGATAAAATACGGAGAGGAGGAAGAGCAAATAGACAGACAGAGGGAGAGAGTTCCAATGCTTGGGGGCAAGCAAGTTAAAGGAACGGAAATGAGAGGACGCACAAGTGGGTTTTGGGACAGAGAGAGAAAACTGATTCTGAGAGCGGAGAGGGCAGGCAGGAGAATATAGTGAGATAAGCGAAGACATACAGGGGGGCGATACTATGGATGCACTTAAAGACAATGGGGAGGAAGTGATAAGGGAGAAGAGATCTATAGAGACTATAGAGGACTGAGAGGAAAGAGAAAAGAAGAGACGAACAGAGTAGTTATAGTTAGAGCAAAGAGGTACAAGAAAAGAGGCAGGAAGGCCAAGGAGAAGAGCTGAGCAATAGTTGACACGAGAGAAAATTAGACCGGAAAGAAGAAGCTTGGTGGCATGAAAAGAGAGATGGGGCAGAGTACGACGGATATTGAAAAGAGCATTGCAGTAGGATCAGGCAGTAGAAGAGATGTGCAGAGAGAAGGGTCAAAGATTACGCCAGGTCGCGAGCAGAGAGGAAGAAAGAAATACGGTTAAAAGATGTCGTTTTAAATGGACCATTGATGGGATTGAAATTGATGTGCTCCGTGAAATTACCTGTTTAGGGTTTTCTCTTGCTGTGCAATAAAGTAGGGATACAACCATTAAGCGATTTGGAGGGCAAGATTAACCAATTGTTCTTTCAAATGAAGGAAACTCTAAGTATTGTACATTTTCTGTTGAACCATTGTTGAAAATTTATATTAGAAAAGTTATTCCCAAGGTTCTGCATGGCCTTGAGATTGACCCATTGTCGAGTGGTTTACCATGGGACAGGCTAGAGGGCTGTGTCTGGAAGAAAGTCTTCAACTTACCACTTGTAATTCCAACAGCCTCCACCCGTTATGAACTTGGTTTGCTTTCACTTCAAGCCTGGTTCCAATGGCAAGTGATATCACTAGTGGGTAAAATGTCTCCAGTTACTGAATGGTCCTCATATTCTGATCTATACAATGATATGTGAATTAAGTCGTCCAGCATTTTGGTTGCTTTGGAGACATATACTGCTAGAAAAAGAGGAATGATTTGGACTCCAACCCTTTGGGGGTAAAAAAAGAGGTAAGAAATTGGATTGGATTAATACTATAACAAAGGTCCAAGGCTATACGGTCCATTGCACATTGTCATTGTTAGATAAAGCCCTTGGCACTATGCCTAAATATTTAATCCAATTTCCTTGCCCGAAAGTAAGAAACCAAATCCTGTGCTTCCGATAAATCTTTTGGCCCCTGGTGAAATCACAAATGTTTGTGACAAAAACCACAGTCCTATCAATAGTACTTGTGGGTATTGTAAGGACCCTGTAGTGGTCCAAACATTTAAACACGTTGTTGTTAAATGCCCAATGTTAAAAGATCTCGGGACAAGATTTTCGGGCCACTTCTTCACACTACGAAATGAAATATTTCTTGAAGATATATGGAATCGAGTAAATGTGGGTAATGAACAGTTTTTAACTATGGAAGTGGTCCGAATGCTTGATGAGCGAGGTTTTATTAAGGAAAGATGAAATGTATGCTTTTAGAAAGCTTGGATCTTTTTATCTTTTTTAGTATAACAGTGATTGTTTACTATGTTTTAAATCTTGGTAGTGTAATTGGTTGAAATATTAAAACTCCTATTAATATTGTGTATTTTGAATCTTGAATGATAATTTTATCAATATCTTAATTACTCTTTTCTAAAAATGTAATAAATCAATCTTATTGTCCTTTATTTATGCTTGTGAACGATCTTGTTATTACTGTTAGGGAACTGCGTAAATATGAGTAAGCTGTTGTAGAATTAAATTAAGTTATAGCTCACACATAGCTCACCTTGGCAATTGATGACTCCAACTGGAAGGGTTAAAGCAGCTGTGAAGATTTCCCAGTGACAGCCCTGGCCACTCAGCCCAGGGTAATGTAACCCAGGAGAGCGGGCAGGACTCCCAGGGAAACCCTCAATGGGAAGAAAACCCTGGACGAAATCCCAGCTCGTGTAGATCAGGTTTTATGATGGAAGGTAGGACATCTCTGACAGGAACCCCCGGGAATCACACAAGACACCTTGTCTGCAGGAATGAGAAGTGAAGAAATTGGGAACATGTTAGAGGAGGGTTCATAGAAGGGAAAGGAAAGAGATATCAATGGGAACACTCTCACCCAAAAAGGACTGGGGAACAGTTCGGATCTGGACCCTGGCTGAATAGGACAGCTTAGCGCGAGTCGGAAGAGTCTGGAAGGATAACAGAAGATGAGGACCTGGTAGAATATTCAAGGGAATCCTAGAGAAAGGGAACTTACTCAGAAGGGGATCTGTCTGGAATGGGAGACAAATAAGATGGATTCGCGAAGCCGGTGGAGAAGGAAACCAGCAAAGGCTGAGAGGAGGATCTGACGAGAGAAAGTAACACAGGGTAAGTAGGAGCCGCAATCAAACAGAGAGAAATGAGAGCATGAAGAGAAAGTTTTCAGAAGCGAACTCACGGAGCGTCAAAAGCAGAAGCGACGCGAACCACTGGTCGCTTCGTTTCCGGATAAAGGATCACGTGATCGGTCGTCCGCACGTCAAGGGAGCGTGCAACCACTAGACCGCTGCCAGCAGGTCGGGAAAATTCACCAGTTTCCATCTTAGAAATGTTAGGAATCAGGACGCCGCACAAGCGGGTCCGTGCCCATAAAGACCACTTGCCGCGATGTGTAACAGATCTATGTATTGATGTTCTGATGTCTATCTGCCATTACTGTTGTACCATACTCTGTTCTTAAAATGTACAGCTCTTTGGGTTCAAGCGCTATATAAAATACAAATAAATAAAAAAAGGAAAGGGAAACAGGGAGGGTGGGAGGAATCATTGTAGAAGGAAAAAGAACTCAGTTTACGAGGGATTGAGGTGGAGAAAATCTGGTGACATCCAATTCTGGACTGCAGAGGCAGTTAGAGACAGTAGAGTGTAAGTTGTCAGTGAAAGAGGAAAAAGATAAAAAAAGATTTGGGTGTCATAAGCATAAAGATGAGAGATTAAAAGAACAAATAAGGGGAGTGAGCAGGAATGTATAAAGTGAGAAAAGCATGGGCCAAGGACAGACCCTTGAGGGACTTCATAAAGATAAGGATGGGTCGGGAGGGATTTGCCCAGCCAAGGTTACTGAGTAGGAGCGATGAGAAAGATCATAGTAAAAACATTTAAGAAGAGAGCCAGAGAGACCAAGAGTGGAAAGGGTGGAAATGAGAAGGGACTGATCAACAGTATCAAACGCCGCAGAGTGATGGAGATAGAGAAGGACATTTAGAGTGTCAAGTTTCTCCAAGCAGAGAGTGGGTGGTAGATCTTTTTCTTTGGTAGGAGCCTCCCTCTGGAATGGCCTGCCTACACCCCCTCCGACTTGAGCCGGATCACCTTAATGTGAGAAACTAGAAGGTGTCTCACCCACTGTCCCTGGGGATCTGTCATCCAGGTGGCCAGGACACAGCCATCGCTTTTGGATCCAGTTCTGGGGGTGGACCAGTGTGGAAGGATCACCTGGGTGAGGGGTGTTCGGGGAGTGGGAGTGGGACACCGGATGGTGAGATGCGGTATCCCTTTCCCTGTAACACATTTATCCCATCCTACCTGGTAGGTTATGTAGGAACTCTGCCACCCCCCTTTTTACAACATGAACACTTTCTCACGGACAGCCTGCTATAAAGGAAAACAGACTAATACCCGAGCCGTCTACCTGACATGTCCAAATACTTTGGCCAGGTGAGGTCAGGCAATTATCGACAATCACTCACACCTGACTTCCATTACACTTCCCCACACGGATAAAAGGCGGAGCATGAGAGCACACTCTGAGCGAGGTAAAGCACAAGAGGAAACAGTAGTTTTGAGACGGCAGCTGTGCAAAAGGGGAAACATGGCAAAACTGAAGGAGATCGCAAGGAGGGAAATTACCTTGACCCTTTTGACAAGGAACTATTTCTTTCCGGAGACCTTGACAATAGAAAGCGTAAGACCAGGAAACCAGGCTGAAGAATCCTGCATTGTGTGTCGGAGCTACCCAGGGCCCTCCCGCGTCAGTAATCAAGGCGGGTAGAATCATTAGCCGCTGTGGTGCCGTCCTTGGCTCCAAGAACAAAGCAGCATCAGTGAAGTCCACACAGCCGGTGAGTTTGGGAGACCGATAGAAGACCGGTCCTCGTTGAAGCCAAGGTTGCAAGCAGCAAGATTGTATGGCGAGCGCTTGAACGAACATTGTTAAAATGTGTGTGATAAGAGACGCGAGTGAAGTTAAACTCCTGATGAGTGATTGAACTTTAAAGCAAGCTACAATACCTTTTTGACGGGGTGCCCAATCAAAGGTCTATGTAAGGTATCCAACTGAGAAGTAAAAACCAGTAGATACATTCGGTCCGAGCCCGGCGGAGGGAGACCAATTGAAAGAGAACGAATAAATGTGAATCGAAGTGGTCGTGCAACAGGTGAAGCAAAGTCCTGCACACATTCGAAGGTCTTCGATTTTGATGAAATAGAGAAAGTTAGGAAAAGTATGTGAATTTGGTCCGAGCCCGGCAGAGGGAGAACACTTGAAGGGTTTGTGTTAAAGTGGGTCTGAGCCTGGCAGAGGGGGACACGGGGTGAACAGAAAATCACCCGATAATTTGTACATGTGAAATCCCTTTGAAAAAGGAACTTTGATGTTTGTCGTGTTGCATCAGGCCCTCTGAAATAAGGGACTTTGAATGGCAAAGAGACTTTGGCACAGAAGGCCCTGATGTTGAAGTATTTGAACTGCATCCTAGTGCTAGAGAAGCTAGAGATTGTGCTAAACTTGAGTGTGCTGCCTGTTACCGTGCTGAAAACGTGGGGAAGGAAAGTCAACGGCTTGAATATCCTGACATAATTTCGTGAACACTTTTCTTTTGCATAAACATTGTTTCCCCAGACTATTTGTATTTAGAAGTAAGGATTGACAATAGATATATTATTATAGGCCATAAGACACCACTACGACTGCGTTATTTTTATTTGATGGTCGTAGCTTGCTCCCATCTTTAGATTTAGGATTAGATAGGCATTCTTCAAACCCAATTGAAGATTAATAAACACCCTTGAACTGTGTTTGTCTTACTGTTGGATACCATGCCTTCCTTACATTAGGTTCCGGAAACATCTAAAGACTTTCCTTTTTTCCTCCTGCTTGCCTCTGCCCCCGCCCTGCTGCTGTGACTGGTGCCCAATCCCTTGTAGTCTTACTGGGGTCAGGCCTTCCACGACCAGTCTACTCCTGCACCCCTAACCAGCACTTGCCTTTGGGCACCCTTCCCTGACGGATGTCCGTGATTTATTTTGAAAATATTTCTCCTAATGGAGAAGTGACCGAATTTATTTCACCTAAAAAACGAAATTCACTTTGTAATTTGTCAATTTTTTTTAATATATATATAATAAAGAGGGATGGGGGGACACCCCCGCAACCCCACCTTACCCCTCCCTACCCTAATGTATACCCTTACCCCACACCCCAGCTATTATACACTATACATATAGCACCTCACTGGCATGGTCAGAATGTCACAGGGCCTAGTACGACAGTTTGCTATTGTTTTTTTCCCTGGAAACACTTGTGTATAGCTGCCATACCAATGTCCAATAATTAAAAGCTACGAGAAGAGCATTGAAGGCATGCAAGTGGGCAGTCTCGGTGGAGTGGGATGGTCATAATCCAGATTCAGAGGTTGCAGAAGAGAGTGACGATTGAGAAATGCAGAAACTTGAGAGTAGACAGCATGCTCAAGAAGTTTAGATAAAAAGGGAAGAAGAAAGATAGCGGGAATAGAGGGATTGTGAGATTGTTTCTTCAAGATGGGGACAAAGAGTGCATGTTTGAAAAGAGAAGGAAAACGAGAATGATCAAACAAGGAAATTATAAGATGGGCAAGATGAGGGAGAAAGTGGGGATACATTCGGGGATAAGTCAGAAGGAAGGGTGTCAGAAGATGAAACGGTAGGTTGGGTACAGAGCAGAATCAGAAAGAGAAGACAAGGAGGATGGTGAGCAAGGAGGTGAGAGTACATGGGGTGGAGAAGGGGGGTAGGAAAAGAGCAGAGAGTCACCACTTTGAAGTGAAGTAGTTTGCAAAATCAGAAGATGAGAGATTTGAAAACAAGAGGGGGCGATCGGTAGGCTGGGGGGAGAATGGTGTGAAGAAACTGGAAAAAGACGACTAGGGTAATATGAGAGTGTACGTTCAGAGAAATTGTTTTTTTCTTGTTGCAGCGAGCAATGCAAGTTCATGTAGAGAAGAAAGCACAGAGAGATCACATGGAGGATGGGAATTTTTCCAGCAAGGTTCAGCTTTCTGGAGGCTGGAACGGCGGGAGCTGAGGTCAGCAATAGGCCATGGTTGAGGGGGTTTGCGGGAAGGAGAGAAAGGGCGGGCAGGAAAAGTGGAGTCAAGAGTGGACAACAAGTTCTGAAGGGCACTCGCAGCATTGTCGGCAGAGTAGAGTAATGTGAAGAAAGAAATGTGGCCGGGCTGAAAAGGAGAATTCGGCGAGTTAAAGTAGGGTTTGAGAGTGGGGGTGAGGTTGGAGGGAGAAGAGGGAGGGAGAGTAGAAAGAGATTCGAAGAGTAAAGGGGATGAGTAGTCTCTCGCAGTACTTCTTCAGGAAATCCCTGAAGTCGCAAATGGCTGCTATTGTTGAAAAGGCTGGTACATACTTCCCGGGAAAGATCTTGGGGGGGAAAACCAATCTGACTGGTCCCCCCCCTCCCAGTTCCTCTACCCATCCAATCCTCGTTGCCAGTTATTGTGCTAAGTGACTCTGTAAGTGAACTCAGTGCATTTATTTGATCAACAGGAGCAGCCCGGGTGCTGTGCTTCTCTGTCCTCGCTACATAAGAAACAAAACTAACTTTATGGAACCTAGAACTTGGAACTCCAGGTAAGGGGGGGGGGAGAGAGAGAGAGAGAGACCAACAAGGAACTGGGCATAACAGTAGCCATGGCAGTGAGGAATTGTAGGTGGAGTACAACAGTACATGCATATCCAACAACTCCCAGGAAGACGCATACATCCCATATTCAATGAGGCATACCACATTGATACTCTATTGGTCCAGGGAAGCAGTGAAGAATGAATAAACACACATTCAACTCCAATCTCAACCCAGCCCTGAGAATTACCAAAGATATGTGGTCTAAATGTTGCTGCCTAATTATGTCGTATATGTAGTCAAATCAGGGTCCCTATTTATTTAATGTATTTAACGAATTTGTTTTGACAATGAAACACATTTGTTTTCCCTGGCGACAATTTGACTAATTTGTGACTGCTTTATATGAACAGGTGCTGGTTCCCCTGATTTTAGAACTGAGCAGCAGACCACAGGAATGCCATGGGAAGCAGTGACCAAAGCACCTCTGCATCGTTACTGACATCCCCAGAAGTGCAAGCCCAGTTATTCACTTTAACTGGGCATTAACCTCTGTCAAATACATTTGTATAACCGGGCTTCCCCACGTATGTGCAGCAGGCATCCCTCTTGCAACCTCTGCACCGTCGCGGTGAGCAGTCAGTGACAATTACTTTCAGGACAAAAATGTTTGGGTATTTGGTCTCAGCCTCAGTGTTTTTTAATGAATTGGGAAACTTTGAGGCTGCACTATCCACAGAATCCGCCCCCTGTGATGAATCCATAGAATATGTCCCCTCTCCCCAAGAGGAGCCCCCACTTTGGGACTAGGGAGCAGAGCCTGCTCAGCTTAACACCCCCTAGCGGACAAAGCAAGCGAGATACCACTGGGGGTGACCCCCCCCCCCACTTTAGAGTACAGGCGGTCCCTAGGAAGTGATATTTAGTTATCCTCTCTATCCCCAAGATTCCATTACTACCTTTGTTGGCTACATGTGAGTTCAAATGTCTGATAACTAGAAACATCCTGTAAGGATGATAGGTGTGGTTTCTGAACCTCTGCATGCACAGGATCAGCTGGGATTGAGAGAGTGGTTGGAAGTCCCACCCTTAACAGAGGGATGAAGAGCCAATCAACGTTAGAACCAAGAGAGAGGCATCTGTGGATCTGAGTTCGTCCGAAGCCCTCCGCATGGGAGATGTCAGGAAAAGCAGAGCATTAGCCAAGCATGGCTGACATGACGGAGCCTGCGGAAAACTGACAACCCTGCCGGAGGATGATCTGGGTATGCCTAGCCAGGAGCACCAGTGGAGAACCCAAGCTACGCAATAGGTGGGCTGAGGAATGGGCATGCCAGAGCAGCAAGAAGCCCGGGGAGAGAGACGTAAGCTCACTCTGAAGCAGAGAACCAAGAAGACGAAGAGCAAGCAGCGACGCCTGCACAGAATTGACCCGTCCTCATGAAGAGCACTGCAGTGAAATGAAAGGCACGCAGCAACTCTTGGGAACCAGGGAGGCAAGGCCAAATAATTCCCCAGGACTGGGAGAGAGAAGCAAGATCGCAAGGCAGGATACGAGAAACCATACCCAAGGAAGGGTGAATGAAACCATACCCAGGACGAGGTGAGAGCATCCCATACCAAGTGTGGGGCGAGAGAACCAAGACCCCAGGGTGGGGCACGATAAACCAGACCCCAAGTGGGGTGTGAGAAACCATATCCCAAGATTGGGGTGAACAAAACCAGATCCGGAGTGAAAGCAACCATACTCCAAGGTGGGGCGACAGAACTCTGATTCCAAGGCGGGGCACAAGAAACTCGACCCCGACGCGGGGTGCGATAAACCATAACCTAGGCTGGGAAGAAAATCACAATGCTTACGAGAGAAGCAAGAGCCCAATATGGGGAGATAGGGAGAAGCAAGACCCCAAGGCGGGCAGTGAAATACCAAAACCTTTTCTTTGTTAAGAGTAATAGGAGTGAGTTTTCTTGGTAAAGAGTACCAGGGATACCCTCATTGCAGGGGGGAAGGACACGGACCAGACAGTCTCTAGAAGCGAGTAAAGATAAATAGAAACACTTTTGTGGACTTGTTGGAACTGTGTAAAAGACATTAAGTTTTAGGCTGTGCGACAAGGGCACAGAGCCGTATTGAGAAAGACATACCAGAGTGGGGGATCAGAAACAAGTCTCCATTCCATTACAAGGGACAAAGGCCTAATTGTATCTTTTGTTAGATTTTTGCATTGTGTTAGTACAGGTTTATTTACGGACAGAGGACTTTCTTTGTTTTGTAAAGTCATCCTGACCAGCACCTTTTGTGGATATTTTCTTTACAGAGTAGATTAGACACGGGGACAGCTCGGGTTTTCTGTTGGAAAATGAAACTAAGTTACTTACAATGTCACCTTGTCCATCTCCTTTTTCTGAAGTACCACACCCCCTAATACCTAGTTTCATGTTTTTGTAAATTAATTAAATGAAAACCGTAGAAATGTTGTGCACTTGTCATTGTGCTTTTATTACACAAGTAAATTATTCAGTTCAATAGACTGATGTCACACTAAATTGTCTTTGCCCCATGCCTACATATGTTCCGCTGTGAGCAAGCTTCTTCATAATAAACTTCTATTCATTTTCAAAGGTATGTTGTCACATTATCACCATGTTAGTCTGATCTGTGTGAGGTCAGTATCAAAACTGAAAAAAAACAAAATTCATTGCACGCCACAAATTAAATTATAAGCATTAAATGATCAAGGCGAAAAACCAAAAAGGCAACACATTTTGGAAATAGTAGTCACAAGTTAAGTCATTTGAAAACTTTTTATTATTATGTTATCACATCTCGGTATGGTATCTTCTGGTATTTATATGGAAGAGTCTGAGGTTGAGGGGACTGGCAGTTGATTTAAGCCATTATCCAAAACTAATGGCTCACACACTGCTTTCTGTTGTTGTAGAAAGAATGTAATGGCTACTAGAATTATTTAGCTGATAGAGTTTTCTAAAATGTAACTGCTCGTCGACCGGTTACAATGGTAACATTACCCATCTCAATGCTGTGAGATCCCAAGGTTGTTAAATTAGCACTGAATGGAAAGTAAACTGTAAATGTGAGATTCTTTCTTCTGATTAGTGTCCTTACGTATTCGTAGGTGGTATTGGAGGTGCAGAAATAAACAATCAATGGAGCCCTGGCAAGACTCATAGTTAACATAATAGTTAATTTGATGAAAGTTTTGTGAATACATTATCAGTGGTTTAAAATTTATTTTTTGATTTATATGATCTCTTTCGGACTCTAAGGCTAATGTAATTATGAATTACAAAACACACACAATTCTTTCTCGCATTCTTTTTCATCTAGAGTTAATTAATTGTTCTACTCTTATGGTACAGTATTTGTAGACTATAATTTTGCTTATGCTTAGAGGGTGTGTTAATGGAGATCGCGCTTTCTGTGCATGGTCTCTCCACACTGGGTGCACTACAGAATTCGCAGCAGGTGCCCCTCCGACTATGATGACGTGCGAGATTGCCTCTTGGGGAGGGAAGTTCAGCACCCACGGCCCCTCCTCTGCCCCAAGTTACCATGCCAGTAGCAGAGTTGCAACAACTCATTGTTGCCCTGTGGAAGAAGCCATAGACAGAATGTTTCCTCCTGCTACTCATAAACCCCTATGCCCCCTATGAAGGTGGACCTCCGATTTCCATAACCCAGAGTAAGACCACCTCTTAAGAAGTGAGTGCATGTTTGTCAGTAAAGCAAGTTACACTAATGTCCTGTCCCTTTTTCTCCATCTCGATACAGCATGGACGTCCCTCGCTAGGGACGCAGACGGAACCTTTTTCACCAGAATAACCTTCTTCCCCTTTAAATTTAGAAGCGTGTCTTGGAGTGGGGGAGCATACGCTCCCCTGACTCCGCCCACCGGTGCCACTCCTCAGTCCCTTTTCTGCGTCGACGGGAAAGGGCCGATTTCACCAGCGCCCCTGGGTTTGGTTTCAGCCATGTTATACCATGCGCTCTTCCCCAGATACTTTCTTCTATCTTTTTGTCAACCAGGTACTTGGTCCTACGGCGCCACGCTCCTCCCCGGGGCACGTTGACTTCAGCGGGTGTCCAGCCTGCGAGGAGCTCTTCCCTATGTCCGACCCCCACACTCTTTGCCTCCACTGCCTTGGTCCCTACCACAGCTGGGAAGGTTGTACTGCGTGCGACGCACGTACGCCACACTCATTGAAGAACAGGCTAGCTCGGTGGATGGAGCTCTTCGAAAGGTTGCCTCCAGAGCACTTGAAGGACTTTGCCAGACAGAGATCAAGGCCCAAAGAAGGGCCGCTATTTTCCATCGCACCCCATAAGGGTGACTCCTTCCCAAGAAAACGCCCGAGCGGGAGGAACCTTTCTGGTTCTCGCACCAGCACATGTACCGAGGCAAGTCCAGCTACTGGCCTCACGGCCGAGGGGTCATCAGATCCTTCCGGGCACAGTACTGAGGGACCACAAGGTTCTTTTCCTGGGTGTAGACCCGAGGGGCAATGCTCTAGTACTGGCCTAATGGCCAAGGGGGCGCCTAATGGCCAAGTGTTGAGTGCCCTCGGCATTCAACACTGCCGAGGGCACTATGCCTTCCAGGCCCTGGCCTGAAGTGCAGGGTAGGTCTAATTCTCTACTGCTAAGATTCTTGGAGGAGGCTGGACTCAGAGAGCAAAGCACCGCGACTTCAGCATGTGGCACACGGCTCGACAAAATGGCCGCTGCACCAGATAAAATGGCCGCAAGTTCGTGGCCTACAGTTTATCCATCAGCAGAGCAGGGCAGGTTTCTCCTGCAACCAAGACAGAGTGTGCCTTGGCCCCAGCAGCCGCCATCTGCTCTGTCAATATCACCTGTCACGTCTTCAGCCTCCGAAGACAGGTTCTTCGAAAGGTTCCTAGCGCTGATGCAAACTCCTCAGTTGGGGGCCATCCTTTGGGATACTGTCGGGGACATGCTCTCTCCCCACTGGTGCCCATAGTCATTCCTTCTATGGCTCCGGCACCAGTGCAGCCCCTACTGCCCCTGCCGGCTCCTTCGATTCTGGCTCCCCTACCTCTCACAGTACAGGCGGTTCCGCACCAGCCTTCTCAGCAGCCAACGGCTTCGGTTTCTAAACCTCAGCCCACGGCGCCCCGTACTCCTCCACCTGCACCGGACCAGCAGGACCCCTTGGTCGACACAGACGAGGAGGAGGACCCCGACACGCCATCATCAGCCAGGTCCTTCCACGAATGGCTTCCAGGTTTGGCAGAATATTTGGGGCTTCCTCAACCGGAGATCGAACAACCAGAGGAAGGGGTTTTGCCAGAAGCCCTCACTCTGTCCCACTTCTAGAGCCGGGATCCCGATGCAAAAGGATGTTGTTTCCCTGGCCAAGAAGGGGTGGCCCAAGCCACACTAAGACAAGCCTGTCAGTCAGCGCCTCAACGCCAAGTATAGGCAGATGGAGGGGGGGAATCCACTCTTGCTGTCGGCACACCCTCAACCACACTCTTCGGTGATCGCTGCTGTGTCACTCTACTCGAAGCCTCAGTCGTCCTCGGCGCTGCTAGGCAAGGAGGAGAAGATCTTGGAGATGTACGGAAAGAAGCTGTACTCCAACGCCTCTCTGCACCTGCGTCAATCCAGCACGGATGCCATGCTGGCAGCAGTTAACCAAAGGCTTTGGCGGGAAATAACTGACTTCCTTCCAGAACCATCCAGTGCAGAGCCAAGCATGCGTCAAGGCGGGGCTGGCAGAGGCCAAACTGGTGGCACAGGACATCATGGAATCCACTGTGGCCCACATTTCTACCTCATGGCCGGGCCATATGCATCGCCACAGACATGAGAAGGACTGCCTGGCTTTGGGCTACTAAGTTTAACCCTGACATCCAGGAACACATATTGGACCTTCCATTCAAAGGGTAGTGACCTCTTTCACTCCACCACTGATGAGGAATTAGATTAAAAAAAAGAACAGCTCGCAAACTGCGAAGTCTTTATCCATCCTAACGAAGGCCATGCCCAAGGCGTACCCTCAGTCGCATCAACGCTCCGATAAGGGGCGGGCGTTCGGCAGGTTCCAGGGCTTCCATGAACAGAGGTCAAGGCGCCTGACCATTCTCCGAGTCAGCACCATCGCAAACAACACAAAGAAGGGGGCAAGAGCTTTTTCCAGTCGCCCTCCTCTGCAGCAGCCTCAGAGGGAAAGAAGGCATGATGCGTCCCTTCGGGTCCACGTGTCTCCGGTGGGGGGCAGGCTTGCCTTTCACGTGCAATTTTGGCATCAGAACTTTTTGGACCCCCTGGATCCTCTCTGTAGTATCCTCGGGATACCGCCTACCGGTTCCTCCCTTTTCCCTCCTCCCCTCCACTCCCACAGAATGAGACAGCAGCTCTGTTGGAGGAATTTCAGTCGCTCGTCGAGAGACAGGCAGTGGAAGAAGTCCCAGCTTCCCAGCAAGGATTGGGCTTCTATTCCAGGATTTTCACCATACAAAAGAACCACCAGGCTGGCCTGAGTGAGAGTTGTGCTGGACCTCTCCATCCTCATCCTCAACCTCTCCCTCCCTCTTCAAAAATTCATGATGGTTAAGCCAGCACTCATTGCAGAGACATTGGACAAGGGAGACTGGATGTGCTCCCTGGATCGCAAGGGCGCTTATCTATATGTTCCGATTTGGCAACCCCATCGCTCCTTCCTACGCTTCAGGATCATGGGCTGCCATTTCCAATACAAGGTGCTACCCTTCGGCCTGAACTCAGCCCCCATGGTATTTACCAGGCTCATGAATACAGTGGCAGCCCTTCTCAGGGCCACCACGTCTATCCGGACCTGGACGACTGGCTCGTCAGGGCGAGATCTCCAGAGGCAATTCACTGCACTTCCTCCGCACTGATGAACGCACTCCACGACCTGGGGTTTATGATCAACCTCAAGAAGTCTCAGCTGCTGCCTACGCAGAGCCTTACCTTATTGGGCCTCATCTGGGACATGAGCTCTGAAATAGTCTTCCCCTCGGAGGACAAGATCACGGGCATCAACACAGCCATTCCTCACTTCCTTACCAGAGCAGTGACCTCGGCCTGGTGGTACCAACATTTATTAGGTATCATGGCAGCTGTCCTACTGGCCGTACCCCACACGAGACTTAGGATGAGGAGATTACAGCTGCACTTCGCAGCCTCATGGAATTGGGAACAGGGCTCCCAATCGGAGCCGGTCAGCATCCTTCCTTCTCTCCTCTCGGACCTCACATGGTGGTCCAGGGACTGCACCCTGCGGACGGGCAAGCCCTTCTGGCAACTGGCCCTGCAGTTCTCCATCACTACGGACTCCTTCCTCGAAGGCTGGGGCGCCACTCTGGGCAGCCTCAGCGTCCATGGAGTCTGGACCCAGCAGGAGCAGGAGTCTCATATCAACTGGCTGGAGCTGAAAGCCATCTGGCTAGTTCTCAAGGCATTCCTTCCGCTAATTGGGGGAAGGTCGTCCTTATCCAGACCGACAACTCCACCAGCTTGTACTATGTGAACAAGCAGGGGGGTACCAGGTACCCTCCACTGTGCAGCCTAGCGGTCAATATGTGGGAATGAGCCCTGGAGAACAACATCCATCTCTCAGTAGTCCACCCTGCGTGGGAATCCAACTTGGAGGCGGACAGGCTCAGCAGACTTTGAGGCGGACTATTACGAGTGGCAATTGAACGACAAGGTGCTGCTGGAGATCTTCAGCAGATGGGGGCATCCTCAAGTGGATCTGTTTGCCTCCTGGGACAACAGGAAGTGCTGACGCTTCGCCTCCTGGCAGGGCAGGGCCCCGGCTCCCTGGACGACGCAATCCAGATACAGTGGAACGGCATGACACTGTATGCCTTCCCTCCCACGCCCTTGGTTCACAGGGTGATCTGGAAGATGAAGGAATCTTGTCACCTTAGCATCATTCTTATAGCTCCATGGTGGTCGGCGAGGCCATGATTCTCCAAACTTCTCAGCCTCATTGACAGACCACCCATTCACCTTTCGATGGGAACGGCTCATCATCTGACGCAGCAGGGGGGCAGGGTAATCCACCATGCCCCGCAGAAGTTAGCCCTCGCAGCGTGGTTCCTGAGCAGGTCATGCTCAAGCACCTGAGCCTCTCGCAGGCTGACCTGGAAATCATTCAGGGCACCAGGAGCTAGACTACCAGGAGCCAGTACAAGGGTAAATGGAAATGGTTCTGTCATTGTGCGGACTCTAAAGAGATCGACCCCTTACATGCATGCTGGATGATGTGCTCTCCTTCAAGGCACACCTTGCGCACTCAGGCGTGCAGGTGGACATATGCCACACCTATCTGGCAGCCATAGGGGCCTACAGAAATTCGGTGGAGGAGGTCTTCTCCTCCAACCCGATAGTTTGGAGACATTTGACGGGCCTCTCCAGGCTCTACCCACCCATCAAGAAGCCCCACCCAGTGTGGGACCTCAATGTGGTGGTGGGCATCTTGGCGCACAAGCCGTTCGAGTCAATGGCGTCCGCAGACATCAGGCTGCTCACCATTAAAACAGCCT
The DNA here is from genome assembly GCF_040938575.1 of Ambystoma mexicanum. Lineage (NCBI taxonomy): Eukaryota > Metazoa > Chordata > Amphibia > Caudata > Ambystomatidae > Ambystoma > Ambystoma mexicanum. The sequence goes on from NC_090935.1 coordinate 823,002,407, forward strand.
TGTTAGTGGGCCTCAGCTCAGCGAGATACAGGCTCTGGTGGCCTCAGAACCCTATACTACTTTTCACACAGATATGGTGGTTCTGTGGACACACCATGCGTTCCTACCTAAGGTACCCTCTGCTTTCCATCTGAACGAAGAAATAGTCTTACCTACATTTTACGCTGACCCTCAGGATCAGGCTCAGAGGGTTTTGCACTGTTTGGATGTCAGACGTGCTCTGAAATTCTACTTGGACAGGACCAGGGGCTTCCGCAAGTTGGACACACTGTTTGTCACCTTCGGGGGCTCCAGGCCCGGGTATCAGGCATCCAAGGCCTCAATTGCACGGTGGATGGTTGCAGCCATCAAGGAGGCCTATGAGGGGCAGCATAAGCCACTGCCAGTTAACATGCACGCCAACGCTGTCAGAACCAAGGCCACTGCCATCGCATTTCAATGGCAGGTTCCATGGCAGGTCGTCAGCAGGGCGGCCACCTGGGCCACCACTTCGGCTTTCTGTAAGCATTACTGTTTGGATGCTGGCTCTAAGTCAGACACGGCTTTCGGACAGACGGTTCTAAGGAGCCTGTTTTCTTAAGGAGGGTCTCCTCTCAACCCTGGGGCTACATTCAGTTGTAATCGCCCGTGCAGTATGGAGGAAAGGGGACGGGATGTAAGAGTAATTAATAGTTACTCACCAGAGTGACTGACATACTCTTAGTCCATAGTCCCCTTTCCTCCATACGTCCCACCATCCCCCCCTAATAATACTGGTGCCATTAGGCAATGTTAAATATTGTCAACGCGTCAATGGGGACTGAGGAGTGGCGCCGGTGGGCGGAGTCAGGGGAGCGCAGGCTCCCCTGGGCGTGCCCCTCCGCGCCTCTAACATTAATGGGGAAGTAGGCTTTTCTAGTGAAAAAGGTTCTGTCTCCCATCCCTAGCGAGGGACGCCCATGCAGTATGGCGGAAAGGTGACTATGGACTAAGAGTACGTTAGTCACTACGGTGAATAACTATTAATTTATTGTACAGATGGCTGGGAGGAGCTACATGATGCGGTGGAGTCAAACTAAACTGAATCTCCTTGAACCACACAAGTTTACATGTTTTATATGTTTTGCAACAGTTAATACACTCTTGCATATTTTATTACAAATCATCTCCCCACACATGATTGGCCAAACCTATACAAAAAAAATCTCCTTTAATTCCCATGCTCTTATTGGACACATTTATTTAACATCCATCCCCTTTCAACATATCTTTGCATCAGCTCATATTTACAGCACATGCCTTTTTGGGATCTTTCGTGGTAAGTCATGACATCGTCCCATAGTTACATATTCACACAACAAACATAATTCATTTCTGATTCCATCTAGTCAAAGACCTCTAACCCTTATCATGATGCACATGGGCTTTGCAAGGACACTTCAACAATACATGGAGGGAGACGCAAACAAGTTCCCTTTGAACTGACAATTAATATCTTATCCGGCCAGACTTGCTGGTGTCCTTATTTCACACTAATCTATACGACTACCATTTCAGCACGCATTGCCTCTGGGCACATCCTGAGAATCTGCTCGAAACGAATAACCTATTTGTTCATTCTTCCCTTAAGCATCCCTTGCACTGGGTTTATTGCTCTGTCCCAAACTAACTCTACCAGATGGCCAGACCTCACTGGACAGTTAATAACAGGATCCCATGTACCAAGTCAAACAACCCTGAGCCTGATTGTAGCAGAATATCTGATGTTATCACAGCTGTCTGCTGCCTTTCTTCAACCTTGCTCAAACAGCTTTCCAGGTCACACAGAGATTATCTCACCACCCCGGGCTTCTGGGCCTGCACAATCCCTAGTTATGAGAGGACTTGCGTCATACAGAGGTGTGTATTCACCATGTACCCCAACTGTCCCAAACACATGTCCCTAAAGACCCCTGTGTATGTATGTCTCTGCATTTATGTTCAAGACTACCGCGTCCTCTGACAGTGGTCTCTACATGCGCACATCTCCCATCTCGCGTGTGCATATGAAGCTCCTTGCTGCATACCTTTTAGGTGCTAGTCACTCCACACACCTACATTGTTTTCCTTATCGCATCGGCAGTGTTGACATTATTTTGCTGCGCGCCTGAAAATCTAATCTTTATCAACTTAAACACAAAGTAACACTAAAAGTAACACATACCCCTTCCTTATTAACAACACTAGATATATGCTAAATCACAAGATCGCTGTCATCCCAGTCAGCAATATGGCAAGTGCAACGCAAACCCCTCTTTCCAATTGGGACCTTTATCAACCACTGCAACACCCCCCTCTCTACCACAGGCCAGTCTAGATCTCGCGCTCCTCCAGAGGTCCTTGCCTGAAGCAGATTTTGTAACTGTGGATGCGAAGGAACTGGAGTGCTGGGACACTTAGCGAAAAAAGTGCAATGTCATCAAATAAGTCACTGCTGACCAATTTTTGATCTGGTGGATGTCGGGGCTTCCTCGGCTGTCCCTCCATAGGTCCCAAATGCATATAGCTGTTATGTGCCTACTGAGGTCGAGGGCTGGTCTATTCTTCAGAGTATACACCGGTATGAGAGAAAGCTGTTCCAGATGCCTGGGTGTGCACAGTGGTCCTTGACTGGCTGTCAATAGAGTTGATCTCCTTTCCCCCAGTTTCTGGAATCAGGATCACTCCTTGACCCAGAGCCCCCTTGAGGAAAATCACTCTCCAGCAGGGCATTATATCTATTCTAGCAAAGAAAGCCACTCAGCCACTTTTCTTGTCGGAGCAGTGTCAGGCAGTTTACTCCATACTATTTTTGGTCCCGAAACCTTTTGCTCCAAAATCAATCTTCAGGGGATGAATTGTTTTGTCACCAAGAGGAAGTTCAGAATGGAGACTTGCTAGGCCATTATTCTGCTGGTCTCCTCAGTGGATTCTCTATGTACACTAGACCTAAAGGACACATACCTTAACATCCCCATCAGGAGGGTGTATCACAAATCCTGAGTTTTGCCACCTCAGAGGGACACTTCCAGTTTTGGGTGCTCCCCTCTGAATTAACCTCCGCTCCATGGGTCTTCACCAAGATCCTGGGTCCCCTGGTGGAGATATTTTATGCTTAGGGGATCCGAGTACACCCATACCTCGATGATTGGCTCATCCATGCTCCATCCAGGGAGGAAGCCTTGCAAAGCACGACTGTGGTTTGCTTAGACCCTAGTCATGTTTGGATGGAAATAGAAATTGGACAAAAGTCAACTAAATCCCAGCTCCAGCGTGGAATTTATTGGGGCAAATTTCACCTATCTACAGTGTCACAGATTTCAGGCACTTCACAGAGAAAGCATGATTCAGGATTATTTGAGAGGCCTTTCCAAGTCATCAGCAGCGGCTCAGACTTGGCTTCCGAGTCAGGGTGGACATGGTGGTCATTGTTCCCTGGGCCAGTGCTTACATCCTGAGTTCTGGGGATCCAACCACTGAGGAATATTCTCTACCTATTTCCTATATCTATTACTAAGGATCGCCAGTGGCGGCTGGTCCTTTCCTACCTGTTGAACAGTTTTCCTCTGCTGCCGCCCTCCCCTCAGGTCCTGATGACAGATGCCAGCGTGAAGTAATGGGTAGGGCCCACTCTGAATGCAGTTTCAGTTCAGGGACGGTGGTCATCCACAGAGGCCCATGCCTCCTCCAACTGGAAGAAGCTAGACAGCAGACCACAGGGCCTTACTTCAATTTCATCTGGGACTGTAGGGGCATGCAGTACTGGTCACGACGGACAACATGGTGACCAAATGATAGCTCGCTCGCCAGGGGGGAGATCAGATGTGCTTCACTGCTAGGAAGATGTCTTGGGTAGAATCGCATCTCCTGTCTCTGGAGGCTTTCTATCTTCCAGTGGGTGTAGAATCTAGAAGCAGATTTCATGAGCCAGGTCTTTCCATCTCTGGGGGAGTTGGCACTGACTCAGGAGGAATTCCAATCCCTCTGCAGCCAGTTGGGGGTCCCTGTAATCAACCTATTTACCCCTTACTCTTTCACGCCCTTCCCACATACTGCTCATGGCAGCACCCTCCTCTAGCCTGGAGTCAGGATGCTCTTTGCAATTAACGGCCCCTGTGGCTTCTTTATTGCTTCACTTCATTTTCGCTGCTGTCCAGGTTCCTTCTCAAGGTAAGACGGGAGGGAGCGTCTTTCATTCTGGTTGCCGTCTTGGCACAGAAGAGGGTGGTTTCTGCTAATCCAGGAGTTCGTATCAGAGCCCCTCTGGTCGTTTGCCTGTTCCCCTGTCCTCTGAGGCTTCCTCCTAAGTAGTTTTCCCTAATTAATCTTTTACAATGTACCCAATACCAGAGACCAATTTTCAAGCACGGGACCGGGATTCAAACCTGTGTTGCTCTGCATTCTCTTGCTTCCAAGACAAACTCATTGCCCTGACCTTTCCTCCCTAGGCTCCCTCCACCTAAGGGTGTGACAGTTGAACTAGGGCTCGTAAGAAAGGTCAGGACTTGGCGAGGGAGATTAAGGGTTGCCATAGGTCCTTTACTCTGAAAGCTTTGGTTTGGTGCTCGTGCCGAGGCTTAATGCCTTTTGGCTTGCCCACACCTTTTGATTTTAGAATTCCTTAGGGAGGGGTGGTCAAATCTGGGTTTGGCCATTTCCTCTGTTAGGGCAGAGTTATAGAGGCCATTAAAGCCTTCCGGAAGCCTTGGGGTTGTATTGGGGAAGTGGAGAGGCTTGCTAAGGGTGGACCTGGTCAACGGTGTATATAACTGAATGTGACATTGGGGGAGGTGCCTCTTATCTAGTAAAGGGTTCAGGAGGAGGAGCCTTCCTCCCATTGAATGAGGTGTTACTCCCCATTTTCTACATGTGAATATAGAACTGTCTGGGAGGTTGGATCACCTCACATTTTGTGGACTGTTGTGGACTGGGACGAGGAAGAGTAGGACTTGGGGTAATGATGTATTACTGGTAAGTAATTTGGCCATTACCACTGTATCCCTCTTCCTCCTCTTTGCTTGCTAAGGAAGTAAGAATGCTGTAAATTAATTTTGCTGACCCAACATATCGCCAGTATGACGCACGTGAAATTATTAAAGGAATGGTGCGGTCAGAAATATTATTGTCCCTATGGTTCGGCCATGTGTTTTTAACCATACGTTGATCGATCGTACAAACATTTCCTATGCACCTTACCGAAGTTTTCGTCTTTTGTACACAATTGAAATAAGGCAGCAGGGCGCGGCCATCATGTGATAATCTTATCAGTTGCCGCATCACCCTGGGTGGACTGCCTTTGCGGCACTAAATCATATCCCCCGCCCCTGAGCCTGACTTCACCAAATCATTGATATTCTCTGCCTTTCTCCCTGACGTTACTGGGCAGCGTAGCCAAACGCGCCCAGTTGTCACCCACGTGACTTGACGCAGAACCCGGAAAACAACACACATCGTCTCACATCACAGCGCGTCACAATTCGGAATATGAAACTGTACTTCAAAAGGAAACAGCAAGACTGTACAGTTAGTAAAGTACATTTATTTCACATTAAATGCTTCGAGAACATTCGGCGATTGACATATTCAATCAAAATGGAACCTTTTCTCTTTGCTCTCGATCTGCAAATGTTTATCGTGAGTCACGCGCTGTTCCTTTTGGGCACACAGGGTGTTGGTTTTGGGTAAAAGAAGCACTTTGGTCGCACAGTGAATTGCAAGGCTTGTGCATCAACTTGGCATTAGACCACCGTAAAGGTTATGTTATGTTGCTCCTAATCGCTGGTACAGCGTAAGGGGATATTGGCCCTTGGTTATCGTCCCAAAAAAGAGTCAAATAAATACAGTGATTGACATGTAGCTGCAGCTGGCGGTTCAACAAACCATGGGTTGGGGTCTGGAATAGATGACAATCGCAGAATGGCAGGATGTACCTGTTTGCAAAACATAAAAATAGAAATGTGTCTCAGTAGCCGATCTTTATTACAATTAATAATTTTATTTATTAGCACAGACGTGACACAATGTGAACAGAGGGAACACAACGTGGAAAGTACTCCACTATTTGCTTCCGTGGATAGTGCAATGGAGTATGTTCAGCTCTAAACGTAATGCGTAAACTGAGGCAACAATTCAAGGTGCACAATGTAATGATTTATTAGCGTTGAACCAGGGGGGAACGAGTGGTGGTCTACATGCGTGTCGATGCTGGACTGCCCATGTGCCCGATAGAAAGACCAGCACACAAAGGTTGTACTTACGTTTCATTGCAATATGCCACACAGAACGAACGAGTACAATGTAACCCAGCAATAACGGTCAGCTATTGATATTTGGACTAGTTCTGGTATAAAATCGTCTAAAGTGAAACTTACATTATATTCGGCATTTCCATTGTCTTGGCGTAATGCAGACCGTAACGCAGACTCTGTTCGTGTCAATGATTTTTCATAAACTGAATTTACATATAACTAAGTCCAGTTTTGGAATGGACAACCTTATCATATCTTACGTTACTATACCCCTCCTTCAATTCAATCCCTTTCGGAATGGTCCCTGTCTCTCAAGGTAAAAAAACAATAGAACCTTATATTGTGTGTGCGACGCTTCCTCAGCTCGCAAGCAAAAATTCAAAGCTGGTGACCTTCACTCACAATGAACATACATTCTTAGTCTGCAACATCTCGTGTCAACGCAACCATGAGAACGGGAATTGTGAAGCGCGGACCCTGGAGAAAAAATCTGGGGGCTGTCACTGCTCGTTGTTCGTGGCCCGGCTGAATGGGTAGGGGGAACTTGGCAGTGACAGAATGCGCCCTACTCCAAAATTGTAGTCGAGGAAACACAAAAACGGAGTCAAAGTGTGTCTAGCAGTAGCCCCACCTCTGCTTATCTCACGGCCTCCTACCCCATGGCATGTTTTCACAGTCAGTACTTCTTGCATGCCTAGTATCCTATGTAGCCTAGGTCTCATCCCTTTTGTCTGACGAGCAGTTATTCAACGGCTTGGGGAACTGTATGGTAAGACAACTGCCGAAACCCAAAGATTCTTGCACACTGTTATCCATCTGGCCCTACCACGATAAATGAATGTCCCACAGTAGCTCGACGACACTGTGAAATGTGAAAGCACAGTGTTACATTGTATGGCAATCGTAAAAATAGTACTTTAAAAAAAAAAAAGGACAGAGGATAGACTTGAAAAGAGAAATTGCATACTTTATTTGAACACTTCATAAAAACATTTTTGGCAAAAATAAAAACAGATGGTAATCATTTGTACCGGGATTTGAACTGTTCAACAAGCTCTGCTTTGGGTGGACATGGCACGTTGGCAATGTTTTGTGGCAATGTATGTGTGCTCTGAACAAAATCGTGCGCAATTCCATGAGTATGCATCTCTACATTAATAATAAGATATTTAACAAAATCGAATTCCATTTCCTCATATACTGGTTTGACCACCCATTTTTTGCTTCTTTTCGTAAAGGCCATAGTGTAGCAAAGTATCCCTAAGTTTCCTGCAGTCCTCGATTGTTCACGGCCTACATTCTCGTTATGTGCTAAAACCGCTAGTAATGTCCTATATTTCATCCCTCTTATGCCGAAATGCAATCTCCTTGGCCTGTACTTTAGGCACATATTTTGAACACCTTCAAATCTCCTGTGTGACAGAATTCTGTGAGTCCCTTCAGATCTCTTGATAGTTTTATCAAACACAATCTCCTCAAGGGCTTTTTGTGGAGGTGAAGATGGAATCAACCACTTCTTCTTCCGTGCCTGCTCCGGGGACAAAGGGCCATGTCCACTTTGGTGGAAATGTTGGTTTTCTGTCCAGTGGTGAACGTTGGAACAGTGGTGCATTAGTGACCGCCATTTTTCCAGTAGAATTTCCACAGACCCATCACATGTTTTGGAGCTCCACCAAAGATGGTTGCTGAAAGACTGGCACCACTGTGAAATACTTTCCAAACCTTTTTTTCCCCCCTGCAGCTGACATTTTTTTTATTGATTGATTTGGCAACATGCCATACATCAAATTGATGTTTAATATTTGGAAACGGCTCTCTTTGTCTTGGCTATTGAAACGTGTCTGTCCGTGGCTATGAGGTCGATTTGCATTCCCCTCGATTGTAGATCTTACAGTGATTTTATAAAACCAAGTTTCTCCATGGCCGCTGAGGATTTACATTTGGACACCTGCACGACCACCGAACTCACCATTTTTTTACTTTCCATGTCCTGAAAGTGGTATGTGCAGTATTTAGCAGAAAATATGGGGCTGTCACACTGTCCATCTCCGACTAGCCTGAACTGTTTGTCGGAGAATGTACTTTGAATAGACAGTTGTTCAATTTTCCAAGCTTCACTAATGGCGGGGAATAGATAATCATGTTGATATTTGTAGTACTGCGTTTTAGAAATTAAATGGAGTCCCACAAACTGACAGAAACTGGATAACTTCCTGAAACTAGAGACACTGAAAGGTAAAGCTGCTGCACACAGTAGATTGCCAGCTGGCAGTTTCCCCAGCATCGGTTGAGCGGACCATGAAAATGTTTTATGTAACATTTCACATGTGGCATGTATTTTGAGGTTACTGCCTTGTATTAGACGAGTAACATTCACCATTGGCTTCCCACATACTTGCCCTCTCACTGAATGCACACATTTCAGCATCTTTATAATGTCCATCAAGCAGCTGTCGAATACTATGTATTTGGCCTCCTTTATTAGACTGTCATCATCCATTAATGTTTTTTCGGACTGAACTGTTGTGGACATATCAGCCAAACTGGACATACTATAGTTGAGATCTTTGTCTAGTTTGTCGGTCAATTGTGTTGATGCTTAAGTCTCTATCATTTCAACATCTGTTACTTGACCGTGAATAGGAAAAAACATCAATGTCAACTGCTTTTTGGGTGGCACTTTTTTGGCGGGTGTCGATTGTGTCAAGTGCTCTGCGACTAATTCAAAAGTATCCTCAATGCATTCAGTTTCATCTTCATCTGGTGGAGAAGTCGCATTGTAGCAATGGTCCAAAAACACTTTGCTGGATTCGCCAGTCACATTAAATTCATTTTCAGGCCATTGGACAAAGGTATCTCGAGTGTGAACACGCTGCACCTCAATCAATAGTTCCTCCATGGTGAAAACAGTTTGGCAAGCAGCATCTCTCATTTGTGTCGCTGTCTGTGTCTGCATAGTCCGTACACCATCGGGCAACTACTGGACAGATTGGAAAAAGGATGTTCAATGTAAATCCAACATACAGTATTGGGTAATTTACATTAAAAAAAGCATATTATGAAGGCCTTAGCACAAAACAATTGCTAAAAATAGAAACTGTTTACAAATAACCTTATCTTTCTTTCTTTTCGTTGAAACCTTCTTTACTCTAACATCACCAACAGCAAGCTGGTGCACTGAGTCGGATCCACGTGCCTCCAATACAATATACAGATCTTGTACACATCCCTAGAAAAGAGTATCCATTTAAAATATTTCATTTGTATTACAAATAAAATTAGACCGACTTTCTTTTTTTTAGAGGGTATTGTCAGTACGCATACCTTTGGCTCCGGATCAACTACAAGGGATGTTGTAATTATAGAGGATGCTCCAGCAACTCCCTGAAACACAGTACTTGCATTAGTATGGATGAAAATGTTGGAAATTGAACACACACATTGGGATGCGGACACACGGTACATATCAATAGCAAACCAGGAATGAAACATTGTGTAAAAGAATTACACGATATGTAAATATTATCAGATTATCTCATTCGATGGAACTGTCAGTACACATACCTCTGGCTCTGGATCAACTACAAGGGATGATATAATTGTAGTGGACGCTTCAGCATCTCCCTGAAACACAGTACTTGCATTAATAAGGATGAAAATATTGGAAATTGAACACACACATTGGGACGCAGACACACGGTACATATCAATAGCAAACCACGAATGAAACATTGCGTAAAGTAATGACACGATACGTAAATATGATCACATTATCTCAAATTCCATGCATAAAACAAGTCTGGAACAGAATAGCTAAGTAAGATTACCTGATACGCGCTCAAAGTTGTTGATGACTCCAGGCAAGACATGGATGTTGAATCTTGTTGCTTCATATTCGGTGCATAGTCATGGAGTTGTAAAGAGAAAGTATTGTTTGATTTAGAAATGCTAATATTAAAAATTGGCATGGAAGGAGACTGAATACGAGAAAATTATGCTTATTTAAATGCATAATATAGCATAGTTATCTGTGCCCATATATCAATTTTCTATGAGGGTTCTAAAACCAAAGACTGATGTTTAGCAAAATGGTCATTATTTAAAAAGCTATACAATCATATAAATATCAAAAGTATTATAAGTGACATTTACACCTAAAATACCAATCAATCCATTTGGTTACCTGCTCACTACCGCAGGGCCTAAAGCTAAATCCGGAAGCGTGACTCGCCTGTGGCGGCATCTGAACGAATAGTCAGAATAGCGTTTGGGAGCAATTTTCGAGTCGTTCTCAGTTGATTCTTCTTTGTGTACAAGGATGTGCCATGCATATTCGGGGAAAAGTGCAGGCTGCAGATGCGGTATCGATCACCCCTCTTGTCCTCCAAGACTTTTTTGACTCTACTTTCAAGCTCTGCCGGTGTATGTCCGCAATATCTGACCCATTCTCTAATTCGATCTACAGTCTTTGGGAATACATGCATTGTAGGGCCTTCAGATTTGTCATGGGTCTTAGAAGGGCAACAGAAAATCGAACATGCAGGCATTGTTGTAAATTCTGCAAATAAAAGTCAACATTATTCGAAAATTACTTTGCATATAAATGTGAGATAGAAGGAATGACACCATACATTCATCAATGCAAGCTTTGTTTTGGTCACCACAACAAAACTAGTGCAGCGTGGGTGTACTATCGTGCATCAAAAGGAAACATGCTCATATAATGGACGCGGTCAACGAAGGATGCAATTTGATGTCAATTGACACTGATGAAAATGGATGTATCAATAACATAACAAATGAAACTCCAGTCAATAGCAATGAGACGAATGAACATAACACTGAGTATGTTAGTTCGAAATTGATAGAAAGTTACAGATGAAGGAGATATGATTAGGATACATGTCCTTACCTTGACCAACAAACAATTAGATTCAACAAGCAGAGTAGTTAGTGGCAGGAGAATAGGGCGATGTTCACAGGTAGCACAGTGACGAGTTGACTCACAGCGGTCACAGAAGTTCACAGATAGCACGACGATGAGCAGATTATCATCAGTCACTGGGGTTCTCAGGAAGCACGTTCACGAGTTCACTTGCGGTGCTCAAAGATGTTCTCATGACAAATATCAAGTGGTTTATAAAGAATTACAAAAAGGGCTGTGTATGTGAATGAATGACGTGTATATATCGTGGTATTATGTGGATTGCAGGGGAGCGGCCTGCTTCAAGGGGAGCCTGCCTGGAGACACGGGGTCTGAGGAGGGCATGTGAACAATGACCCCTGCGTGTAAGATACCTTTGAAGTGTACATGGTGTTTGGCACCTTGGCCGTTCGAGCCCCTGACAGCACCCCTTTGCAGCGCACATCACTGGTGCCAACTGCCTTTGATAATGGAGGGAGGATGGATGGGCCTGTGGCGTGCAGACAAGGCACCGGAACACTGCTGAATTGAGACACACTTATGTGGATTGCAGGGGCGTGGCCTGCTTCAAGGGGAGCTTGCCTGGAGACACTGGGCCTGAGGAGGGCATGTGAACAATGACCCCTGCGTGTAAGATACCTTTGAAGTGTACATGGTGTTTGGCACCTTGGCCGTTCGCGCCCCTGACAGCACCCCTTTGCAGCGCACATCCACTGGTGCCAACTGCCTTTGATAATGGAGGGAGGATGGATGGGCCTGTGGCGTGCAGACAAGGCACGGGAACACTGCTTAATTGAGACACACTTATGTGGATTGCAGGGCCGTGGCCTGCTTCAAGGGGAGCTTGCCTGGAGACACTGGGCCTGAGGAGGGCATGTGAACAATGACCCCTGAGTGTAAAATACCTTTGAAGTGTACATGGTGTTTGGCACCTTGGCCGTTCGCGCCCCTGACAGCACCACTTGGCAGCACACATCCACTGGTGCCAACTCCCTTTGTGGATGGATGGATGGATGGATGGATGGATGGATGGGTGGGCCTGGGGCGTGCAGACAAGGCACCGGAACACTGCTGAATGGAGACACACTTGATTCACTGAAAAACTGAAACAACCATTGATAAAAAATATGTTGTGTTTTATTTTGTTTCTTATTTTGATGGCACAAAACTACTACACATTGTAAAGGTCTGGTTGCAGCAAAGTGAGGGAAAATCCCCTGTACTGACTGCTGTCACTGGGGAAAGTTTATCTAATGGCGCCAACGACACAGGCGGGTATTACTCGTCGAATGCGGTGTCCAAGCCTCCCATGAAGCCACCATGTAAAAGAACGATAGGCCACCAGCCTGTACCACTTGTGAAAGAGAAAGATACAAACTGTTTTTAAATGACCAAGATAAGTGTATTAAACCTTAGTTGTCAATGACAATTCTTGTATCCAATGGCATTTTTGCCAGGACAAATGCTACCTAGACACTGCACAATATTCAACGTTTTTTATATGACTATTACTAGAGAATTGCAAGACTAAATCGGTATGACAATGATATATTGAAGTTACGACAATATAGGAGACAACCACGAAATAGTAGTGGCCTAACTGACATCGCAACCAGAGTATACTTACTCGTTACTTGGATTACGAGGGCGAACTGTTGCGCGAAGTTCATGCATAAGCACCATCAAAATCCTCAACACGGACCGTGTGAGGCAGGCTGCCCTGAATGCTGGCAGCTCGGTAACGCATTGCGGCCGTGGCCCGCCTTGCGATATGTAGGACAAGCATCCAGAGTTTTCTCTGCAGCAGCAGTTCTCCACCTCGATTGGCATTAGCGCGCACCGATTGCAGGTACACCAGGTGGAGGCGCCGTCCATGTAACTAGGCTCAGGCTCTTGATCTGTTGAATCGTCCTCCCAACTGTCGTCCGAAACCCCATTGTTTCTGCATCTTTCTCTTTGCAGTAATTCCACCTCGGAATACTCGGGCTCGTACTGGTAGGGCAAAGCAAACAAAAATAATTTATAGCGATGGTACTGTTATCTGTTCGCACGGGCTACAAGCAACAAAGGTAGCTGACCAGAGCACATAAACGAGTCACAGAATACTCAAAGAAATACAGTGAGAGGAATGGAATAGAAAATCTGATGTATGTTGTGGAACAGTCTGTTTATACTTATTGAGGAAAGAGGCGTCCTGCCATTTCCATTGCGACATGTCATTCGCTGAAACGCAGAGAATGTTGACACGAGACGTGCTTTGGCGTTGTGAAATGAGCAGTACGCGTCTAGTGATGTCATGCTCAGGGGCGGGGGGTATGATTTAGTGCCGCAAAGGCAGTCCACCCAGGGCGATGCGTCAACTGATAAGATTATCACAAGATGGCCGCGCCCTGCGGCCTGATTTCGCTTGTGTACAAAAGCTGAAAACTCCAGCAAGGTGCATAGGAAATGTTTGTACGATCGATCAACATATGGTTAAAAACACATGGCCGAACCATAGGGACAATAATATTTCTGACCGCACCATTCCTTTAAGCCAAACAAAATATTTGTCGAATTGTAGTTTCACATATCTATTCATCAAAGGCACACAAACAGAAATCTAACCTAATTTAAAAGGTCAATTAGGACATATATTCAGGGGAAACCCCAGCAACCCACTACCCAATCCAAAACCCCCTGCAAGCCCCCACCCAATCCCCTTATATTTATAATCCAAAACCAACCCAATACATATATAAAATAATTAAAATGCTACAAAGGTCAATTGTGCAGAAGGTCAATTAGGACCACTATAATTAGGTCAATTAGGACAAAAGGTCAATTGTAAAAGGTCAGTTTGGGTAATACCGATATTACCACCTGTGGGTGTGTAATCTGACTCCACGGTGTAAATGCAGTTCTCTAACCCTTTCTGCAATTGGCTCAATCGCCAGAGCGAAGAGTAGTGGGGAGAGTGAGCACCCCTGTCATGTCCCCCTCTCCAAAGCAAGTATCATTGTCAATTGAACATTCACCCTCCCCTGGCCACCAGTTGGTGTGTAGCAGCTTGATCATAGCAATATAGTGTTCTCCCAGTCCCATCTGCCGCAGTACGTTAAACAAGAACGGCCATTCGACCGAATCGAATGCTTTAGGGGCGTCTAATAGGGCTGCCACAATGGAGTCCCTGAGTGGCACCGCTGCCATCAGCCCGAGCATACTCCAGAGACCATACGAGGTGGATCGTCCCGGTGTAAAGCCCGCCTGATCCGCCCTCATCATTGTCTGCATCATCTGTGATAGTCGGGACGCAAGGATCTTTGCTAAGATTTTATTATGTATATTGGTGAGATTGGGCGGTAGGAGGAGCAGTAATTACCGGGTTTATCTGGTTTTAGTAGTACCACTACCATAGCTTCCCTCAGTGTGTCTGGTAAAAGTCCTGTCTCTAGGCTGTGTTGGAACATGTCTAGCAGGTGGGGACCTAATCTATCTGTGTAATATTTATAGAATTCTGCTGTGAACCAGTCGGGACCTGGTGATATCCCATTTGGCAAAGACTTAATAGCGTTTAGCACTTCGGACAATGACAGGGGGCGGTTCAGGTGTTCTCTCTGGTCGTCGGAGCACCAATGCAGAGCCACTTGGTCCAGGTACTCTTCAATATCTGCCTGGGAAACATGTATAAGTGATTATAAAACTTAAAGAATTGCCGTACTATCTCGGTGTCTTCAAATCTGTCCATCCCCCTGGTCATCTGCAATAGCCTGAATCCTATTCCTCAGATTGTCCGTTTTAGTTGCTCTAGCTAATGTTCGGCCTGGTTTGTGTCCTTCCCCAAATGGACAAATATTAGCCTGATTACCAATGTACTTAACCTCCTGAAGTGCGAGTGCCTGGAACTCTTGTAGCTGTCTCAGAATCTCTGCTTGTTCCTTACTCGTTGGAGTTGGGGGTTGCAATCTGCAATGTTCGATAATATTCTCCATGATTACCAGTTACCATCTAATTTGTCTAAGAATCCCTGCCTCCTTGGATATTCTCTTGCCTCGTATCACACATTTAAAACATTCCCATAGTATCCCTGTGGACTCCACCGATCCCACATTCATCTCAAAAACGTTATCTATGGACAATGTAATACTTTCCAGGAAGACTGTATCAGTAAGGCCCTCGCTTTTAAACCGCCATGGGAGCCTCCCCTTTACCCGTCCTGATAGTCCAATTTCTAGTAGTACGGGAGCGTGATCTGATAAGGTGTGGGCAAGTATTCTCACTTCTGTAACTTGCTCTAGTAGCGAGTGCGAGATCAGAAAGAAATCCAACCTCGATGCAGAGTTATGAGGAATTCAGTGACAGGTGTCCGATTCCTCACTCTGCACACGTCTGCGACGTCCCACGAACGAGTCATACCCTGCAACCGGTTAGTCCACTTATTCCCAGGCCTATGGCTACCACCTGTCCGTCGATTTTGGGCTGCAGTACTGCATTGAAATCGTCGGCCCAGATATTTCCCCAGGTTGTAACTCCCCAAGTTGCCAGTTTATCCAATCTAGAGTATCCATCATGTCTTGATTTGGACCATAGTAGTTAATGAGGGTATACAATGTTGCCTGTACAATGAGGCCTCTACCTTCCCCGTCCCTCACCACTTTCATTTGGTGGAAGCCTACTTTATTGCGTATTAGGGTGCCACCCCCTTGCATATGAAGAATATGACGAGAAGTATCTATGACATCCCCATGATTTTCGAAATTTGGACTATGTGTCTTGTGTTAAATGGGTCTCTTGTAGAAATGCTATTCCTAGTTGATGCCGCTGCATGTACAGCAGTATTTTCCTACATTCTAGTGAGGCATTTCAGTTACCTGACATTCCAGGTGCAAAAGTTAAGTGTGGCCATTTCTTTTGCTCAGCAAAAATGACCATTTCGTGTTTCTTGTTTCGTGTTTCTTGGCTCTTGTGCGGGTCTGACTATCATTGCCTTCCAACCTCTCATCCCATGACCCTCCCATTGCGAATCTAAAGGGTGACTCAGAGCGCACACCTCGGTGCGCATCGCTCTGGTGCCGTGAGTAGTGAAATGATCATTTCAGGTCTACTGTAGATTCCCCCCTCCTCCACTGACCACCCCAACTCGTCAGTGCCTTCCCTCCCCCGTCGACCACCTCAATTTGCCAGTGTCTTGTATTCTTACCCCCCTTCCCATATCCCTTCTCAACCTGCCCCTCCATCCCCCCTTGGCCTCCCATCCTGTCAACATAGGTACCGCCTTTATTACCACTTATGTTGAGCTTCCGCTTGAGGGACTGATAGAGGTCCAGCCCTGCACACACACCGTTTCTTATATGATTAGCCTCCCGACCCCTATGAATCTTAATTAGATCGGTATTCCGTGTCAGCTGTGAGAAAAAGTATATACAGTTCCCGGCAGTTGTCAGCCGTTGTTCCCCCTTTCTCGGGGGTTTCTTGGCTGCAGTTCCAGGAAGGTGATGGCCTCTTCCGGCATGTGAAAAAATATTGTTTGGCCCCCGTGTTCTATTCATAGCTTGGCTGGGAACAGCATAGCATACCGGATACCCCTGTCCCGTAGTTGTTTCTTGACTGCAGTATGCGTTCTCCTCTAGGCTTGTACTTTATCCGAGAAGTCAGGGAAGTGTCTGATCGTGTCACCTCTGTAGGTCACTGTGCCTTTCTCTCAGGCTTTGCGGAGAGCGGTGTCCCTGTCGGTAAATTAACATGCGCAATATGATTGGGGGGGTGGTGCCCCCGGGACTGATCTTCTGCCGCTGGGTATTCGGTGCGCTCTCTCCACGATATACATCTGTGAGAAC
This sequence comes from Ambystoma mexicanum, assembly GCF_040938575.1. NCBI lineage: Eukaryota > Metazoa > Chordata > Amphibia > Caudata > Ambystomatidae > Ambystoma > Ambystoma mexicanum. The sequence goes on from NC_090935.1 coordinate 823,019,392, forward strand.
TCTTCTGGGCCGAGTGTCTCCCATAGCAGCTCCTCCATAAGAGGCTCATTGTTCCGCTGTTCAACCGATTCCGGAACTCCAACGATTCAAAGGTTGTTCCTGCGTGATCTGGATTCCAGATCTTCCTGCTTGTCAGTCAGTTCTTTGAGTGTGCGTTGGACCACAGCCATGTCCCTGGTGAGTGATGTTGTCCCACCCTCCATGCCCGCCACTTTCTCCTCTACTTCATCCAAGCGTTCGCCATGTTTTGTCATGATGCCTACCTCCAAGGAGCCAGACAGGGCCCGGCACCCTCAGAGGCAGGCAACATGTATACTAGGGAAGTCCCAGCCACCCCAGATAGGGGCTCTTTGGACTCAGTCCTGCGCCGTTGGCGTCAGGCTCATAAGGGATAACAGTCCTGGCACCATCGGCGCCAGGCTCATACAAGATATGGAAGGAAATGTGTTTGGTGCAAACTTACCTGGCAGACCATGCTGCAATTTCCTTACCTGGCAGATCATTCTACAACTTCCAGATGAAAAAGGAACTACTTAACCACACAGGTGTGGCTGGTGGCAGGATACATACCTTCAGTGGAAGGATACATACCTGGGACTACTTGAAAGGCTATTTAAGCCACGCCCAGACAGCAAACCACGCCTCGCGTTGTTCTGCTCATAGCAGCTGGACGCTCACCGTGCCTGCTCCTGCTCCAGTCCTCGACCACGCCGGCCAGCATCCTGGAAACACCTAAGGATAGAAAAGGGAAGAAGAAACAGGTGAAAACAAACCTTACCTGTTAAAGCTGCATTCCGGATTCAGCGCGCCAACGTTCCTGCAAAAAGACATCATTTTAAATACTCACCGCGTCACATACATCTCGGCGCACTTCTCTTACCTGCACGTGGCGCCTTCGGCTCTGTGACGCCCATCCGGATCTCCTGCAGCATTCCAGCACCTACGGGGAGACGAAGAGAAGAAAGCAAGGTTAGAAGGGGAAAATACCCAAGAAGCACTTACCCGCCAAGCTAATTCTTCTTACCTTCAGGTCGGTGCCATTCCTTGGGCATTTCAGCACCCCGGCCCCTATGGGGAAAAAGCAAACATCACATTAGTGAATGCAAGAACCGTAGCAAACGAACTATTTTAAACTTACCTGCCTACAGGTCGGACTCAGCTTCTGCTTTGTACCGGCTCCATTTCTTCGGCATTCTAGAACTCCGGCCCCTAAGGAAAAAGAGACAGGAAAAGACAGTAGTGGGCCTACACCAAAACTCACCTGAAATCAGGTTTTCGACGGAAACCGCCCTCAGCCCAGAGTCTTCCATTACCTGCAAAAGAGAAGAGGAACAGTTTAGACTCAAGCTTGCCATAAACATTTACGGTACTTACCGGAACAGACAAGCGAACTCGAACTTACTATCCAGTGATCCCAACACGCCCCTGCATCAGAAGCAGGATGGAGAGCTCGCCTTTTCAATCCCTAAGGTGAGCCTCCACAGGGAGTTACTGAAGGGTTGCAAGGAGGGTGAGAAGGGGAACGGGAGATCAACACAAAACCCGCAGAGTATTAACCCTTCCTTTTCGCTCACAGAAGGGTATTCATCCGAGCCAGACAAGCCGGATTTGGGAACTCAGCCCACTCCATCTTCAGGGTGCTGAACATCTCCTTCGAAGAGGCCACTGCCGTCCAGACCACGCCCGCGCCTCCGTGGGAACCAGGTGAGCGTTACATGTTTGTCTAAGCGGACCCACATGTGGTCATCTTTACAGGTGAGAGTGCCTAGCTTTCCGTCTGAGGGACTGTATTCTAGCTTGCAGTTGGTTAAATATTATCTTGATGTCCTGAAATGCACCTACAGGGTCCTGGGGTGTTGCCTGAGACTGAGATTCAGATGGCCCTTCCATTGGCATATTGCTTTTGGGCTGTGAGGGGATGTCAAACTGAAGTTTAGATTGTTGTTTGTGTCCATTACCGGATTTGGACATCTCCCCAGTTCTGTTGATTATGCCCGTGTATTGATATGAGGCTTGTATTTGTCTGTAGACCTAAGTTCCTCCTCCTCTTTCTCCGTTGGTCAGTGGTAGGTCTCTGATCTCTCTCAGGCCGGGTCAGTCTCCAGTCCGTAGCCTAGTAATTTAGGTGCCAAGGGCGCTTCACTTCGTTTGATTTATATGCCGAGTGAAGGGCGCTTCACTTCATTTGATATATATGCCCGGTGCGCAGACTCCATGGGCCCTTTGCAGTATTTTCCAGGTTCACTTTGTTGCCCCTTGTAATACGGCTCAGAAGCTGTAGTGAGGTGATACTTAGTGAGGCTAGCTCTGCGCGTACAATAAGGACTCTCACCAGGAGTTCTTGTTGTGTCACTGAGCGAGCAGGCCTGACCCACTCTCCTTCCGTGGTATTCACACCAGATCCTACTTCGAATGGCCGCACCTGGTCCACTCTTTGTCTGTGTGATACGCACTGCCGCTGTTCTTTGCTTCTGCTGATGTCCCCTGTGTCTGCCCAGGGTAGTCTCCGGGTTGTCGGAGTATCCATTCCGTCTGATTTGCCAAACTGATGGTTGATTCAGCAAAAAACAGGTAGGCCCCCCGTGACTGATGGTTCAGCTTATCATTGGGCCCTTGGTGTTTGTCCACCGGCCCTCATATCAATGACTCACGTTCTCCTCAGCTCGCTCCTTGGTTTCCCGTGCTGGCTAACCTGGTGAGTCTTGTTATAAAATTATGTCTACAGGTCAGAGATCAGTTTGTGGCAATCCTAATGCACTGGGCTGTTGGTGAGTATTGCAGTCCACGGTAGTGAGTCACGTTTGTCCACTGATTGGAGGTACTTATGAAGCAACCCCCCAAAGGTCCTGAGGCTGCCCCCGGGATGAAAGCAGCAGCGCCAGCAATCGGGTCTGCCCCGCCATGCCCCGCGAACCCTCTGCTGAAAAACTGGAATGTCCGGTGGGTAGGCTAGCCTCTGCAAGCACTGTCACTGACCTTGTTCTTCGGGTTGCGCCTCAGTGCGCCAAAGTTGCATGGTTTTCTGTTTGTAGCTACCCTCTGTCAGCGTTCTAGAGCAGCTGCAGCCAGTATCGGATGTTGCGGTGAGTAACTTCGGTTTGCTTGTTCGGGGTCTAGCATCCCTCGGGATCGCCTGCATTGTCGCGTTGTGTGTTCATTTGGACCTGGTCTCCCCGGGTGTCGGGAGGGATGTGGGTCCAGACCTTGCCTCCCAATGTTGTGTTCCCTGCCAGATGGGCACCCAGGGGCACCCGTCCTTCCAACAGTGTCGGGGACACCGATGCTGGGGGGAGAGAGATGTAAGCCCTGATATTGAGATGACGGCAGGGTCACCGTCACCCCAGACCTTGCAGGTAGTAGCGCTGCTCCCCGTTGTCGCTCGTACAGTGTTCTAGTAGCCGTACAGTATATCTTCTCAGGAATCTTGTTTGGACCACATAGCGTGGAGTCTGGACGTAGGCGTTTGCAGATCACTACCCTGAGTCGGGGCTTGCCGGATCAGGTACTACGGCGGTCCGGTATCAGCTGGTGCTTCCTCCGACTCGTCGCCCTGGGCCTCAGCAGTGCTGGCTACGTGGCGACTGGAGCTTTATTCCAGATTACATATAATCAAAGGTGGCGCGCTGTGCTTTGCTGTGCCCACCCGCTCTGTCGGAGCAGAGGCCAGGTCAACCCCACCCGGGGGGATGCCGGATCCAATCCCTGTCACTTGCCACCGCTTTCTCCCGGTGTGCCGACGCTGGTTCCTGCTGCCCAGGTTTTTGGCACAAAACAACACTTTACCCGTGTTGGTTGTCTCTTGGGCCCCCTCCGTTTCAGCTGTTCCCACTCCACTCGCAGGGCATTCCGGATGTCCGTGTTAGGCAGCCGCTCTGTTTGCAACGCACATGGGCCTCTGGCAGCTTGGGCCACGCAGTTATTGCATATGGCTGTAGTTCAGCACTGATTCACTCCGGGGTTTTGATGATATGGTCGGGTGATGTCTTAACCCTCATGTGCTGTACACCAATCTCCTCCTGGTGTTGAGAGTGTCACCGGATTTGGACTGGATTTTGAACAGCGTGCTGGAGCTCACGGGCCCGCAGCCATTATGGCTGGGCTCTCTAGCACCCCTACATTGAAATGAATGTTCTTTGCCTGTGTTTTCTTTATTCTCTTAAACATGTATTTATTATTGAGGTGTCGAAGCCTGACTTTAATCGGTACAAATGAATTTCTTGCCCTCTGTACTGTGCATGTGTAATCCGGATAAATAGTTATTTTTGAGTTGTCTTGTTGGATCTGTCCTCCCTCCCTTGCAAGCTTCACGATTACCTCTCTGTCCTGAAAGTTCAATGCAACCCCGGGGTACAGGGGGCGTTCTGCAGGGACCTGTGGGCCCTCTCCAGCATGAATCCCTGCGACAGATTGCCAGCTCCAATTTCCAGCAGGAGTAGATTCTCCGCGTATCTGGTAGGGTTTGGGCCCTCCGTTCCTTCCGGAATTCGTAGCAGGTGTTCCTTATTCCGTTGGGCCCTCCCCTCTGCATCTTCCGACCTCAGCTCCAGTACGGTGTTTCTCCTCTCCAGTTCTTTCACTATAGTCTCAAGGTCTCTCATGGTCTCCTGAGTTTCCTTTAGGTCAGACTCCGCTGTTGTCACTCTCTACGACAAGTTGCGGACATCCTGGCTGAGTAGTTGCATATCTGCTTTAACTTTGTCTAGTTTAGTTTCCAAGGAGGCCCTCAGCGCTGCTATTGCTGCTAGTACCAGGTCTTCTTCAGGGTTTGCCGTCTCTGCTTCTTTCTGCACTGCTCTTGAGCACTTTGATGTGTCACTGCGCCTGCTAGCTCCGTTGAACTAGTCCATAATTGTTGTTTTGTTTTTCCTTTTGGTGGGGGACATTGTCTGCTGGTGTGTGGCAACTTCCAATCTTCGTCAGCAATGCAGTACCGTGTTGACTATTCGGGGATTTTCTGTTGAGTAAGTCCACAATCGGCTCTTACTTTCACCCCAGACTTTTGGGATAGTTTGTCAGATTCCCTCAAGTTATCTAGTTGTCCCTAACTGAGGGGCAGTCACCAGTATATGCAGCTTGCATTGCACAGCCCTGATACAGCAGTCATTTTTAGCAATCTTCCCTCGGGCCTCGCCTTTGCCAGGCAAATGCCAAGTACTGTATTCTCGTGCTCCAACTGTTTCACTATTAGCAGCACACCTTCTCGACCTCCAATGTCCGACTCGCAGCCCCAGCTCCAGTGTACCTATGTTCACCTTGTACCAGCAGCTCAATACCCTGCTAGTATGCCCTATATTCATTGGCATCCACCTGCTATGCACAGTTGCCAGCAGTGTAAAACCATGGAGTGTCTTCATCACTGTTAGGGTTTCCCTCTTCAATGCACGTGTGTTTTCCCAGCATGCTTCGGTGGGTGCCAGTCAGCTATATGCCTGCCCGGACGCCAGCCACCGCCATTATTTATGTGCTTGCTCTCATCGCCTGGGTCACTGCTCTGCTGACCAGGGGAAAGAGGCACCGTGTGCCGGTATTGTGGGCATCCCATGGCTGCCCCCCAGTTCTCAGTAAAGCACCTGCCTTTGCGACTAGGACTGGTCTTGCAACAATGTCTTCAAACAGGCTCCCCACTGTCTTTGCTGTGTCACAGCATGGCCGCCGTATTCCACTATCCCTCCTTTGTCCCCATGCAGCTGCTTTATCCTATGTAGAGCATGACCCTTGTTAGTGGTTGTAGGACAGGCTATTCTCAACCCAGCTTGCTTGTTTTACCAGCCTGCCGGATCTGCATGCCCTTAAGCATGCTAGACAGCCTTCCTATTTCCAGGATTTTATGATCTCAAGGCTGCGCAACCTGCGTGCATGTCTGTTTGCCGTAGAGCCGAATCCACGTACCTTGTAGGGCGTTCACCTCCAATCTGCTATTCGGTCCTCCCCACTGCGCACTGTAGTGATCTTGAGCAGACCTCACGTTGCCTTGGGCTGCTGTGCGCATTCAGCACCCACTCTGTCAGGCAGCGCAGCTGCTGTTCTTCCTTCCCCCGCTGGCCTCACTGCATGTTTTCCTTTGTGCGGTCGGGTCTTGGCTGCTGCACCACGGAGCTAACCAGCACTGGCGCCGTTGTTCGTCGCTCCCCGTCCATGCTCACAGGTCCGCCTCCGGGCCGGCGCGGCACCCCTCGGAGACGGGGGTATGTGCTGGTGCCCAGCCTTGCCAGCACTCGGCTGACACTGTACTCCGCCGTTATTACCTGCCGTCTAAGGAGTCGCTTGCCACAAGAGTGCCGGGATACAGTATGTCTCTCTACCGCAGGTACAGCAGGCGATGTTGCTCTTCACGGCTCCTCCTCCCTTTTAGAATCAAGCCGGGGGTTTGTCCGCCATCTTTGTTCCACCTTCTTCCACAACAGTCCCTTCACATTAAATAGCTCTCCGATTTTCCCTGACAATCTCCTCCAGGGCTGGGGAAGCACTTTGCACGTCTGCTGATGTGCTTGAGTTGATGCAGTTCGAGCCAGATCACTGCTTTATAGGATCTATAGTAGGTTCGGGACGAGAGCTTCGCTCAAGCACTACCTCACTCCATGGGCTCATGCCACGCCCCCCAGCCTGTGTTCTCGACTTAAAACATATTGAGTAAGAGACCCTTGGAACAGCTGTTTGGCATATGGTCACATATAATGGTACACCCCACACTATATATTTTCCTGAATCCATCTCCTCCTCTATTAGCCCTTTACCAATCTTTGCAATAAAATCTTCTGAAACCATTAATTATGTTCGGTTTACAATTTAAAAGATCACCTGCATTTCAAAACGTTTCATCAGTCAATATGCCTTGGTGCATTATAGAATTTAACCAAAACCAACTGCCCAATTCCTGGGATCTTGAATGAAACCGAAAGAATATCCTCACTGGGACATGAGGCTTTCTTGCAAATCATCTTCAGTCCTGCAGAAACATAAATGGCCAACCCACTGGAGGGACGCGCGCATGGTTTAGGTTTGGGATTATTCCCATATGGAAAATAACCATCTATCCAGCGAGGTGGAATGGCCCAGGTCTCTTGGATCGGGAGAATGTTATTGCATTTCAAATAGTTTAGCCTATTAGTCTCTTATATACAAATCAGTGTTTTGGTGTGCACAGCTAGAAATTCAATAAGCCGACAAATAAAATTATGGTTTTTGGAAAAGGCGGTAAACCCCATGGTTGGGATCTGCGTAACTTCAGAATGGAGGAGGTGGAGTTGTTCCAATGCTTGGGGGTTACTTTTCTCCAAGAGCAGCAGTTGGGGAAAAAATATCAGGGAAACCACAGAAACTGCCTCATCGAGGCTGGGTGGTGTCTTCAGATCATATTTGAACTATGGGGCCTGGTAAGTGCCTGTAAGAATTTAAGGTTAAGGTCAGTTCTATAATTTATACAGCAGTGAGATATGGGGTTATTTCGTGCTGGTGCGGAACATATTTTTGTGCTGGATGACAGGGCGTCCCGAAGGTACACCAGGTAGTGCCTTAAGTCTGCAATTGGGGGTTTGCAATCTTGAGGTGCAGGCACAATTAAGGTTCATATTCTATTTCTTGAAAGCTCATTTGGGCTACTTTTTGAACCCTAATCTGCACTAGGGTATATGCAAGATTTCCGATTTGTTTGCTAAAGATGCATTTCTCTGCTATGATGTGGGCAGTTCACCTTTGGCAAGGCTGGGTGCTGGTGGGTTGGACACACTCATTCCTTCATTCACTCACTCATTCATTGAACCAACTTAAAGTAGAATTTAAGGAAAGAGCTTGCCACAGGGGGCCGTAGGAGGCGGGTATTCAAAATGCCTATAGGTTACCCTTTCTAGACCTTTATGCAGGTGTACGAGTTCATGCTTTGCAGGGAGGAGAAATATGTGATGCAGGGAGGAGAAATGTGTGAAATAAAATCCCTAGACAGCTGGAGGCTTGTGTTGATACTCTGTATGCATCTACTACCTCTCTATTCTCTGATGAAGGGGGTTCCTCTCAGTGCTCACAAAAAAACAAGAAGGGGGTCGTATGAGGTGTTTTTATAATTTAGGGGCAAACAGATATGTGGTACATTTGTTTTACAAATTTGTAGTCGTTTTATTGAGTTGTGCAAGATCTAGTTAAAACACCAGTACAGGCATGGAGGCTGTTCCTCTATAATGAATTTTAATTATTAGGTTTTTATTAATGATGTGTATGAATACGCTAAATTTACACTTTTACTGCGTGCTAGTGTTGCCTGAATTTTATGTACGTTTTTTTATTTAACTTGTTTGTGTATGATTGTATTTTAATTGTTAATGGAGAAATACATTCATTCAGATGAGATACTCCATGTTGGATTTTTAATTAACTGCCTGTTTGGTTGTGGATGTGAGACCATTTTATAGCATAGCTCCATTTTTAGGGATGAGATCAAATGGGGTCACAGGAGCCAGAGAGAGTGGATGAGGAAAGGTGGTAGTAGGTTAAAAGGTGCAGGCTCGAATACTATGGAAGACTGGTGAGTCTTCTGTTCCTGGTGCAGTTCTAGGTAAAAATAGTTCCAGGCATGGAGTCTTGGACTAAAATTCTTTGCCCACCGAAACCTTTTCTAAGTTTTGCGGTTGAAAGGAGAGCAGAGTTTGTGGACTTTACAGGGCAATGTCGCCGATGGGCTTCTATGTATCTCATGGTAGGTTTGCACCTTGGTCGTCTATATCCTTGCAAGTAATTCTTTGAGTAATTTCTGCAGCATTCATTGTCCTTACAGCAGTCTATGCATTTGTGTGATTTACAAGGTCCCGTATTTGTTGCAACCCATTCTGCATATCGTTTCTAGGTTACTGGTGGTTTTCCTCTGTTCGACATCGCCAGATTTTCTAAACGAGCATTTTCTGTAGCAGCCTCACACTTGTGGAATTCATTCCCTCTAAAAAATACTGCCCACGGCTGGCCTTAATTTTATTTGGGGTGGACTGCTATGTGGTGTTCTTCTTTCAGCAAAAGTTTACCTTTTTGATTCATTAAGAAAAGAAAATATTTGGCATGGGGTGCTTTGGGACTATGATTTATTACATTTTCCTGTATCATTGAGGATTTTGTTTGCAGTTGTCCCATTTTCAGGTGGGTTTTATTTTGAATATTACACTTTTGTTCCCAAATACAATTTGTATTTATGCTTTTTTTATTTGCTTGTACTTTTTATTTTATTTTTTACGGAACCCCTTTCGCTTTGGTTGAAGGCTGTGCTATAAATGTAATAAGACAAATACAATTGGGCTGATTCATGGAATTATTTTTGCTGAAAACGTAGATTTGCGTGCCTTTCTGCCCGAAAATCCCCATACTTTACACAGGGATTTTCGGCAGAAAGGCGCACAAATCTGCGTTTTCGGTGCAAATAATTCCATGAATCAGGCAGAATGTATTTATCGTTTTATTGTATGTATGCACATTTTATCCAATATTCTTGCCAATTAGATCTTTGCAATGTCAGCAAATAAGTTCTTGCACATAAAAAAATAAATATATAGTGTATTAACAACAGATATTTCCCGACCTTCAGGATTGAAGTATCCCAAATTTGAACACCATGGTGCTGCACAGAAGAAAGACCTGTTTCTAGATTACATGGATTGGCAGGATGCCGGACTGGATCCATGAGTTTTCTTGGGCGCTTCATGTTTTTCTGATATTTTCTGGTAAGTGTTGCATCCAGTTTCACCTTTTATTGAAAGTGTTTTTTTTCTGTCGGATTAAAGAGTTGGTCTTTAAGTCCTACTGTTGGACGAAATAGTAATATTAAAAATCTTATTAACTGCATTACAAAAAGTCTATTGGAGGAGGCCACCTGTTAACGTCTGGGAGCATGATGACTCCTGTGAATGAGAAACTGAATACATTTTGTTGCAGTCAGTACTTGGAGTGAGTAAGATCATAGTAAAATGTTTCGTAATTTTTTAGGTCTTCGTTGCGGTTCAGTACAGTATGTAGTTGATGGTTTTCTCTTCCAATGAAATGAGTGCAGATAGCTGACTCCTCAATTTAACGAGTGTTGGAGTTTTTCCCACCACTCTTTGTGAGGTGTGAAGGAACTCAAACAATTGCCCATCATAGATACCAATGACACATAGGGGTAATGCACAGGACACCTACTAGGAAGACCCACAAGTGAGAAGTGCCAGTATCCGAAAAAGAAGCCACCAGGAGGAAATGCGAACCCAGACAAGATTACATGACTTCTCTGAGAGAAGGAGCATCCAGGCACAAAATGGTCTCATGACTGGGGCAACAGGAAAAGGCAATACAGGCTGTTGCAAGACGGAGCTGCGTTGGGGTAGAAGCAAGCCACCTAACTTCCACGCTAAGAAGACTCTCCACCTCATGGCGCTTGGTCAAAGAGATTTTGACTGAGAGGCAGCACAGCAAAGACTAGGTAACTGTTCTACGGCTAAACAGATGGACATGCCATCATGGACAACTGATTGGGAAGGGTGTGGAACGGTTGAAGGAAAAGTCCAGGATGGGACTCTGCCAGCCTAGAAGAAGGTGGAAGCCATAATCCAGCAAATATGGCCATCCCAGGTCCTCAGCAGCAATGGCCTCTTCAGCGGCTGTCTACCATGAAATCCGTCAGATAGATTAAAAAAAATGTGGACGTGTCTGTGTGGTGTTTTGCCAGATCACTGGCTGTTATTCTGCATGCAGAATGTGACCATGATCCCATCAGCCGAACTAGGCCACTTAACCTTCTGGAGAGCAATTCCTCCAGTTAAGATGAGGATAACAGTGACATTTGTAAACACATTGTTAAATGGCGGGTTTTTGATATGGACTCCCATGGTCCACTTAGTTATGCTGCAGCCATTACTTAGAGATTGTTTTAGTGGGACTGACTGAAGTTGTTAAAAAGTCCTTCTGTATACACAAATTGTACTACGATGGGGAGTGCCGTGTAGCAAAGGGGATACTTTTATTGGTTGTAAAAGGCCATGCAAACCACTGTAAGGTAGCAATTCTGTAGTTGTGAACCGCCTATAACAATCTAATAGAGAAAAACATTAAAGCGGAATAAGAGCAATGGAAAGGAATCTTGTTGTATACTCTGACAAACCTGTAGTAACAGCCTGCCACCAGGCACTCCGTTTTAAATGAAAATTTCTCTTCAATGGTAGAGTCTTAGAAAAAGTGTATTGCTTTGAATATCTGGGAATCTGGTTTAATAGATCTGGGAGTTGGGCCCCCCAGGAGGGGAAGGGTAATTGGTGGTTAGTAGGTGTGCAAGTGCTCTTTGTTTGGTTTGAATAAAAGGGCACCATTCATTGTTTCAGATGTTTACTGAACTTTCCGCAGGTCTGTACCGAAGTGCAATATGGGGGTATACCGGAATCAACAGAGAGTAAATTGAAGGCTACCAATGAGTGTCCCCACAAAAGCATTATTTTTGGAAATTGGGTTCATGAGTATCAATTTTGAAGCGCCTATTAGGCCAGTAATATAATAGCTTAGATTACAAGAAGAGCTTCATCTGTACACAGAAGCCATTAGGTGTGTCATTCGCTATCCTGGAGGTTCAGACATTAAAACAGTTTAACCATGTTAAAAGCTTAGTAGGGGAACTTGGTTTGGCCCATCTTACAGGCAAACATTTTAGGACTGCCTGCAAATCGTTGGTTGATGTTAAAGCAGCTTTGGGACTATGGCAAATAGAAAAACATATTGTCAACTCTATGCACCAGAAAAGGCTTATGGGCTATCTGATGGATAAAACATAACCTTTTGCTGAATTATACCTCCAATGTATATACTTCTCAGAGAAAAGAGCACTTTACATGACATTTCTTTGAAGCTTTTTCAATTGCTGAATTTACTTCTGAATGGCCCATTAATAACAAGATCAGTCCGTTATGTCCTGCACATATCAAATCTCTACCACATGTTCTCCTTTTTTGTGCTACATAAACTGAATATGGAAGGAATTGGTGAATCCCTATTTTTTATAATTATTTGTTATGAAATTATTTTGATTTTAAACATAAACAAGCCTACAGTTCCACTACAAAAGAAAATACACCCCCAGTTCTAATGCCCCCCCTTGGGTCCATGCATGGCATTCATCTTACATAGAAACTATCACCAGATATCGAGAATACGCAACTGCTGAGGACCGAATTGCAAATTAAAGTCTGTTTGTACAAATTCCAACACCTCTGCCCAATCAATGGCAAATGTTGTCTATTCGCCCTGGATTTAATACATAGTCCACTCCAATGACACACAATTCATATCCTATAAAACCATTCAGTCACTGTTGGCGGATCCTTGGATTTCCACTTTTGCGCAATCCCCAATAAAGCGGCCAGCTGCAGCACCACAAATGTAGTACACCTTGATTTTGAATTTCCTCGCATAGCAGAGTCAAACATCAGCAATAAGTTGGCTTTCAAAGAATTTTGTTTTGACTTACCAAACACTTGTTGCATATGATTATCTATCTCTGCCCAATATCCCTTTAACATCTGACAGTGCCACCATACATGACCCCAGTTCCCTATAGCACCACACTGTCTCTAGCATAGCTCTGACAAAGAGGATTTGATCTTGTGCAAACAGGCATGCATGTAATGCCGATGCGTAACCAGTTTCTTTTTTTTTAACATGGTTTATTTATTCCGCAGATTCTTACAGAGAGCAAGTCATTCGAAGTATTCATAAACAACAAACTATCGGCATTAGCTTACAACATCTTTGAAGTCTCATAAAGTGTCTCTGTTGGCTCTGTGGTTTTTTAACTTTTCAACATCCCCAACCCAACTCAATCCGCCCTCCCCCTTCCTTCATCATTTAGTCGGTTTGAGGTTGTTTATTGTTGAACTTTGTCGGGATTCTTTGTCCTACTAGATCAAACATATATGGAATATTTTAATAAGTGTCAGTGTTTGAGTATCCTGGGTCTGAGAAAGTGTTGTTCTTTATCTCTTACCATTTCGCGGAAGGGCTCCCAAATTGCCAGGAACTTGAGGTATCTGTCGGCCTGAAGTGCACCGATCTTTTCCATTGCCAAAAGTCCCCATTTTGTGATCCACCACCACGCAATTATTGGATCTTGCACCGATTTCCATCCTTGGGCCAGAGTCAATCTTGCAGTCGTGAGAAGGTGTGTAATTAGTGTAGCGTTGTGCCCTTTTGCCGGATATATACTTTCAGCTACCACCCCCAGCAAAACTACCTTCGGGTCACATGGCATTGAGACTCCTGTTATTGCTTTTATGTGTCCCAGGACTTCGTTCCAGAATATCTCTGCCTTCGGGCAAGTCCACCACATGTGGCAGAAATCTCCCATTTCCCCAAAATCCCTCCAGCAGAGTGGGGAGTATTTAGGATTTATTTTGTGCAATCTAAAGGGTGACATATACCATCGATAGCACACCTTATAGGCTGATTCTACATCTAGAACTTTTATGTGCTCTTGCCCATATCCCCCCCCCCCATTCCTCCACCGTAATATTATCCCCCAGGTCCTTTTCCCAGCTCATTTTATATTGTAAGGCATCTTCTGGGAGGGCCGGATGAAGAAGCTTGTATAGCCTAGAGATTCCGCTCCCAGTTGAACCCTCCTGTAGGGTTTGTTCAAGACCTATCAGGGGTCTGTTAGCGTCTCTTTTCACAGATGGGTGTGTTATCCATTGTCTTAATTGGGTATATCTATATCTTTCCTTTTCCCCCAATATGAAATTTTTGTTTACATTCCTCAAAGGAGAGAGGTTCACCCTCTCGGAACATGTCAGCCAGGGTCAGGGTTTCAGTAGCTACCCATCCCTCCCAAAAATGTGTCTGGAGCCCCGGGGTAAATTCGGGATTGTACGCTATTGGGGATTGTGGGCTTAGTCCACGTTTGATGTTCCTCTTTTTTAACTCCCCATCCCAACTATTAAGCGCCATTCTAGTGGCTTCTAACAATTTTCCACTCGATTGACGTTTATGTGGTGGAAGGGTATGTAGTATTTTTAATGGGCATGTTGTCACTTCTTGCTCTATTTGAACCTAACCCAGGGTGGAGTTTTGAGCCCCCCAGTGTAGAATGGGAGTATGTGTGCTGCTCGGATGTATCTCTGTAAATCTGGCAATCCTAGACCCCAGAGAAGCGGGGGTCGCGTCATAACTTTCTTCTGGATTCTAGGCTTTTTGTTTTTCCACACAAAGGTTGAAATGGCTATTTGCAGAGCTTTAGAAATTCAGGGCGGGATCCTAACCGGGAGGGAACTAACGACATACAGCAAGCAAGGCAGAAGGGTCATTTTCACTGCTGTTATTCAGGCGAACCAGGACAGCGCCTGATTATCCCATCTGCATAGATCTTCCTGCAGTTGTTTCCACAAAGGTTTAATGTTGGCCTCATATAGATCAGTGAGTTTCCCAGTTACTCAGACACCCAGGTATTCTAGGGATTCTTTTAGCCAAGACAGTGGAAGTGAGCGCTTAAGTTCCGCAAATTTCTGTCTGATCTTCTCTTATATTTAGGGCCTTTGATTTCCCATAGTTTATATGGAACCCTGAGACCTCAGCAAAGTCTTTCAGTTTCTGCATCATGTGTCCCGGGTATTTGACATGAGAAACAGAAGGTCATCTGCATACAATGCAATTTTATGTTTGATTTCTCTGCATTTCACCCCCTCAATATGCAGCCTGATTTGTGCTGCAAATGGCTCTATTGCCATGGCAAATATTAACAGAGATAGGGGGCAGCCCTGTCTAGTACCTCTCTCTATCCTAATCTGCCTCGAAGTTCGAGGTTCGTCGATGGAACCCAGAAGTTTGCTAACACCATATTGATAAAGCATGGCCCACATCCAAACCTCTCTAATACAAGCCTCAGATATCCCCAATTCAGACTGTTAAACACCCTTCTGGAGTCTAACGCTGCCAAAGAGAAGCGTTGACCTGTTAGAGTACCTAGGTCAATGATATTTAGAGCCCGCCTCACATTATCCTGGGTATTTCTACCGGTAATAAAACCAGTTTCATCGGGATGTATGATTCTTGGGAGGATCTTCCCAAGTCTAGTTGCCACAATCTTAGCATACATTTTAGCATCTGAGTACAACAGTGCTATGGGTCGATAATTAGCACATTCTGAGGGGTCTCTTCCCGGTTTTGGTATTAATAGGGTCAAGGATCTACCCATATCCGGGGTGACTGTGCCTTCTTCTCTAATAACATTGAATAGTTTTACTAGCGGTGCCAATAGTTGTGTGCAAAAGGTTTTCTAGAATCACCCCCCTCCCCCCAAGGGCATCCGGTCCAGGGGTTTTATTTGTTGGTAGGTTGGTTATTGCCTTTTGACCTCCTGTGCTGTTATTTCAGCTTCCAGCGCCTCATTTTCCGCTTCTGTTATCTGAGGCAAGATTGTCTGTGACAGGTAACTTCCCTGAATTTGGGGATCTAAATCCTCTTGCATTGCTAGCTTTGTCTGATACTTTGTCATTATTTCCATCTTATCCTTTTCCCCAAAGCGTAGTTCCCCCTGTGAATCCCTCAGTTGTGTCATATAATTACAGGATTTCTGTTTTTGTAATTTGGCCACTAGGAAGGTATTTGCTTTTCCCCCATGCACATAGTAAGATTGCTTGGTACACAGAAGGGGTTTTGCTACTCTATCTGCAGTGTTAGCTTCCAATTGCGCTCTTTTATTTTTTTAAGCACTCTGAGTGATTTTTGTGTGTGTCTGAGCTTGTGCTGGGTTTCTGCCTCCCTTAATTCTTTTTCCAGTTTTTGGGTAACTAATGCACACTCCCTCTTAGACAGGCCTGCCTGCGAGATGATTTCCCCCGTATGACTGCCTTTCTGCATCCCAAACCATCTTGAAGTCCATCCCTTCCTTATCATTTTCCTTAAAGTAATTAAGGATCGATTCTTCTATGTTCGCTCTAAGGGCTATGTCTTTCAGAATAAGTTCATTAAGTGCCCATCTCTTTGCTTTAGTCCTTTTTCGGGTCTCCCATGTCTATGTATATTATCACTGGCGCATGGTCAGTCAGATATTGGACCCCTATGTCGACCTTCCTTATTTGTGGGATCCGTGTGGCAGACATCAGGATCATGTCAATCCTGGAGTACCCCCGATGGACTGCTGAGAAATGTGTCTACTGTCTTTTTTGTGGAAGAACCTCCAGGTCTCGATCACCCCTAGGTCCCTGAAGAGTTTGCCTAGTGCTAGTCTATTCCTCCCATCTGCTGTTGACAGTGGTAGTGTTTTATCTCATGAAGGGTCCATGACGCAATTAAAGTCTCCCCCTATTATTGTCTGTCCTTCGCACCAGCCGCCAAACTTATCCAAAATCCCCCGAATGTAATTTTCCTGGTTGTCATTTGGCACATAGAGAGCAATGATATCCCAGCACTCTGTTCAGTTCAGTAGAATTGCTACTCCCTTCGATTTCTTTCCTGCTGAGGCGAAATACTGTTGTGGGAAGAGTCTGTGGGCTAAACACTTTTCGTCCTCCGGGAGGAGATGTCTCCTGCAGGATCCCCACTGACTCTGAGTTCCGCTAGCCTCCCCAGAATTGCTCTGCGTTTCGCTGGGGAGTTTAATCCCTGCACATTCAGGGATATTACCATCTCCTCAACCATTGGGCGTGACCTGTGTGGTTTGCTGACCCTGTCTATTAACCCAAGACAGTTGTATGTATTTTCTCAATGAATTATTGCTTCCTTTAGTCCAACCTCGAACCCGGAACCATAATAAACTTTTCCTCCTAATATCTTGAACCCTCTGCCTACTCCCTCGTGTTCTCCCTCCGCCTCCCTTACCCTCTCCCCTTTCCCTTTCCTCCTCTCCCTTGCATCGCCGGGGCCCATCCGGGCGCTCCCTGATTCACGATCAGGGCTTTGGGCCATTTCTTCTTCAAACTTTCTCCTACGCCTGGGATTAGGCATGCCCAGCAAACAGATCCAAGATGGCTTTCCTCCGATCTCCGTCCTCACTTGCAGTTTTGTTATGCGGCTTAAATTCCATTTATTGACCATCAGTCTGGGAAGTAGAACTCCTAGTGTCCTTCACATCCGCTCAATTATCTAAATCGGCCCGTTTTGTGCGGGGGCCCGTCAGGGCTATCTGTCAATCTCTTTTCCCAGGCCTTTCCGCCCTCCATTCCCATTGGCGGTTTGTGTTTTTCAAAGGGGATTGATGTGGAGAAGATTCCATTTGCCTTGTGTCATCTTCAATATGTAGTATTGACCTCGCATGTGCTGATCCGGTGTGTCTTTCCATCCCACGTAAATTTTAGGCCGAAGGGATAGGTCCATTGGGATCTTATGTGTTTGGCCATCAGTACCTTTGTCACTTGTCTCATTAGTTTCCTCTTATGTAGGGTCGAAAGGGCTAAGTCTTGACATAGGTGAACCCGGTTTCCATTGACTGTTAGCTCTGTATGCGACCTGGCACCTTTCAGGATCTCTTCTTTCTGGCTGAAGGAGGTGCAGGCGACCAGTACATCCCTGGGTCTAATCCCTGGTTCGTTTCTTTTTTTTCATTTCGATGAATTCTGCCAAAGCGGATCTCCTCTGGCGGGGTATCTCTGATGAGGCTACTGAAGCATTGTTGCAGGGTGGACCGAAGGTCCACCTCTAGTACTGTCTCTGCTAGGCCTTTGATCCTTATGTTTGATCTTCTGGATCTATTTTCTAAGTCCTCAGCCTGTATTTCCAAATTAGTTGTTGCTCTGGACAGCTTTTCTAACAGAATGCTATTCTGTTTAGTGTCCCTACAACACAGGAAAGGCCCCCTTCGACCACATCCACTCTTTCTCCAATTCCGTTAAGATCTTTCCTAATGTCTTGCAAGGCCCCTTTCAGTTCTTCCTTCATTTGGCTTATTTGGAGCTGGATTGTGCTCATCATTCCTGTTTCCATACCCTTCAGGCATTATAGCAGTTCTTCCTTGTCTGTGGCCATGTCAGTTGGCGCCTCAGTGTTTTCCGGCTCCGACTTATCTTGCCGGGTCTCCAGTGGGGGGACTTCTCCCTGGCTGTTTATATTTCCAGCACTTCTCTATCTGGGATTCTGGACGTTTATGTACTCCTTTGGATTTTCTTGGAGTCCCTCTAGATTTTACGCCAGGCATCAGTATCTTCAGGTTTGAGTAGGTACTGCAATTGTGGCTTGCGCTGCCTATATGTTCATGTGCTTGTTGGCGGCGTTTGGATTAGATATGATTCCCTTTGATTCTTGTCACCCAGTCTGGGATTGGCTGTGTTTGGATTAGTCGCTTAGTCTATCAGGTTCCCTGCAGAGAAAAGGGTCAGCTCCCCTTCCGGGATCTGGGTGAATGTCCCCTAATCTGATTCTATGGTGGATCAGGAGAGTCCACCGCCAAAATTGCATTGTTGCGTCAGTTGGCGGTTTACATTTGTCCCAAGAATCATGCCAGATTGTTTAAAGGTGCTCCAAGTCTCCGGAGAGGAGAGGGTCACTTCTGTTTCTCCCCGCACAACAAGCTTGCGCAGCCTTAAGAAGCTCCCGGATGCAGTGAACTTTGTCAATCCAGACTCCCTATATTTTGATTTGTTTAAGAGTGATGCCAATTCTTATGTCTTCAGGGTACAGGGTTCTGCCAGCGTTTTCC
This sequence comes from Ambystoma mexicanum, assembly GCF_040938575.1. Taxonomy (NCBI): domain Eukaryota; kingdom Metazoa; phylum Chordata; class Amphibia; order Caudata; family Ambystomatidae; genus Ambystoma; species Ambystoma mexicanum. The sequence goes on from NC_090935.1 coordinate 823,038,008, forward strand.
TGCATTTTGGTTTGTGGAGTTAGCATTGATACCTTTGGTATACCGTCTCCATGAAAAGTGGGGAATCCCCCATAGGGACCAGGAGCTCCTTTTCGAGGTCTCAGGGGTGAGGGGTGGGGGGGTGCCTCCGTTCCTTTGTTAGTGCCAGGGGATCGTATTATGTCTCTCCCCAATTTCGGTTTCAGCCACCTGCATTTCACTGGGCGGGGGTACTTTTTTCCCCCCTAGTTCCTCCTTGACTGCACTGTTTCCCCCGTCTCTAAGGGCCTCTGTACCTGTCTGCAGCCGTTCCTCGTATTCAAGAGCGCGCGGGACCCAACCGCTTTCAGCGCTCGCAGCATCTCCCCCTCCGAAGCTCCATCAGTAGCGGGGCCCGCTGGTACACAGCACTTCTCGTATCAAGCGTTCGGCTCCCCCCCCCCTCCTCCAGCAACGATTGTTCCCCTCGGAGACCGGCAGACAGGGGGTGGGGAAGTCCTCTGTGTCTGCGGTTCGGATTATTTATATCCGTTGCCTCTGTGCGGCCGCACGTATAGAAGATCGTGGCTCCCTCTGTGTGATTTCTATTGCAGATCCCCAACGCGGGCAGCTTTCGCGACACACCCAGCACTTCCTGCTTTAATACTCGGACTCCGATAACGATTCTCTGAGTCAGAGTACTCAGCTGCTGCTTATTTTCAGCTTTAGAAACTCCGGTACGGACGGAGACCCGAGGAGTACGTCTCCTCTACACGGCGGCCATCTTGGATCCCCCGAAAGAAGCGCTTTTAAAGTTTAAAAGTTACAATAACATTTTTAGTATTACAGTGAGAGAGATTTTTGAGGACTCTCACACAAATGCGCAGTAAAAATCTTGCTGTGTAACCAGTTTAAGCCAAAACTCTGGCAGCTGTATGGAGCGGTTATATTTAGGAATATCCGTCCATAACCCTTCCCATTCTTTATCCGTGACCTGTGCCCCCAATGTTAGCTGCCATCTGGATTTGTAATTCATGGGGATGTTAGGAGGTGACCCATTCAGAATTGTATATAAATTTGATATTAAAGCCCTGTTGCCTGGATCTGTAGTAACACATTTCTCAAAAGGGGCCAGTTCCCTAATTGCAGCCAGCCTAAGTGGGGGGGGGCAGTATCCAGTGGTGTACCTGATAGTATTGATAGTACTCTCTATCCCCCAATCCAAAGTCAAGTTTACATTGTTCAAATGATTTAAAAACGCTGCCAATAAATAAATCCCAGATTTTATTGCATCCTGCCTGCTTCTATTTTGAGAATGCCCGGTGATCTAAACCCGCAACAAACTCGGGATTCGAAAATATCAGAGTAAGAGGGGAGGGGAATGTCCTCAAATGATGCCTTCTAGCTGCCCCATCCCACACCTCTTTGACCAAATGCATAATTTTGCTCTTATAAATATTAAGGGGGCAGTTTTTTCTTTCATGCCATAGTACCTCCCCTAACTTTGAACCCTCCCCAATCCATCTTTAGCCAGCAATTTTCTTCGCCTACACCCTACCAATCCTCAACAATTCTAGCTGAGCTGCCTGATAATAATTTTAAAAAAATCGGGAAGCCACATTCCTCCTCTTGCAGTGGGAGCCGTTAAGACCTCATAAGCCACTCTCAGAGGCTTATTATTCCATATGTATTCAGATAGCCTCCTGCTCAATGTTTTGAAAAACCCCATTGCAATTTGTATCGGGAGAGCCTGGAAGAAGTACAAGATTTTAGGTAGAATAGTCATCTTTATGACATTCATCCGTCCCAGCCATGAGATCGTCGGAGGGCCCCAGTTTCCAAATTGAATCACTATTGTTTTCAGCAAGGGGGAAAAGTTAGCCTCATATAGGTCTTCCAATTTAGGAGTTATTTTAACTCCCAAAAGTTTATACTTCCTTCTGCCCATACAAATTTAGATTGTGCATGTAAGGTCGCTACAGGAAAGGGGGGCAGAGTTAAGTTGAACATTTCGGATTTATCCAAATTACCTTTCAGACCCACCACCGATCCATAGTGCCTCCAGTTCCCCCTCTGTTCCCGCTAAGGATATTACTGGTTCCTAGACTGCCAATAGCATGTAATCAACGTACGCCATGATTTTGTGCTCTGTCCCCCCAAACATTATACCGTGTATATCCTGTGTTTGTCGAATTCTTGCGAGAAAAGGCTCCAGGGCAATGTCGTACAACAAAGGCGACATAGGGCATCCGTGTTTTGTTCGACGCTGCAGGGAGATAGGGGGAGAAAGTCTTCCATTTATTAACAGCCGGGGCACTGGGGAATTATAATTAACCTTAATTCTTGCTATAATTTGTTGGCCGAATCCCATTTTAGACAAAACCTGAAAGAGGAATGAACACTCTACCCGGTCAAAATCCATTTCGGCATCGAATGATAAAAGGAGTGCTGGGATCTGTCTAAAGTGCCACTTTTTCTTGCACATGCCACACCCGCCGTACATTATTGTGTGTCTGATGATGAGGGGGAAATGCTCCCTGAGCTCAAGAGTTAGTTATAAAGAAATTTTAACCTTGGAGCAAGTACCCCACTAAATATCTTATAAAAATGGAACAGAGAACCCATCGGGTCCTGGGGACTTATTGAGAGGAAGTGATTTAATAACTATCATTACCTCTTCAGTAGAGATTTCCTTTTCCAGGGCCTCCCGCTCCAGCCGAGAGATCCGAGGGAGCTGCACTGTCTGAAGATACTGAATCTGCAATCTTTCAAATGGTTCCTCTGTGTGATAGAGATGTGAGTAGAATGCATGGAGTTGCAAGATTATTTGTGCCACTTCTGTAACTAAACCCCCATCTGACAATTTAATTGACGGGATAGTCTGTGCGGCACTCTTCTGGCTTAATTGTTGTGCCAGCAGTCTATCCGCCTTATTGGCTTTAACGTAGTAGGGCTGGCAGAAGTATAACAGGGATTTCTCTGCTTGTTTAGTTAGAAGTAGGTTTAACTTAGCTCTAGCAGTTCTATAGGCTTTTAATATCGCCAGATCTTTATGATTTTCCATCTCCCTCATAACATGTTGCAACTCTGCCTCCAGTGTTTCCACCAAGACTGTTCTCTGTCGCCTTTTGACTGCCGCCTCTGCTATAAGTGAGCCCCGAATAGAAGCCTTGAAGGCGTCCCATACCACATTAACCGAACAATCAGATGTATTAATATCAAAATATTCCACTATTTTTGCCTCAATATTCCCCCTTACCACTGGGTCCAGAACCACCTCTGACTGAAAACGTCATGTCCATACCCGTTGAATTACCCCTTCTATCTGTATCTGTATTGTCAATGGAGCCTGATCTGAGAGCGCTATTGAATGGCAAGTCCTGGATGTAGCCCCACCCAATACAGTACTGGAAAACCATACATAGTCAACGCGGGAAAATGAGCGATGAACATGCAAGTAATATGTATATCCTTTCTCTTCACCCTTTAAGGCCGGCCATGCATCTAGCAAAGCAAGGTGAGCACACTTTTGTTTCAACAAATTGGAAGGTATAGAGTATGTCGTTAAGGTGGCTGCGCTCCGGTCCCGCACCAGGTCCCAAGTTATATTAAGATCCCAAAGTATTATGATATCACTCTCACAGAACTTTTACACCTGGATAAGGACTGATTTCAACAAGCCCTCCTGACCCGTATTTGGAGCGTAAATGGACGCCACTGTTACCTTTTTACGGCCTAATTCCGAAACAGCAAACGCATACCTTCCTTAACACAACTTTTATGTGGGGACCTGATTTCAACGCCAGCAACACACCCGCTATTTTGGCCTTTGCGTTAGCCTGTATCACCAGTGGGTACTGACTGAGACACAGTTTATGCTTATTCAACATACATATATGCGTCTCTTGAGCGCCACCAAGTCCGGTTGGTGACACCGCAAGAGAGCATCTAGCTTCATGCAATTCGCCAGTATGTTCAGGCCCCTTATGTTTAATCTAAAACACTTAAATTTACCCATTTGACTGCCATTAGGTTTTATTTAGCTTACATATCCCAACATCACGCGTATTCTTGAGTTTACTCCCACAATGCCATTCAGACCCACACCTGGCCCCCCACCCTAACCAACTTCCCCCGTCCCGTTACACCACCACTAACATAAGAATTCCAAATGGGAAAGTCCATCTGTACTTAATTCCCGGTCTCTTAGTGCTCTTACCACAGGCTGCATTTCGCACCTCTTCTGGAGAGAGATTTGGGATAAATCCCGAAAAAGCTGAATTTCCATGCCGTTGTAGGTAATTGTAGATTGTTTGCTGAGCGTCCTTAGGATCTGCTCCTTTTGTTGGTATGAGGTACATGCAGCTAAAACATCCCGCGGGCGAGCCCCTGGGTCATTCCTCTTAGGACTTGTCCTGTGTAGACGATTGATAGATATTTGTGTGCTCTCTTCTCCCGTGATCAAATCCGCAAAAATCTGAGTTATTGCCTCTGAGCTGTGAGTCCTGGACCGTTTCCGGGAGATTTCGTACCCTGATGTTTGAGCTATGGGATCCGTTCTGTAGGTCCTCATACTGTATTTCCAGGTTTCGTGTTGCCCTGGCTAGTTCCTCCAATGCAATGTCTTTCAATTTGCTGTCTTGTGAGGGAGCTTGTATTGCCTGTTCATTGGCCCCAACCTACTCCCCGAGGGTAGCGATATCTTAACCAAAGTCTGTGAGTGATTGTATTATCTCCTTGGAAAAGGACATGAATTGCTCTTGAAAGGTGGGCGAGTTTTTCTTGAAATGCCTGAAAACTTTTAGCGAAGTCCACTTTTGCCACTGCCATTTCCTCTTCTGGGGTATCAGAGCTAAATAACTCAGGGGGTCGCACCGCTAGATAACTAGGGGCCGTCTCCAAGCTCGTTGCACCCCAGAGTTTTTGAAGCGGATTGTGTTTACCCTGCAAGTCTTTAGGAGACTGGGATTGATGTGCTTTTTTCTTCCCTCTTGGCATATGACAGATAATGCCAGCCGGAACGGTCCTGCTGAGATTGGGAATACCACTACCTCCATGCGCTGAGGCGCTGTGTTAATTGTCTGAACCATGGACTTGATTTATGCCATGACCCGCCTTTCCTATAATTTAACCTTACAGTGTTTACTCTTGCACGCCGCCCCCCTTATGACATAAACTGCCCTGTTCAATTGCACTTATTCGGCGGACGTGGAAGGCAAAATGCTCTTCCCCCGACAGTGTTGCTCTTTTGTTGTGGATGTGCCGGCTGAAATTTCAATACAACGCAAGATCACTGTCCCATGCCACAGGTCCTTCACATATGTCTGCCTTTTGCTTGCGTCCTGGGCGAGCCGCTTTAAGATGGCACAACCTCCTTTATCCACTGGATTCACATGGCAACACCGAGGCCTGGAGAAACAGCTTTCCTTAAAATCCCGGCGCTCCCCACCTGGCTGTTTACCAAACAGAAGCCACCAGACACCCACCAAATCCAATGCCTTTAGTTTACTACAGTCGCAGCATCAATATCTTAGCACTGCCTGCGCAAGGTTATGTCTGTTGCCCACTGACTGGTGGCCTGTTACTGATTTACAGGTTGGCGCTGGAAATAATGCCCCAAGTCAAAGCCTTACCCAAGTCTCCTACGGTGGCAGGAATAAAAAATGCAGCCCTTCACCTCCGCTTCCATAGACATACACTTGCTCCCACTGTGCTGTCCCAGGTTTCTGTTGTGATAAAATGAAGGAGGGACAGGCTAAATAGTGAAGCACTGTGTCCAATGAACTGAAAATCAATAGATCATGCCTCAGAGTCTAAGAGTGTATTCCGCCCAACGTTCCGTTGTCTCCCGCTCTTCCCCGCTGTGCGGTGATTGCAAGTTCGCGTTGGTATGTGGCTTCCTTTATTGAAGCCTGACACAGACTTATACATTTCGGGCTGCGAACCGCTCCGCAGGCAGAGTCCATCTGCGTTTACTACCACCGACACCGGCAGCCACTTGTATGGCGCTGATTGAAGCCGGTCCACGTCCCCGACTCCCTGCTGCTCATGTTGTTGACTGTGCGGGCCCAAAACACCAACATGTCCAGCCTAAGCCCCTGTTGCTCCACACACCCAGCCTGCATGCACAGATGTCCGGGATTCCGGCCATTCCGATCAGCATACACCAATCTTACACGTGTGGGTGTCCGGGACTGCGCCCTCTCCCTGCAGGATACGTTGCAGGGTACTGTGCATAGAAAACAAATGTCTAATATATGCCAACCTCCGTCGCGCAAATCTCTGCAGCAAATCCTTTCGTTCTCCCACTTGCTGCCACTTTTTGATGCATAAATCTACTATAAAGTAATATTCTACGGCCACTCCCAATAGCTTCGTAGGAGGAGATTGAAGGTGTCGACGAGAAATCCCGAAATGGAGGAGGCACCCCGATAACCCGGGCGGTGTCCTCCTCCTAAAGACTCCCCCTCCCTCCTCCACAGGATGGAGGGGAGGTGCCCGCCGAAGCGCGGCAAAACGGGGGAAAAACCCGCGAAACGGCGCAGCGCGCCAAAAAGGAAAAAAGCCAGCGAAGGGGGCAACAATGGAAAGGGGAGGGGCTACCCCCTTTATAGTGAGTGGGCTTCCCACTGCAGGCAGCATCCAGCCTTGGCAGTGGGACGCCCGCCTGCCAACACAGGACTTCGTTTTCCGGCCCTGTTTGCTGCTGGTTCGTGACTGCTGTTGCGGTTTCGGGATGCAGTGTTTCGAGTTGAAGGGCGTAGCAGCGTTCGTGAGGTCGGCGCTCCAGTGTTCCAGCAAGAAGGATATCGAGTGCAGCCCAGAGGAGCGGTGGGTCCCGGATAAGAGAAGGTATGGGCTCAAGGGGGCGCCAAAAGCGATAGGGGAAATATGGACAATCAGGGTGCACACGGTACTGAATACGGGGCTTGGGGGTCCGGTCTCATGCGGGGGAAGCGCCTGGACGGTAATGCGGTATAGCAATTACGCAGGACGCATAGGTTGATACGTTTCGGGAAAAGCATTTCGGCGCACAGGTTAGCAAATCTGCCTGAGTACATGTGTAACAAGTTGGACGCAGAGAGGTTTGTTCCTTTAACCTCCATAGCGCCCTGAGCGGAGAGGAGGTCGCAACGCTGTAAATGCTGGGAATGTTGTGAACGGAGACGAGTGGGGGCCGGGGAAGAGTGGCTGTGGTGCGGAGCCTGCACTTCGCTCTATTCCTTCTGTCGCTTCTTGGGCTGAAAGATCTAACAGCTGGTACAGTCGGGATTATTTAATTATGATTATTAGTCGGAGTGGGAAGTGTATTGGGGAAATAACAGGTAGACGGGCCGGACAGGGTACAGTGAGTATGGTCCCGGCCGCAGGATAATTTGCCTACACTGGGTTTAAATTTCCCGCACTTATTCCCCCTTTTTTGCCTGCCGCGTGGAGTAAGGCCATTTCCGCAAAGCACCACCGTCTATCCCACATTTTATCAGGGCGGGCAGTAACTATGTAAGTTGAATCTCTAGAGCAGCTGTTGTGTAGGTGACAGAGGGACTAAAACTGAAGACCCTTTTGAACCAAATGCTAATTTATTATTAGAATATGGACCGGGAAGCATGTATGACAGAGGGACGTTTGTATTCATACCGTCACAGTAATATATGATATATTTTGTTCATACCGTGCTCATATACAGGCGTTTCAGAGCACGAGTGAGGGGAAGTAACACGCACGTCGGATTGGTGTGTGTAGGGGAAAAGTCGATGACGGTAGGGCAGATTTAAAGGGGGAAGGTACGGGTTAGAGGATGGCTCCCCGCACCCGCGAATCCTGGCATCGGGAGGAGGCATCTGCTTGGTGGGCTAATATTGGGGGGTAAACGCACTTGCGCTGTCCTCCAGCTGGGCTTGGCGGTGAAGCAAGCAGGCACCTTGCCATAATCTTGCAGACAGACTGGAAGTTGGCGCTGGCATCTGTTACGTTACAAAGCCGGTCCGATAGCACAGCGAGTAGAATGCCTGCTTTGGCATCCGTGCAGAGCCTGCTGGCGCAGGTTCGAATCCCGGCAGGGCCAAACTCAGCCTTTCATCCTTCTGAGGTCGATTAAATGAGCACCACATACCGTGGGTAATAATATGCAGCGCTTAGTTACCGGAGGGTTCGTAGCGCTATTTAAATGCCAAATTATTATTAGGGCACTTGCCGGTCGGTACTACTAATTATTTAAAGCGGTTTCCCAGTACGGGCACGGGAACTGCTAGAGAATGCTGCATTTTTTCTTTCTTTTGTTGCAGATGTCTGGGTACGTTAGCTGTGAGGCTTATGTGTGGTAGCTGGATGTAATGGGTACTTTAGTAGTAAGCAGTTGTATTACAAATAGTACCGTGGAAGGTTAACTTTGCGCGCACACCTTTTAAGAAGAATGTTTGGCGTGGGGGGCCGGTTGCAGGCAGGTTTTGAATAATGAAAGATTTGTGTAAGCATAACGGTTTAAGGCTGCATGGTACCACGGTTCATTAGGAGACTTCTCCATCTCGCCTAGGGTCGGTCTTGAAACACAGTTTTAAGTGGTCTATGGGTCGTGCTTTGGGGCGCCCAAGGAGACGGAAGCGCGGCTGTTATGTGCACAGGAGTATTTTATCGGGGCAGGGTAGTTTACGCACGTGCACAGCTTTAGGAATGGCCTGTGTTTTCTCTGAAGGAGTAATGGAGACACTGCTTGAGGCCCAGGGGAAGCAATAGTTGCCTGGGAATAGGATTACAGAGGTAAGCACTGATCAAAGTATAATGCACCTCCTGCACAGGCATACGTAGGGGACAGGGTACGGTAATCATGTTGGGTGTCCCCTTGTTGTGCCAGGGCTGCATGGCAGGGCACCAATGACGACAAGCAGGGTTCCTGGGTAAGAGGGTATAGTATGGCAGAAGGACAAGGCGCCCGTCTCGGAAGCGGGTATGGCGGAGAGAGATGGGTTGGCTGGATTTACTGTCGGATAGGAAAAGGAGGTTGATGAAAGGAGTATAAAGAGTTTCTCTACACACTGGGGAAGTATTGGGTTGAACGGCAGCAGCATTTCTATGTATGGGGCTGGTACTGGAGCAGAGAAGGCTGGCGGGCTGCTGAGCAGGGGTGGAACTCAGTGGTAAAGCGCAAGGATCCATCATTTTCGTTTGCTTGGTTAGTGATTGGATTGGTATAAGAATACGAGTGAAAGCGCATGTGTGTTTTATTGGTGTCAATTTCTCACATGCAGCGCAAACATTTCAGATTCACGTTGTACAGGGCTTCCATCTGCTGAAGTGTTCCTGGTAATGAGGGAAGCACAATGTATTCATGACATGGCCCTGGTTATGTTAACGCAGGGGCAGGCTCTGCAATAGGGATTCCTTAGGGGCTTCAGGTTAAAAGCGCCACTACAAGGCTAGTAAAGCAGCAGAGGGGCGTGGTCCATGTCAAATATGTGGTCCGGGGAACATGCAAGCACGGCCTCTGGGGGCTCTGGATTTAGGGGAAGTATGGGGTTATGGCACAGTTGTAACACCAGAGCGGGGCGCCCATACATGGAAGGGGCTGAATCGAAACCAGTGGAAGTAAAGCGGCACCACCCAAATAAGTAAGGGGGCAGGGACCGGTGTGAAGGGATGTGGCTGTACCCAGAGTGGGGGTAAACCATCCTTGGGGTGAAGTGAAGTTAAGGTGGACGGTTGCGGTGCCCAGTTGGGCACACAGCGGTGTGAAGTTGCGGCTGGGGTCAAGTCCTAATAATGAAAGCGGAGGGACGCATCAAGACAAGGGGATGTGACTGCGTCAGAAAGTAGCATGCCAAGGGGGAATATGCACATTTAGTTATGGGCTTTGCATAAACAACCCAAATTAAACGGGACGAATGGCAGTTGCCGGTTGTGGAGACATAAAAGTGGGCAATTTTAACTTCCAAGAACCAATACAAATGTTTCCCCCGAAACTCACAGTAGCGAACTGGGACATTTCACCTCACTTATTTGTAAATTTTCACCATGTTATATGGGGCAGTGGCGAAGTGTCTGGCCTGCAAACCTAACCACAGCGGTTCGACACCGCAGACCCGCTTTAATGTCATGGCTAGGTCTGGTGGTGGGGTGTCAGGAGATAGGTCTGTGGGACTGGTGGCAAGGGTGACCAAGCTACAGGGGCAAAGTTGGAGTGTGGTTCATCAGGTCGGCAAGCCCAACGCTGCAGTTTAGCCTGCCAAAGGAACAGAAGCAGGGAAGGGCCCAGCCGAGGTTGGGAGGAATTGGACTCACATGACAAGGAATATGGCAGGAGGGAGCCTTCCTTGGTAAGATAAAGAAATAGATAGGGGGGAGTCAAGGATCGGCGAAGGGGTTTTGGAGCATCAATCAAAAGAATACAGCTCAAACCCTCCCGCCGGAAACAGCGCTATTCAAACGGGGTAACGCAGGCAGAGCAAGGATAAGGGGTTGGGGAGCATTTGCTAGATAAAGGATGATGGGGGGCCATAACAAGCCTGGAAGGGAGCAATAAAGGCAAGTTGGTGTTGGAAAAGCAAGAGAAGAATACAGCTCAACCGCACCTGCCAGGAGCGGCACTCTCCCAACAGGGTAACTCCTGCAAGGGCAGGCGGAGCAAAGATAAGGGTTTGGGGAGCTTTTGCCGAATAAAAGGGGTAAGGAACCTATGGCGGGTGCAGTATGAGGAACAAGCTGGAAAGGTGGCATGGACAGAAGGTCCCAGAGCAGGCTCGCCCTGGTTAAGGCGGAGCAAGATGGAAAGGGCCTGGGGCAGAAGTGTCCCAGAGCAGGCCCGCCCTGGTTAAGGTGGAGCAGGATGGAAAGGGGCAGGGGCAGAAGTGTCCCGGAGCAGGCCCGACCTGGTTAAGGCGGAGCAAGATGGAAAGGGGCAGGGGCAGAAGTGTCCCGGAGCAGGCCCGCCCTGGTTAAGGCGGAGCAAGATGGAAAGGGGCAGGGGCAGAAGTGTCCCAGAGCAGGCCCGCCCTGGTTAAGGCGGAGCAGGATGGAAAGGTGACTGAGGCAGGAGGGTCCCAGAGCAGGCACACCCTGAAAAAAGCTTTTTGCAGTTTTAAGATGTGCATTGTTCAGGGGAACAGCTGGCGCTATGGGTAAGGAGATCAAAAACTGACCAAGAAGGCAAGGGGTGCACGGGGACCCTCCAACCCATCATGGGCGGTGGCAGTCTTCCTCGGGCTGAGACCTCCCTCGGGATGGGAGGCTCCGCTGCTCATTCATCACAGGGGGTCAGCACTAAGCCGCTTCCAACTTAGACCGGTTATGGAACTGGTGCTGAAGAAATCGGGGGGACAAAGGGGTATTCGGGTCTCACTCAGTTCGGATTGGTGCAGTCACGTCAGCCACAGCCATGGGCATGGGGGAAGGAGCAATCAAGCAGAATGGTAGATGGAGGCTGGGTGTTTTAAGAGGTATATCAGGCTGGTAAAATATAAAATTGACATGCCTTCTCCCCACCAGCAGCAGCCCGGAGGAAAGGAGATAGGTCTGGGTAGTAGGATACTCATTTGGGTCATACACTTGGGAGGTAACGACCTGACAAGCCTGGGAAGGGGGGCTCTAAAGCGGGAAATGAGGTGCTCTCTACAGGAGCTGGCAGGTCAGTTGGGGGGAACAGAAATCATTTGGTCAGAGAATTCCAAAGGCAGAAGGGGGTGGGCGCAGATAATCACGCAGCCGTGGAGAGGTCCAGACCAAAGCTAAACTGTGCAATGGCAAAATTTAGCAGGGGCAGGGGTCCTGGCCAGATCAGGTAGGGCCTGATTAATTTAAATCCCCAGAGTATTTTTTTTTGAGGATGGGGTACATTTGTCACCACTGGGGTTAGAGATATTCTACTGGAACCTCTGCACAAAAATCCTAGAAATGGAGGGAAGGAAGCAGGGGGGAGCCACGGTGGGCGGTAACCCACCTGTGGCGTGGCGGTGTTTGGGCAACCAAACACAAGAGACAGACTCCGGATGAGCCAGGAGAAAGCTGGAAGGGTCTTCGCTCTTCTCAGACCAGCGCCCCTTGGGAGCCTAACACGGCAGGGGCGTCTGGGGGGAACAACAAGGGCTCAGCTTCCCCCAGGGAAACGGCACTCTCCCCGCCCCCGAACACCTGCATGGGCAGGCGAGGCTCAGGCGCAAAGGGTTGGGAGAGTTGGGCCTATGATGGACTGTTGGAAGGAAAGGGGGAAGCAGGTTTTTGTACACGGAGCAGTCGCCGCATCTTCAGAATTATTTCCACTAATGTGTGCAGTGGTGGTTATGATATTGTGAAAATAAATCTGCGGCCTTTTTATGCCAAACAAAGCAAGACTCATGTTACACTTTTCTGGGGGGAAAAAGAGGAATGAGTTATTGCTATGTAATGGGTCCAAAATGGACGGATGCACGGGTTAACGTGAAGACACAGCCTTAAGCAACAGCAGCCATTTTGGAATCAGTTAATCCCTATTTTTAAAAACACCCATGTTGGATCTTTGAAAGTGCCCTTTGCATTGTGAAACAGTCTTCTTCTATTTAAGTGGTTTTTGCTGATTCTACTTTTCTGCTTGATGCTTGGTAGCAGCATTTAAAATAAATCCAGATTGAATGGCCAGAGTGTGTGTGTGTGTCTTGTAGATTCTTAAAATAAAATTGCTGAATTCATGAGCTTGTGATTTTTCTAATGGATTTGCTATATATCTATGCTCCGATTTAGCATTTGTATTTTATTTTAAGTGCTAGTTTTTTTAAAATGTGAACTTTATTGATTTTTCACACAAAATAACACAAATCTGCAGAAGTACAGCAAAGCCGCTTCCCACGGCTGCCAAACATTATAACCCCCTCAATGCAAGTGTCTCCCTTCCCCTTACCTCCCGCCCCCCACCCTCAAATCTACCCCCTGCATCATCTCATAACTACAGTTCGTTGGTATTAACATGCTCAATGACACTTGTTAACCCTTGGGAGGGTCTGAGTCCTCTGAGGCAACCTCGAGTCTTGCTTTAGAGTGGTGACTCACGCACTGAGTGACACTGGGGCCTCGTGAACACCTTTCGCCCTGACAAGGACAGAGTTCACTTTACCTCTTGCACAAAAATCTGCACACTCCATTTCCAACGATTCGCACTCTCCGTGTATTTCCGCTGTTAAGTGCTCCATAAAGTACAAGTTCCAGGCTGTGGCGACCCATTCCGACTATCCAGGGAGTATTATTCACTTCCACTGTGTTATCCAGCATCTCCTCCTCACCAAAAGTACGCCATGAACTCTTTTCGTCAGCCTGACGTATTCCCTTTCAGTTCCTGCAGCCCATTTAAACTAGCATCAGTTATTTAATTCTTGTGATCCCCTCCAATACCTCATCCCAATAGGATTGGCTCTCCACACATCCCCACCACATGTGCCAATAGTTGGCCCTCAATCTGCATCCATGCCAACACAATGGACTCACTGACTGGTACAATTTTGAAAGTGTAACCGGGTCGTACTGCCACCTGTATAGTAATTTAATGGCAACAGGAAATTGAGGTCTTATAGGACCCACGGCATAGTCTATGCCATGTGTGCGCTCAAGTTCAGTCCCCAAATCTTTTTCCCAGCGCTGCTTCAATCTCTCAATGGACCCCCTTCTCATCTCAACCAGAGCCCTACATAGTGCCCCTATCAAACCACTGAATTCAGTCGCAGGATCTTTTCAAAAGGAGTGAGCTCTCCATCTTTTCTTTCCACTTCTAACAAGTCAGATCTCCCTTAAACTGCAAGTACTAGAAGACAGAGTGCCCCTATCCTGCGTGATAACTTTTTCCTGGGGACCCACAACCATTCTCCCATCGTCCCCGGGCATAGCTGGAGGTTATCCAGCCCCACCCATTGCAGATCACCTCTGTCTAAGGTGCGGGATCAGTACTCTCAGCTGGGTGGCCTTGTAATACAAATGTATGTCTGGCAATCCCACTCCGCACTATCTTTAGGCAGCGTCAGCCCCTCACGAGAGACCTTTGGCTTCTTTCCCTGCCAGAGAAACTGCAAAAAAGTGCCCCTAATGACCCTGTAGAAGAGGTCCGGCATCTGGATTGGCAGCATTTGGAAGAGGTATAGACTCCTCGGAAGAACCATCATTTTGAATGGGTTCAATCGCCCCATCCAGGAGATGGTCAACTTGCTCCATTTCTTTAAGTCCCTGTCCATTTCAGACATCAGCAAGGGGAAGTTTGCTTCATACAATCCCTCTAGTTCACCACCCAAGTATTCATTTGTTCCCAGGGCGACATTCATGCCCTAGGTGCAAAGCACACCAGATCATCATCCCTACTGCTATCGAGAGGGAAAAGGAGTGATTTGCCCTTGTTAATTTTGATTTTGAACCCTGCCATATGCCTGTACTGTTCAATCAGACCAACTGCAATCGGTACAGAGGTCAGTGGATTCACCACATGCAGGATCATGTTGTCCACATATAGACCAAGTTTATATAACTTCCCACCAACCTCGAAACCCTCTATCCTGCGGTCGTCCCTTAACCTCTGGGCAAGAGGTTCCAAGGAGAGTACAAACAAAGCTGGGTGCAGGGGGCACCCCTGCCTCGTCCCTCTGCTTAGATCAAACCAGCACAGGTTTTCCCCGTTCACCGCCACACCTGCCGTTGGCTCAGAGTAGACCGCCTTTATGTCCCTCAGGAGTCTCTGGCCTATCAACACTTTAGCAAGCACTGCTTTCAGGAATGGCCACTCCACCCTTTCAAAGGCCTTCTCAGCGTCCACAGAGAGGAGCGTGGGAATGTCCTTTCCGCCCCGTGCTTCGTTTATCAGGTGTAATGTTTTCCTCATGTTGTCTGCTCCTGCCGCCCCTTGAAAAAAAATAACACCTGGTCAGAGTGGACCTATCTAGGCAAGTGCACTTCTAACCTGGCAGCTAGGACTCTGGTGTATATCTTTGTGCCTATGTTTAATAGGGAAATTGGGCGATATGAACCACAGGAGCAAGGGTTCCTCCCGTCTTTTGGTATGACTGAAATGAGGGCCTGCCCAAACGAATCCGGGGTCCTCCCCGTCTCCATGACATCATTAAACCGTGTTATCAGAAAGAGGAGGAGGCCCGGTAGAAATGTTTTATAGAACCCCGAAGTGAAGCCATGGTCCCCTGGAGTTTTCCCGGGTCAAAGGTGTCCAATTTCAAGCTTAATCTCTTCAATTTGAGACCTTTTAAATTCCCTTGCAACCAGTGACCTCTTGGCCGGGGAGTTGAGTCCTTTCGAATTCATTTTGCATACCTGCAGATTGTCCCCCCTGTTTCTTTTAGTCAAGTCAGCCATGGTAACCTCCCACATTGGAACCATCCTCGCGCCTCAGAGTCCACCCCTTCCCGTCATATCGAACAAATGTGCAAGCGAGCATTGCTGCTACCAATTAGTAGGTTCCAAAACTCCCCCCACCCGCTTCTTCCCTTCTGCTCCCTATCACCTCCTTTATTGGTGCCTCCACTTTTTCCCCCGAACTTCAAACAAAAAAACAAGGATAGAAATTCCAACCAAACCTCCTTACCCCGCCCCAGCCACCCATCCGACCCCCGTGAACAACAACCCGACAACATTCTCCTGTAAATTCAAGCTCTTCCCCAGGGAGCCGCCGGGAGTTAACCCCCCTCCGAAACATTACCCTCTCCTCTCTATCTCCCCCAAGAGGAGCAATCAGGCCATGTGTCCCGCAGAGGTATTAACTTAATACATTTCCTGGAACAGGGATGAGTCTCGTTTTGGGTCCCTTAATGTGCCATTGTCTGTCCCAAACGGTGTCTCCTCTGGTTCCGGGGGCTGACTCATCCCCTCGCAGCAGCTCCCCAGAAACTCTTCCTCCGTCGCCATCCTGTATTTTCAGCCGTCGAATTCAGAGGAGATCAAGACCGGGAACCCCCATCTGTACCCGACTCTTTTTTCCGTCAACTACTAGGTCAGAGGCAAACGCATTCTTCTCTTTGTGAGAGTGAGGGCGGACAGATCCTGAATGATGGTGATTCTCGCTGATCCGATGGTCACGGGGCCCTTGGCCCTTTCTTTCTCCAGTATTTTGAGCTTATTGGGGTAACTGTGAAACCTTGTAAGGACTGATCTAATGCCTCGGCCCGTGCAGCTGGCTATGTGCACTCTTTCAATTCTCAACTTGTCTGTCAAGTCGTTTTCGAAAACAAGTTCCGGGATGTCATGAATCTTCCTCCTGAGGTCCCTTTCCTTGAATCTTCCTCCTGAGGCCTCTTTCCGTTTCTCCTTCCATCTCCAGTACTCCAAAAAATCTAAGGGGGTTTCTCCATTCGCGGTTCTCAAAGTCATCCATCTTAAGAACAATCTCTGTCTCCCTCCTTTCAATTTCGCCTATTCTCACGTCCATTTGAGTCTTGAGGGGGTCAAGGGAGGATTAATTATATGCTACTCTCTGCAGTCTCGCCTCCATTTTGTCGAGCCGCACATTGATCTTGTCCACTCTTCCCCCCTCTTGCCCCCCCCTATGTTGGCCCTCATACTTCGGATCACCTCCATCAGTGATGCTATGTCTCTCTTAGTGGCCAACGAGTCCTCAACATCCAACGCCATGCCCTTCACTGCAGTGTGTCCCGTAAGATCTGGCCTGCTTGGGTATTCAAATTCAGCAAGCTTTGCCTTAAGTTCCATAAGTTCCATATGCTGTTGCACCAGATTGAATACACAGGAATGTCCAGTAACCCCTCACCACCAGCAAATGCCTCTTTTATGCGACTCGCCAGGTCCAAACTTCTCTCCAACAGAGAAGATGGGGGGGATAGGGAGAGGTATTCCCCACTCACAGCAAGGCAGGCACACGGCCCTGAATCGGGGGTCCGCACCTTCCGCACGGTCCTTCCAGTAGGGGGCCGGGCACGTCCTCCGCTATTTGGACGAATGCTTGTGGTCTGTCTCGTGTACCAACAAGGTCCTTCCAGCAACATTGGCCTATGCTCCAACCATCTCTGGCCTTCTCCTGCCATCCCGCCTAACGGGGACTGCACTTTCACTTTTTCGCCCGCCGGAGGAGCCGCCAATCTCCGACTATATGCGGCCGATTTGCTCCGTTTTTGGAGCCAGGCATGTCCCTGGACCGGAATCCCACAACACAACTCACGGGGGGTGGGGGAGCAGAGTCGGGGCACACTCACTTTTTTGGGGTCTGGATGATGGAGATGCAAGCCTAGGCAGCTTCCATCGTGCCCCCTGGTGGCCAGTCCAGTGGTAGTTATTTTTAATGTGTATATTTCATTGTGATTACAATCAGTGCTAGAGAGATTTACTCCCTATTTTTTTAAAGTTGTGAACAAAATTATTTTTTATGGGTTCAAAATGAACGTTCAATTTCCAATGGGAGTATTTTTAAGTGGGTACAAATGTTTTAACTGGAAAACTGATTTTATTTTTAATAATTATTCTTTGCACCTACTTATTCATGTCCATTAAAAGATACAGTTTACTTCTTCTGATCAGGCAGTAATGATAGTATTTTCTTCCTGTGGTCCTACGTGAACTACTAGTCCAAACATATCCATGGAGCTGAGTGGTTGAAAGCAGGGGGGCCAGATCCTACTTGTCTGTTCCCAGTTTTTTTGTTGGTAGTATTTATACTCCCTACGTTCATTTTTTGGGACTATTTGCCAAATATTAGGGAGTGTAATAGGCCGATACACCCCATATGTGTAGTGCTGATTACAATTGCGAGTGGAACATTTTAATGTTTTATAATTTATAGGTTATTGACAACTATTTTTTAAACTATTATGTATTTATTGATGCTTATGCTTTTATGGGATGTTTATCTTGAAATTATATATTTTTTCTAAAAAGAAATCGGGTACTGATTTAAGGAATGCACACAGTCTCTCACTAATATATTAATATATTTATTCATGCTGTCCTACGGCAGCTGTCCAGTCACATCACAGAGCAGCACACAGATTTTTAAGGGCTGATCGTGCTTGGCCTTAAATTGCCAAACACAATGGGCCACACACAAAATGAAGATTGGACAGTCTAGATGACATTAAGCCAGTCTACACCAGTTTAAATGCAAACTGCAGGTGCCTTTGTGGGCTGTTTCGGCTTTTGGCTGTTGGCCAAGATCAACGTATACAAAAGATGCCCGGGGGCAGGGCTTAACATTTTTTATAAACCTGAGGGTATTCTCTCTCCTACTCCACTTGCATCATCTGTGCAGGTGGCCAGGGAAAGGCCATCGCTCTTGGATCCTGACCTTGGGAATGGGGGGCAGAAGTGAGTGAAGAACACCTGGGTGGAGGGTCCTTGAGGATTAGGAGTGGGGTGCCCTTGGGGGAGACAGGGTATCCCCCTTTCCCTATTAACAACAACCCTAACTCTCCCTCCACCTTTGTGGGCTATTATAAGCCAGTTCCCCTCAAATCTTCACATGTAACACTTGACAGTACCAAGATGAAGAAGATGCAACAACGAGTGTTGAAGACTACACCTTTACACCACTTTGGTACTGGGACGAAGAAGATACCCTCAAGGAACTGTGAGGTTCAGGCTTGTCTCAGTAAATGTGGTCAGGAAGGGCTAATCAGATTTCCACACCTGCAGCCTCTCAAGGGGCTGCAGGTGTATAAAGGGAGACCAACCCAGCAGGGCAGGGCACGACAGGTGAAGCAACAGGGAGACCTAAGTGTGGAGGAGCATCAGGGGGCCCATGAAAGGAGGCGGCCGTGGTGGCCCTGGAGAAAGAACCAGGACGACGGCAGAAGTCCCTACGGACTTGTGGGGCCTGATGTAAGTGGGCTCCTTATTCCCCACAATCCTATGAGCCTCCAAATCTCTGCGCGTACAGCAGGAGCGGCTAAGGGACACAGAATGCCGAGGATGCTGTCCATGTCCTGAAACCAGCATCAAAGGTGCCGGTTTGAAGCAGGGAGCACACAGTGAACGAGCGAAGCTCGCAACAGTGGTTTATCCTGACTTGAGGAGGTGAAAGGAAGTCGCGAGAACCACCAGGTGGAAGCAAAGAAGAAAGGCGAGTGTCAGAGAGGCGCTCCAGCACCGGGGAGCTCCTCAAGAACCGCAAGCGAGTAGCGGTCCATGAGAATAAACCATTAAGCGCATATTGAATAGCGAACTAAAAGGGACATTCAACATTACAAATCCAATGGGTATTGAATACTGAACTAAATGGAACATTGAAAAGCCAATGCATAGTAAATACCAAACTAAATAGAAATTGAGCATTGAGATAAAACAGTGAATATCGAATTAAAGAACAATTTAACATTAAAGAAACAAGTATGCATTGAACACTTAACTTAAATAAGCAACGTAAGAGAGCATTGAGCTCTGAGCTGAATGTGAACGAACATATGTTTCATAATGGCTTAACCCAAACCTGGATGTCCAATACAATAAAGGCTGAGGTAAGCCGAACAGTGAACTATAATGAGTGAATGCAGTGTGACAAGGCTACAGGTTTGCAAGGGGTGTGTGATAAAATGGTGGCAGAGCCACAGTGCGACCAAGGAGAAGCCAGAGGAGTACAAGAATACACCCTAGGCCAAGAGCCAAATACAAGTAATCAAGTGACAGTGACACTGTGCACAGGATTATATAAGTACCAAGTAACCTGTGTATGTGGCCTGGGGAAGCCCACGAGTCCTGGTTGCGTGACCTATGATGGCTGGACCGTGTGGTCTGACCACTGCACCTAGACCCGAGAGCCCTGAATGGTGACAACTAAGGACACTGTGAAACAAGCCCAATGAAACAACTGCAAAGGAGCTGGCGAGTGAAGCCAGAAAGAGGGTCCGGTAGACCTGGTGTTTTGTTAAAGACTTCTGAAACAACCAAGACAAGTGTAATACAGGGGCATGGAAGTCTTGGTGAAGGGAATCCTGAGATCTAAGGGACTACACTTGTCGTGGGACCAGAGCCTCAAGACCCCTTTGTTTTGGATTGTGTTACTTGAAACTTGGGGTACGGAACCCCAAGGATTGGTGTTGAACTATATCACCTTGAACTGGAGATAGATAAACTTAGAGACTTTTTCATAGAACCTTCGTATGCTTGGGGAAGGGGAGCTGAAAGTGAGCTGGAAGAAGCTCTGAACGTTCTGTTTGACACTATTTCTTTGAACTTTGACATTGCTACACATTTGCTAGCTTTAGTTGTGAGGGGAAGGATAGGTTTTGGACACACAGACTTTTTAAAGTTGAGCTCCTTGACTCAGACTTTCCTTAATTTCGTTCAGGTAGGGAAATCCCACCTTAGCATCGGGCAAGTTAGGCCTTCAACCATCCTGACATTTAAGTTAATAAATATCTTTTTGTTTGAACTTGAAGTCTGTTGTCTGTGTCGTACTTCATGATTCACGCACAATGGCTATAGATGGGTGTGTTGGGCTACTAAAGTGGCAAGTGACTACACCCCCTGATACAGCCAAAACAAAATCGCAGCTCCCAATCGTCTACTCCAAAACATCCATTCAGGCTGATAGAATCATCCTGGTTATAAAATGGGTGCTCAACAAGCATGTCTGCCTTGATAGCCATATGGGCTACTAAGGCCAGCCCACCAGAGAAAGGGTGCCGTGACTAGGTGGATTCCATAGAAGCCCCTCTCGTCAAAAAATAAAGGTTGAAAAAGCAAGGAAGACATCAACATATTTCAGGGACCCTGAACTTCAGGTAGTTAGAACCACAAAAATGACATTTCTCCCTAACACAGAGTATGTTCATTCCTTCAGCCTTTTTCGTGCCTGCCCCAAAACCCACACCACCTGCATTCCATGAACACATGTGCAAGACAGATGGTGGAAACTCCAGAGCAGGGCAGATGGATGCTCCCCACTGGCTCTGTTCCTAGTAGCTTCACCACTGCCCAGAATTGTCATCTTGCTTGTTTTGCAACTGCTGCAATGAGTTTGCTATTTCACTGTCCAGCTGCATGGGATTTGATGGTCGTGCCTGGCTATTTCATATGTAATGAGGCTCAATGCGGCACATACATAGCCTGCAGCCAACCTTCCCAGCTTTTGCCATATACAGCTTCATTTGATGTGTCAGGAAAGGCTGAAGAAGCTTTCAGATGTTTTACATCTTGTTACGGAGAGCAGTCTCCCACATGGTTGCTCTTTGACTAGTTGACGCCTAGTGCACAACAGTGGCTGTGGTTAAACAATTTCCCAGTGGTGCCCAGAACTTTGTGGTTGGGCACAGGACATTCTGCCTATATGTATCCCTCACCCAAGAAATTGTGTGCGTATGTATTTTTATACATATATTATAGTGCATCGCTCGGCACTACAGTTGAGTTGTGTATTGAGATACATAGGAAAACTGAAAAATTAATTGCTAATAACGTTTGGCTCGCATGACGGATTTGGCTGAAATTCTGCAAACCAAAAGTCTGTCAATAAATGAGGAAGTTATTAAGAAAGTTAAAAAAGCGTAGTTTCAGCCTAGTCCCCATCCATTTTCTCTTAGAGAAATAGTCAAACTTTTGCTCCAGTTCACAGCCAATACTGCTGGACGGAATTGGACCTGGTACGAAACAAGGTGGGCAGAAAGCATTGAATCGATTTCCCGTGGGTGGGTGGATGGGTGTTGGCGGTGGGGGAGGGGTTACAGGCAGGGTCTGAGGTTATTCCGTCCTGTAGTTGTCAAAATATATGACGGAGAAGAGGGTGCCTCTTCTCCCAAAATTATAGCTATATCTCCCCTAGTGCTTTGCAGCAGAGTGGCGTTTCATAAATGAAAAAGCCACCATTTCTTTTTTTTGTTCGATGTGAGAGATGTTTGCAAACATTTTCGAAATAATTGTAAATATTCAAAAACAAAAAGTTGAAACAATGCCTTTTTGTGGGATGAAAAACAATGAAATTGCATCAGACTAGAGGTGGGGAGAGGACACGTGAAATTGGGGGGTTGTGTGGAGAGGGGACCTGGGAACTGTGATGAATTGATGGAGTCATCATTGATTTCCCAGCGGTAACCTCCTCCTATGTGGCCAGGGGACGACAGCTGCTACCCGATCCTGACCCTCAGGACGGCTATATGAGGGAGGATCACATGTGCGGAGACAATCTCCGGGGAAGTACCATGGCTTTATCGGATGGGACATGGTATCACCCTTTTCCTTTGCTGGATGAATCCCTCATTAACAACAATGTAATGGTCTATTGCCATACATCTACAATCCCTATTAGGGGAACTAGAGAAACCCTTTCCCAAAGCTCTGTAGATCAAACTCCCATTCCTGGTCTAAAATGTGGAAGATCCAAAACCACCTTTTCCAGTTCAAATCATTCACCATAAAAAAACGTGATTTATCATTTAGAACTGTAGAAAGTGATTTTCCAAGTGATCTACATCCCCTGACAACAATGGACTCATTTTCCCCCAGTCACCCAAATACTGGGATAAGGAAGACGGAAAGAGCAATGCTTACCGAAAGGAGCCACAAGCTTAATGAGCCTTCTAGTTGTTTTCAAAGTGCGCCTGTACGCGGGAGATTTAAAGACCAGAGGCAGAGTCACAGAGGCAGCTGCTGTTTGGAAGATGTCTCATTCATACGGAAGGCGTGTGAAGCTTGGAAGCACGAACCGGTGTCGTGGAGCCGAGCAGCTCACCAGCAGGGTAGAAGAGAAACACTGCAAGGAAAGGTCGAGCCGCAGACATGTCAGGAGCCTGTGTAAAACTCCTGGGCATATGGCAATCGCAGAAAGCGGCGTTTTACCTACCGGGACTTGAATCGAGACAGGTGTGCTGAGGCGAGACTGCAGGAGACATCGGAGCGAAACAAGAGCAGTCCACAGCAGAAAGCAGGTGGTACACATTTGACACTTGGGCGTGAACGGGGCCGGAAACTCCAACAAGAGCCGGTGAGTCACACCAAACGCAATGGGGACCCCAGGGCATTTTGGCGACCATACCAAATACGAACTATAATAATTAAGCCACAGAAGAAAAGAAAGTAAAGAGACTGAATGAGAAACAAAGTATATTGCGAATAAGGCCGCAAGCAAGATATGATTTGTTTGGAATACAAATATGTGGGTAATCCAAATCAAATGATGTATCAAAGGGATATACTATACCAAAAGGGTATGCACAATTGTGGAAGTGAAAGAGAAACAACGTATAATTATAAGATGCCCTGGCAGGAGAGTATACCGGGCAGTTGCAAGTCTACAAGAAGTCCTAAGAAGAAATATTGGACTGTGTATTCCAGACTTAAGGAACGTTTTGAAAGAAGTGGAACTACAATGCCAAGCAGCTTTGTAAATAACAGTGCTGTTGTGGGCAAGAAAGACACAAAGAACTGTTAGACAAAGAATCATTTGTATTGATGAGAATTCTACGGGAATGGAGCCACCACCTGGAGCCAAGGCTTTTTTCACCCTTGGAGAACCTTTGTGTTGGAGCTGTTTATTCTTCCTTTACAAATTCTTTGCAATCACCCAAGTTTAAAGACATTTCCCTTTTCACCTTATAGTTTAGTTTATAATGCAAGGGTAAGAATATAACTTTTCTGCACAAGGACGATTTTGATTTTGTCACAGAATTAGTTTTTGGTTTTAGGTAGGGAAATTCCTTTTACAGCATATTTAGAGGCCTTTTCCAAACCCTTTTTGTTTACAATAAAAGTCTTTAACCAAAAACATGACCTACTTGTGTCAGAGTTTCATTCCTGACTCCTCAGAACCAAGTTCAGAGCTTGAACTTTTTTGCGTATTCTGGGTAATTTTGCATATTCAGGATGGCAGGAGGAGGGGTTATGGTTGAAAACGGGATCAGGAATAAAAGTGCGTTACACGTATAATAACAAATATTTTCTAAATATTCAGGGTTATTTGTAGTCCATTGCTAATGTAACCGTGGTTATGGGGGAACGTTTTTTTAAATTAATTTTTTTAATAAATGAGATGAATACAATAAAAGTGGGTTTCTACAGCTACAGTGTGGTGTGGGGTAACCTATTGAGGCAACATGTCAAGGGATGCAATATGACCCTGCTCAGTGTGAATGTGGCCACTTAGTGGGTCAAAAAAAAAGAAACATTTTGGGGGAACATGCATAGTGGACACAGCCTTTGCTAGTGGCCAATGAAAAACTATGGAATAACAAAACTCTTAAAATTCACTGAAAAAACCTTAGTTAAGGTGCAGTTAAGTTGTGCAGATTTAACGCAAAAAAACCCTTGTGCAGATGTGCCATTTGTTGGTTTGGCTGAAATCTGTCAAATAATGTTAAAAATAATTTAGCAGAGAGCAATGTAACCCAGGCACCAAGATCTTCTATATATTGTAAGAGGATTCAATTCAACACTACAGCTAAGTCAATGCCTAGTCTGGGATACTGAATGGAAACCCTTATGGATATATCTTTATGTCCAGTTCATGCGTTGAATTTGAATATGACACTTAATCTGAGCAGTAATCAATAATGGATAGTCTGGCACTGGCACACTTGTGAATAGGAACAGAAGAATAAGGTGGTAGAGAATACTTTATATAAGTTCAGATGGATGTAATGTTGAATGAAAATGCAATACAGAAAATACTCAATATGATTTCAACAAAACAATGTAATCACTTTTCTCTGGCAATCCCCTCCCCCCTTTATGCAATGCAAGGAAATGGAAAGAAAGCACACAGTTCTCAGAAATGCAATCAAATGTAATTCAGTTTACCCCAGCAAGCTTAGACTACAGAAGCTTGAAACACAGGCCCAAAATGCTTTTATATGTGCTGGCAATGAAGTGAAAAATATGCTAAAATGCTTTTAATTCCCTCTAGAGGTTCAGGTGAGTGGTATCTAGTTAATATTAGTCCAGGCTCACTCTAGCAATGATTCAGGGATGGTTCTTAAGAGGCAAACGAATTTTTAGCAAGGAAAGCAAGGAAGCTGCTGTTTTCACACGTGGAGAAATTTGCAAATCGCGGTAAAATTCGCGAGTGCGTTTTTCGTGATTGCGGCAAAAGTGTAGGGAATAGGAATGCGTTTCTAGGTTTGTTGAAAAGCCAAGATTCCCAGCTTTCAGAGGAAAGTTACTGCAAGTCTCTAAGACAAACGGTCACGGAGATATGAGCGATATGGTAAAGGTCGTTTTTCAGATTTGAAATTTTAAAGTTCAAAGTGACAAGTGACAGCTAGCAACTAGAAATGACAGGTGACAGTTTTGCAAAATGACAGGTGACAGTTAGGAGACAATTCTGGTTAGATTAAAATAGATTGAATTATATTAATTAACTAAGAGATTGGTTCTGCACAGTTCTGCTAGGTACTCACAATATATTTAGAAATAGAATGGGCCTCGCCACGGATCTGGTCAGGTTTTCTTCACTCGCCACGGACGGTCTCTGCGCAGAGCGTCGAGGTCAGCTCTACTCTGCTGGTCTGGTCTGGGTCTCTGGTTCTGATCAGGTCTGTGGGTCCGGATACAGCGGTCTCCGGTTCAGCTGGTCTCTCTCTGGATACAACACTGCTCTCTGGCAAATGGCAAGAGTTCTTGCAAAGAATTCAAACAGCTCGCCTGGCTGTGATAATGGCAATGATTTGAGGCCTGCTAAAGAGGGATTTAGCTTGTAGTTGACCTCTCTGCTACAAATTCTGAAGTAAAGTCTTGGTCTCTGAAGGTGGATAGATTGAAGGCTCTATGTTGGCTCTCTGGAGGTTGATGGAGGTAAAGTATGGATTTTCCTGGCAGAGCGTCCCGCAGCAGATGGAATAGAATGTCCCTATCTGTCCTGACTGTCTGCTTTTATGTGTTTTGAAAATGGGTGGAAAGGCTAGATTCCTAGGCCCTACCCCTCTCCACTTGTCATTGGCCACTTCATCCTCTTCCCCTTGATTGGGGGAATGAAATGAAGTGTCATCATGATGAGGTCTGATTATGGTACAGAGAACCCACCCCTGTCAAATTACACACAATCTATATTTTGACCCAAAAGACATATTTGCACAGGTACACATTTGTTTAAAATTACATGCACCCATCACATATCACAGTAGGTATACCCTGTCCAAATCTGCTCTTCCTGGGAGCTTGCATTCAGAAATGGCAACATTTGCACTTTTTAACTGGTTTCGTAATATCGGACATTACCCCAAATTTATACACATGTGCGCAAGGAGTATGGACATTACTTGATGAAGTGTCAGATTTTTAACATGCATACATTTTAAGTAATACCCTCTTAACTGCTAGTTTGCCCCCAGATCATGCCACCGGTTCTAAAAACCTCTTAAAATGTGGGCAGAAAAATCACAAGAATTATGGTATCATTTAAATAATTATGACAAGTCCGTACTATGAGTTATTCATCTTTTTCTAAAACCATATTCTGGCTCCAAAGGGGTGTGGTTTCCCCCCAGCACAAGGTTGAATTTCTGGTTTTTCCAGTTCTGCCAAGCCAGCTTGCTCTCACAGGCAGTGCTCCTCCCCTTTCCTTCCAGGAGGAAGCCACTTTTACGGCCCCCATAATAAAACATTTGCCTGGGCCCTGGAAGGCCCATTGTTCAAGAGGAAGCCATTTATGGCCACTTCAATAAACCCTCTGCCTGGGTCCTATGTTTAGTCTCTAGCAGTCCCTTGGTAATTCAATCAGAGAAGTGTCATATCCCTTTTGGTGGGAACAGCAAAAGGCAGTTAGGCCTGGGAACACAGCTGTTGTGCAAGTCTCAACTCCTGTCGGGGGTAGCTGGTGGGCAGAATTCAGTTCCTTAAGCCAGGCCCCAGCTAATGTCACTTTTAGTTACCCAGTTTTCTGACTTCAAATAAAACTAACCATTTTTACATATGCAACTAGAATGCTGATTCTAAGTTTAAAACTAGGACATTTAAACAATTGCAACCTATGTGACACTCAAAAGTAGGTCACTCATTTCTTTTAAACATTTAGATTTTTAGTGTCTTTCAGTCCAAATCTACTTAAACTGCTGAAATCCACAGCTCAGCCAGTCTTGTTATAAACCTTTAAGTCACTTCAGAATATAACTTTACATTGGATCCACCTCTCAGTAAGTCTTTCTTTGGCCTGCTTTGGGTTCATTTATTCAGTTTTACACAAAAAAAAATCTGGTGTTGTTTTAAAACGCCGGCTTTCTGATAGTGGTGAGTACTGGTAATGCACCCATTTTTGGGATTTAAGAAAATGAATCCCCCACAATTCTAGGTTGCTCTTGGCAATCAGCATTGCCATTCCCAATGGTTTCAGGCTACTGTGTGGGTAGTCCAATGGGGTTTTAGGCAGTGCCCTTCTGTGCCCATAACATCGGCAAAAATGGGTGGCAGCCTATTCTTCATGCATTTCCCTGGGCATTTTCTGGGAAGCTCTGGCCATCAAGATGTTTTCAATGCCAGTACTGTACAGTTTTTGAGGTAGGGCTCGGATGCATGGGTAAAACATCCCACAATATCTTCCAAGGTGCATTGTAGCAACTGATGTTTTTCAGAAATGAAAACCTGCCATTTTCTTCCTCTGTTAGGAGGCGTTCTAGCTGGCATGGGACATTGCGTGATTAAAATTTTATTAGATAATGGGGATGTTTGTCTTGTGGGTGGATGTGGAGAGGCCAAAACAGTAATATTTGCGAAGTTGGAGTGTTTATGGTGGGTTAGGGATATCTTTTTGTTAGCTTTTGTCTTTTTGCCAAAATTGTGATTTTCTCACAAGAATATGGTGGTTTTATTTAAGGGCATCGCAGGAATAAGAATGTGATTTAAATATTAGGTGTGGTGCGCTAGGCAGTTTTCCTTTAGGGTGAATGTGAGGAAAATAAGAGTAGCATTTGGGCACATTTATAGTTTGTGGAGGGGCTTGGGACAAAATATATTTTTATTGATGAGTTTTAAACAAGCATAAATAACATCTTTGCAAAGACTTTGCGCATCATTGGCTTGCTATTTTTAATGGTGATTTCCAGAAATCCAGAAAACCTTTGTGTTGTAGTGAAAAAATGTCACTGTAAAATTACATGAGATTTCTCTTGCAGGAAAATCTCATGAAGGAATCGGAAATCTTTTCAAAATGTTTGCTAAAACATACCGAATAGCGCACACTTGCGTCCTGCTGGGTTCCTCATTATCGCACAGTGACCATTGGCCATAGCCAGCGGGCAACAGACCAGTAATGAGGAAATATCCCAGGATGCCTACCTCAGAAATATATTGATTATATTGAATGACATCTGTGATGGGGATTGGAAGAGAAATATTTGTACTATAGGTGGCATAAGACATATATGTATATAGTGTTATGAAACCCTTAAATTCAGTGAAAACGCACACAAACCTGAAATTCAGCTAGTGCTAGAAACTGCACCACCTTAACTGTGAGTCCTTGTTGTGTAGCCCAGGCTCATACTGATATCACAAAGTATATGCCCGGAAACTACCCTTCAGAGTAAATAATTCTCTTGGCTTATTTTAAGACTTATGACAAACATATGTGTAGTACATGCCAACAGAAATGCAATATGCCCCATGATCTGCAATGGGTGTTAAGTGAGTACTGACCTTGGCCACAGGCAAGCCCAGAGGCTACTTTGTTTGGCCTGACGAAGCCTTGGGTTTGGCCAAAGGCCTTTCCCCGGGCAGTGTGGCCAGATGCCCATGGACACACCATGGGGTTAAGTGGCCACTGGCCCTGGCCCAGAGCAGAAGGTCATGCCCCTATGTGGCTGCAGGCCATGGTGGTAATCGGTTTGCGCTGGTTTCCAGTGATGCCATCCGTGTGCTCAATAGCTACAGAGGGCTCAGGTTTAAGGTTGTGTAGCTTCCAATACTTTGCAAATTTCAAGGGTTGTGTTGCATAAAACCATCACCTTGTCACTTAAACTAATGTTTTTTTCACTGAACTATATAGGTAAAATAATTCTTAATGGGACAGTTTCGTTGCAGTCAAATACTGCAAAACCAAACCAATTCAGCAGGTGTTTTTGTTTTATAAAACCTTTTATAGATTACAAACCAGATTGTGTACAAAAGTACAGGCAGTGTAATTTAAAAGGAAGCCCAATTCTCTGCTTTCTTTCTTAATTGTAGGTACAAATAGCAGTTCGAAAATGCTAAGTAGAACAAACTTAAGTCCGAAAGATCCTGAAACAAAACTAAATGGACCAGCACATCAACAAAATTAGCCAGTTTGTCTAAATTGGAACGAGCAGCTGGCAAACCGCAGAGGGAAACCTTAGGAATAAAAACAATAAGGAGAAATAAATTTGCTGTTTACATGGAATGTTTACTTCGGCTGAAGTGAGGACCGTGATCAGAGTGTGAGCAGAAGGCGACGCCGGAGCAGGTACCCCCGGCAGGTGCCAGCTGCAGCTTATTGGAGGAATACACGACCGACAAGGACATCGAACCACTCGACTGCTTGGAAGCAAGACTGAATCCTAGCGGATCATAATCACCAATGGTAACACTGCTCAAAGAACGAAAGCAAGACAAACAAAGGGCAGAAGCAGCCCAGCAGGAGGAGAAACGCAGTGAGTACTGCTGTGGAGGCCCCCCGCGATAAGCTAATGGTCTGCATACAGTGAGGGCAATGGACCACTGCCCTCACTGGGGCGAACAAATTACTCATGTTCTTTTGAAAGAATTATTCTTTATTTTGGACACTTGTTGTTTCAAAATGTGGACCTCCTTAGAGTTAGTTGTGCTGACATCCGTGTTGATTTTCACAGCGCTCTCTAGGCCACTCGTTCGTTCCGTCAGCACTCTCACATCTTGTCTCAGTAAGTTGACCTCTATCCCTTCTGCATCGATCTTCGCTTCCAGTGCCTGCAGTTAGTACCAGCTCCGCCGACCCCTTCTGCTCGCGCTCCGGTCACGGTCCTTACTTCAGCTTATTTCTTTTTCCCAGGTCGCCGCCATTTTCCTTTCAGCTCCGAAGTGCTCGCGGAGGACAGCAAGTTACCTAAATGTTGTTATATCCACCCCTTCTGTATGCCGCTGCATGCATTGAAGCCTCCTTGTGCTCCCTTTGCATTGGTTATGTTTTCATGTTGGATTTCCTGCTAAAATTGGTGCGCTTATCCGGATCAGTGTTCGGATCCACAGAGCTCACCTGAAGAGCAGCCGACTCCATGGCTGCCAAGCCACGCCCCCCCGCCCTTGCATAACTTCCACACCATCTTGGAATGTCTCTTTGGCACTCTTAATGCCTCCAGTGAGCCAACTCATTCTAGTACTTGGCAGGCATTTCATATGACTTCTCATGTTCTACTTTGTCCCAGTATGTTCTACATTTGTCACAGTTGAGGCTTTACAATAACACATGGTTCCACTATCAATGGTGGGGTAAAAGGGTGACCATGAGTGAGGGTAGGGGGTTCTGTGACAGATGTAGTGAGGCTTTTCCCAAGGTGAACTTCCTTATCCACAGGAGGGGACTTCATCCTGCATATTACCATCCCTAAGGGTACTATTGGGTAGCATCCTCACCGCCCTAGTCTCATAGAAAAGGGCTCCCCTCTGGGGAGAATCAACGAGACCTGGGGAATCATCACAACACACTGCCAAACTTGGGAATAAAATGGGAGCATAAATCCTTCATGTTTACTTCTACATCATACAATGAAGAATAAGCTAATTCCCCACATTCATTATGATAAAAATGGTATTCTAGGTTCTCCCTCATGTTCATAGTATATTAGTGGTGTTGACTATCCTTTTGACTGTACCAAGGGGGGATGGTGTGCAGTCACATAGCACCGGGCGAGTACGACACCGCAGGGTTGGAGGACAGTGCGCTAAGCCCCAGATGGAGGCGGCCAAGTAACAGGCCCTGAGGCGTACAGAGGCGGCTGCTAGAGGACGTACCCCCCACAATCAACAGACTGAGGCAAAGAGAAAGGCCGTGGAGAAGGAAACTGGACACCCACGGCAAGATACGGAGGAGCATTGGACCGCTAGAGACGGGTACCAATTGAAATAGGACACAGGTGGCCCCACAAAATGACAACAGGTCGGCAGAGTTAAGGCCTGGCCCGCGGCACACTGCCACAACAGCTTCCTAGCCCAAGAGAAAGGGCTGGACACATCACTAATAGACACTACGCATCACTGCCTGTGAGATGGGGGCAAACGTGGAACACACAGAGGGGTGCCTTGAGAGGGATGAGCAAAGGCTCTAGCACCGGACAGTTGTAGTGCTGGGACCCCCACTGAATAACTAAGAAGCACGCTAGGCTGACTGGCCAGTGGGCAAGAGCTGTGGATCCCCTACATTGCAGATCTGCACACCACGAAAGAGGAGCACACAGCAGGTAGTGCCACGGGGAGCCCCGCACCTACAAAGTAAAAGCCGCCGGTTGACACAAGAGCCAGCACACCACCGGCAAGACGCAATAGTGTGCAGTGGACGAGCAGTGCAATTTCTCTTAAGGTGGGCAAAATCAAAGGCAAACAGCCAACAATGGACATTTTTACTAAGCCACAACAGTCCCCGACCACTCCAGCACAAGCCATAGTCACTACACTGGCAGACGCAACCTCGCCGAGGGACAACCACCGGATCCTTGCAGCCATTAGGGAACTAAAGTCCTCGTGGGGGACGGCAATGGCAGATCTGAAAGCGGCACTGGAAGCGAAGATCGATGCAGAAGAGATAGAGGTCAACTTACTGAGACAAGATGTTAGACTGCTGACGGAACGAACGAGTGGCCTAGAGAGCGCTGTGAAAATCAACACGGATGTCAGCACAACTAACTCTAAGGAGGTCCACATTTTGAAACAACAAGTGTCCAACTTGGAAAACCGAGCAGAGGAGGCCGAAGGGCGAGCAAGACGCAATAACATACGCATGGTGGGCCTGCCAGAAGAAGGAGGTCAGGATCCTACGCACTACGTGGAGAACATGATTATCCAGGAAATGGGGGCCAGTAAGCTCTCCCAGGGGTTCGCGATTTGATAGAGAGCATAGGGCCCTGATGAGAAGGCCTCAACCGGGGGCTCCTCCCCACGCAATTATAGCAGAAATCTTGAATTACAGAGACAGGGAAAAGATCCTGGAATTCTTCCGGAAAGGTGGA
This sequence comes from Ambystoma mexicanum, assembly GCF_040938575.1. Taxonomy (NCBI): domain Eukaryota; kingdom Metazoa; phylum Chordata; class Amphibia; order Caudata; family Ambystomatidae; genus Ambystoma; species Ambystoma mexicanum. The sequence goes on from NC_090935.1 coordinate 823,069,990, forward strand.
ATAATAATGCGAGCGTCGGCGACTGTCACCGCATACCCGGATTATACCATGTTGGTGCAGAGACAGCGCTATAGCTACATGGCGGTGAAAAGGAGATTGCGCACAGCTGGATTCAAATATATGCTTTTGAACCCTGCGAAACTCTAGGCAAAGCACACTTCTTCGAAACCCCGGAGGAGGCGGCATGCTGGCTGGATGCCCAGGGCTGCCCAGAGCCCGGAGACGAACAGGAGCGAGATGGACAGGATAAGTGACAAGGCACCATGCTTGATATCGTCTGGGGCGGGGGCAACTACAGCAGGGATAACAGAAAGGCATGCAATGGGCATGTTGGGAAGTGCAAATGCTAATTAACTGCTACACTTAAACAGTTGGAATTGTTGGACTGGAATATAGAAGTGTACAAGGTAGACCTGAGCTGCAAGTGCGCTGCGATTTATAGCCAATACAGGAGACACAGGAGGTAGAAGACCTATCCCCAGTAGATAGAGTAGTAATAGCGCCAGTAGGGTGACATTTCCCTGCTGAGCCTTGAGTACTGGCAATAGCCAAGAAAAGGGCTAGATGCGGGGGTGCCTGAGATCCAGGGATGGAGCTGGGCATCAGTTGAGATGGGGGAGGGAAAAGAGGGAGTTCGAAATTGGGTTGGAGCAGGGAAGGGAGGGAGGATGGAGGGTGGTTGGGGACGTTGCAGTGTTAATGGTTGAGGGTATTTTAAGTTGGGGAACGAGCTTATACACACACACGAGCGTTGGCGACCAAGGTAGGGGTCGGGAAGATACAATGTGGGGAGCGGGAAGCGGCTGGAATATGGGGGACCTTAAGGTAATTTCTTGGAACGTCAGGGGGCTCAATAGTTACCTAAAAAGGAATAAAGTCATGATGTATCTAAGAAGGCAGAAAATAGATATAGCCTTAATACAGGAGACTCACCCCACAAAAGAAAAATTAGAGGTGGTCCAGAAAAAGTGGAGGGGGACTGTCATCGGAGCAACATATTCGGCCTATGCTAGAGGGGTAATTACCTGGTTAGCACCGCATGTCCCATTTCAGTTGCTACAATCCACAGTTGAAGCGGACGGGAGAATGGTGGTGATACGTGGGCTGGTGGAAAATAAAGAAATATGCATAATAAATACATATGCCCCAAATCAGGATACAGCGACATACTTTAAGACCCTATACAATAAATTGAGCTTGTGCATGGGGGGGGGGGCAGTGATCTGGGGTGGGGATTTTAATTGTACATTGAACCCAAAGGTCAATAGGTCATATAACAGACAAGACAGGCTCGCCCCCACTGCCAAGGCCCCGCAGACCCTATTAACAGATTTCCGGATAGAGTATACATGGAGGGTGCACCACCCACAAGATAGACAATATTCGCATTACTCAGCCCCGCAGAATTTGTACACAAGGCTAGACTATATGTTTGTCACGCAGGAGGTAATGATAGAAATGGTACAGACAGAATATAAGGCAAGGGTCCTATCGGACCACTCACCATTGGTCCTAATATGACAATACCGACCCTTGAGGGCCAGGATTCCACAAGCACTGAAGGATACAATGTTTAGGGAGGATCTAAGAGAAGAGATTGTAAGCTACTTTGAGACCAATACTGGAAGTGTCGAGTCGACTGGCACACTATGGGAAGCTTTTAAGGTGGTAGTGTGAGGAATGGCAATAGCCAAATCTAAAGGGTTGCAAGGAGGCATAGTAGGGAATTGCAGAAGGTGGAAACTAAGCTAGAGACAGTCCTGTAGCAAGGGGGGCAGCACGAAGGAGGATGCCGAAACTATAAGCTAACTGCAGCAGGACTGTGCAGAACACTGGGAGAGACTGTGTAATTTGAACTAGATAAAATACATAGAAAGGCAACATGCGGGTGGAGATAAACCAGGAAGGATGTTGGCATGGTTGTACAAAAGTGAAACCCCCAGACCCACGATTAGAGCAATAACAGGGGAAGATGGGCAAGTGGTGGACACCCAAAAAGGGGTAAACCGGGAATTCTTTGGATACTATCGTAAACTGTATGGGGACACGGAAGGAAGTGATGGCAGGGAGATAAGGGATACACTGGAGGACATAGGCTTGCCACGAAAAAGCACCTAGAAGCCCCATTCACTTTAGAAGAACTGGAAGAGGTGGTAGTGCAACTACCCACCAGTAAGACCCCAGGGGCCGATGGACTCCCTAGTGAATTTTACAAAACATATAGGAAGGAGGTGCTCCCCCCCGCTGCTAGCAATGCTAAATGAGGCATTCAAGACGTGGTGGCTACCAGAATCCCTGAGAGAAGCGATTTATTATTCCACTCCCCAAACCCAATAAACCAAGTAAAGATTGCGGATCGTTCAGACCGTTATCGATGCTGAATCAAGATAGCAAAATGCTTACAGCGGTGTTGGCAAACAGAATTAAACGGATTATTAATAAACTAATACACCCGGACCAAACAGGATATCTACCGCACAGGAATATATCCGACAACCCCAGGCGACTACACCGTATTATACAGCACACAAAAGAAGACTCGGGTGAAATTGCCATCATATCTCTGGATGCAATAAAAGCCTTTGACTCGGTCAAATGGCCCTGGGTGTTGGCAGCCCTGAACAGCTATGGTATAGGGCCGTGGTACCTCAAATGGGTTAAATTGCTGTATAGTGCTCCGCTAAATAGAGTCAAAACGGGAGTGATTATCTCAGAAAGATGGCAACTGAATAGGGGTACTAGGCAAGGATGCCCATTGTCTCCGATGCTGTACATCTTAGCACTGTAGCCCCTGGCGATCTACCTGAGGCAGCAGTATGAAGAAATAGGGATCAGCATAAAAGGGGAGCCGCATTTAGTCTCGCTATATGCAGATGATATGCTGCTGTACATAAGATACTCTGAAGAGAATCTCCAATATATCCTAAAAGTGATGGAGTGGTTTGCAGCGCTGTCAGGAATTGCGGTGAACCCCAGAAAATCATCCATATTCCCATTAGGGAGGTACGTAGGAGTCCCACAAGTTCAACTACCAATCCTACAAACACCATGGGAGTCCAGCACGTTTAGATATTTGGGGATAGACATCTACCATACGGTAGAGGCAGAACACCAGCATAACACTCGGAAAGCGATAAAAAACATTGAAAATAGCATGAGGTTCTGGTCGAAGCTCCCCTTGGCAATGATGGGAAGAGGTGTGCTGTAGAAGATGGTGGTATTGCCGAGACTATTACATTTTTCTTCGGGAACATCCTATACTTGATACCAAGGCGATTCTTTATCAAACTACAAAGCATATGCAGGGATTTCCTTTGGCACGGGACTAGGAATAGACTAGCTCTTTGGAAGCTGCAGAATACGCTTGATAAGGGGGGGTATAAAACTGCAGAACTATGAGATCTATTACCTAGCTAGTCAACTGCAATATGTGGTCAAGTGGCTATCAGAAGACCCAACCCCAGAATCAAGATTGCTGAGATTGGAGTGTGCCCCGTTCTTTTTAAAAGAAATGAAATGGCTGCCCAAAGTAGAGTTGAAAGAGCGCTCAAAGATGCTAGTACTGGGATGGAAGGTGCGGCACAGACCTTGTCAGGTAATACAGAACCCAACTCTGTGTTCTACACAGGTACCATTGGTTGCAGTAGTGGAAGGAAATTGGCAACTAATGAAGATAATTAGGAGGCACTGGGAACCGGTGGGAATTGTAACAATGGGAGACGTATGGCAGGAAGGGGAATTAAGGCATTCGGGGCGCTGGTGGAGGAAACAGGGTTACATGTGGTGCAATATATCACATATAACAGAATGATACGGCGGATTAAAGAGACCTGTATAACAGAATGATACGGCGGATTAAAGAGACCTGGTCGGAAATAACATTAGGAGAACAACCTGATGATGTCATAGAAACTATATACGATACAGCAGAAGGTGGGCATGAGATGTCTAGACTGTATCAACTATTGATGTCCAAAGTGGGAAAGGAACTGGCAAACTTAAGACAGGACTGAGAGGAAGAGGTTGGGGTACCCATGAGTGACGGGTTATGGGAGCAGGCCCAAGGGTATCATAAGAAAGTCTCCAGGAACTCAAGGCTACAGCAAATACAACTATATGTTACCCACAGAGCATATATGACTCCTCAGAGAATAGATAGATTTAAGAACGCAGTACGGCAAATGTGCCCTAAATGCGGGGAAGAGAACGCTGGGATGATGCACATGTTTTGGGCATGCCCAGAAATTGGGGAAATTCTGGGAAGAAGTAGCTCACCGATTTAGATGAGAAGGGGATCAAGATAAATGTTTAATCAGCGTGGGCATGTTTGGTAGATGGATAATTTAGGCCATGCCAGATGAAACATGTAAGTAAACTAAAAGACCTGGCATATATACCTGCCAAACTCAGAATTGCCATAGGATGGAAGGCATGCAGCAGACTTATTATAGAAGTCTGGTGGAGGGACCTTCAGAAATGGACTGAAGCTGAAACAGCAGTGTGGCAAGAAGCAGGGAATAGAGATGGGGAGGAAGCAGCAGAAACCCTGACGGCTTGGAAACACTTACTAGCTACAATGTATGGGCCCACCCAGAACTGGTCAAGTGACCCGGACTCTTCTGAAGATAGAGAAGAGGAACACCCCTAGGAATAGATGCAGACCGCTAGGTGGTGTAGGCTCGGGACAATAGGTAGGCAGCAGACATTGAAGGATAAGTGTAAAGTTGTATTATTATTAGTATATGTACTGCAAGTTTGGTTTATGCTTGTTGTTGGAAAATTAATAAAAATTGTATTAAAAAAAAATGTTACGCAAGGGCGGAGTCAACAATATATAGTAGAAAGCTAGAACAGACAGTGAGCTCTCATCGCGGGCGCCAGCAGCAGGTAAATCCTGCCCGGGTGATTCAAACCGAGAGGACCTGAGACACACAGAAGCTGTTCCTCCAGGCGCAGGGAAGAACTGGACACTGCTACAATGTCCCAGGTGCCAGCTGGGAGCCGACTCACCAGAAAGAAGAAGCAATCGAGGTGGTGGCGCAACCACAGATAGGTTGACCGTGCGGTCTGGAAACGGTGCCAAGGCCACCAGCTGTAGTCTGCTGCGGAGCCGCTCATGTGTCGAAAATCGCAGAGGAAGAAACCTGTGACCCCGGGAAGAACCTGAGGTGTGTCCCAACAGAGAACAATGTAACAGGAACTTCAGGAAGACCGGGAGGGCTCCGGGAAGCCAAACTAAGAAGCCAGAGTGCATCAGGAGTTATCGCACTCATCACAGTGGTGACGACCCGAATCATACCATTGAGCCAGAGTGCTTCCGGAGTTGTCTCCCTCATCACAGTGGCCTGCCAAATACCTCTGCCTAAGCAGATGGCATTGGGAGTCCTCTCCCTCATTCCAGTGGTCTACCCAATACTGATGCCCAAGTAGAATGGACTAGAGCCGTCTCCCTCATCAGAGTGGTAAATGGAAGCCAAATAAAGCTAGTGTTTCTGCTTCCTGGAAGGAGTTAAGGTGACTAATCCATGTTTTCTGCAAGAGTGCTTAAAGACCACTGTGGAGAACTTTTGTAGAAGGACCAGATGAAGGGAGTCATTCCCCTGGTCCTTTGTGACGGAACATTGAAGGAGTTACTTCTACTATAAGACGAAAGCACGAAACAAGGAAAAGGGAGTCATTCTCCTGGTGAAGGCACACAAACTTTGCTTTAGTTAAGACTTTCTAGTGTTGGTGTTAGTTTAGATGGTTTTTGAAGGAGGACATTCTGACAACTCACTAAAGTTTTCCTAGGTTGAGGCAGGGCAAGCCTCTTTGAAGTAGGGATAGAAATGTTTCTTGATTTAAACAAGGGTTGTAGCCCACAAGATGACCTCTACATGCCAGTCTCCTCCTTCTACACCCTCAGTGTTTAGGCATTTCCCTTCATACCTGCTATCGAAAAATTGTTAGATTTTTATTCATTTTAAATACCAATATCTTACTAAAATTGTTTGTAGCCTTAGTGTTATGCTAACTGGTGGGTTTCTTACATAAATCCACACAGAGAGAAATTACATGGTTGTGGTTATCAGTTTTCATTCCCACTTCCGAAAAATAATTTCTAAAGATCCCAGCAAGAGATTCCAGTGCCATGGTAAACAGGATTGGGGACACTGGGCAGCCATGCCTGCTGCCTCTACTCAGGAAATATAATTAATCCATTTAAGTATTCCTGTGCACAACCCATAGCTTTTTAGAACTTTGAATAACCATTCCCATGCCAACAAATCGAAAGCCTTGATCGCATGGAGGGAAAGTAACACCATTTCTTGTGTTCTATCCATTACGTGATGTAACCTACGAAGGTTCATAGAAGTATTCCTGCCTCAACGACGCAACATTGATCAGATTGTATTAATTCTGATGTTATCTTTAACAACTTTGCCACTATTATTTTTCCCAGGATTTTTGCATCTACATTTATTAGGGAGATAGTCTCTCTCTCTCTCTCTTCCTCCTCCCTCTTTCATTCTCTCCCCTGTTCTTTCTGCCTCCCTCTCTCATTGTCTCTCTCACGCTTGCTCTGACCCGCGCTTGCTCTGACCCGCGCTTGCTCTGTCCCGCGCTTGCTCTGTCCCGCGCTTGCTCTGTCCCGCGCTTGGTCTGTCCCGCGCTTGGTCTGTCCCGCGCTTGGTCTGTCCCGCGCTTGGTCTGTCCCGCGCTTGGTCTGTCCCGCGCTTGGTCTGTCCCGCGCTTGCTGTCTGTCTGTCTGGCGCTTGCGCTCTCGCGATTTCCCGCGCTCTCTTGCCAGCTCTCACTGTTCCGATTTCTCTCAAGCTCTCCTGCTAGGGCTTTTTCTCTCGCTCTGTCTCGCCCATTCTCTTCTCTCGCATCCCTTTCTTGTCTCTCTCGCTCTCTGGTGTGTGCGACTACAAGGAGAAGCCATCCGGTTTTTGTTCTATCACTTATTTTAACCTGAAGACAAGTCATGCTGTTATTTTTGTGAATTAAAGCACTTTAACAGTTTTAACTTCCAAATAAACCCCCTTTTAAACTGCAATTTTGGGTCCCATTCATCCCCGCTCCACTACAGATCTTTCTGGGAATTTTAATCTAGAAATTTACTGGAAATGCTATGCCTGTTAGGAATGTTAAGTTTAGTAGGGGCTTAGTTGGATGTCCAATTTACTGGGATTGTCAGCCTTAGAGTTGTTTGCAATGGGCCATTCCACAATGTCATGTGATAACTATGAGTATGCTTGAGTTTTCAGAAATAAGAAAATATAATAAATTATGCATCCTCAAATACACACTAATAATAAAAGGTAATGCGCTTGCTAAGAAATAGTTATTTATTTTCTGAGTAACATCACGAAAGACAAACGGATTGGCCTACAGTGAACATCCAGCTTCTTGTAAGCAATTTGCAACTCATACATTTACAATTTCCTTTTGGTTCTCCAAATATAAAAACGTGTAAATAGTTTGATGTGAAGACGTTCTAATTTCCATTCTCATTTGTTCATCTGTTTCAGTAGTTCATAAAAATTCGATGTTGCATGCTATGTCAACTTCTTTTGACAGAGAAAGCGTGCGTAGCATGATAACCATAAGTATCTTGTTTGTTCCCTTTAACAGTTTACGGATTGTGTGTTTGAGAATGGTTTGTGGGATTTGGCACCCAGCTTGCTTCTTTGTCCATTTGATCTTCACAGAGTTATAGCGCCCAGCTCACTGTTTCCAGTTTACCATAGGGGGCTATTGCTTGACCCTTTCTTTCTGCTCCAAGGATGCAGTATCAGGTCCTGAGTAGCAGGTATAGAGCCCATCTCATCTCATTATTCAAGCTGCGCCCATACACTTTCCGCTTCCTCTGATTTCTCAGCATTCTAAGCAACAAGAGTTCCGTAAGCCACCGAGCTTGCCTAGGTTATTTAGTGCTTCTTATTCTTCCAATCTGAACAAGCACTCTGGGTCTGTGCATTTCTGTTGTCTCCTCAGTCATTGGATCTCTCTCAGCTGGTTGTTCAACAGTCTCACTGTAATGTGTTTTGTGGTAGGCTTATTGTCTCTATGAATCATTTGGTAGGCCTACCCAGGATGTTTGGCTATGCTCCCGTCTCTGGCGGCTCCTTGCCAGCTCCTGGCTGGTTGTTCTCTGTTGGCCTAGCCTTGCTTTGGCTTTCACCATTCAAACAGGTTAGATAGGTCTGTGGGAGACCTAGTTTATCCACAGGACTCAAGTTGCTATGAGTGCAATTTCTCTTTGTTCCTGCGTTGACTTTGGTGTAACTAACTAGTTGATAACCACATGGATCCCTAGTAACACATGTGATGCTGCAGCAATTGTTTCTCTGGTGCACCACTTTTTCATTGGATCACTGATTTTTTTCTTCATTGGCATATATATATAATGGCACATACATAAGGGAACTATGATCTTGTGGAGGCGATAATAATGATAGTCTGGACCTCTTACCCACATAGCTTGTTTTTGAGTCGGGCATCTGATTTTTGTCACAGTGTGTAGCCACTGCCAGTCAGTGGAAGGCTTGAAGACAAAAAGCCACAGACCTGAAGATTATTACTGCATTGAAGAATAGAAAAATATTTGGGTGTGTGCCTCTTCAATTTTAATTTAGGATTGCCAGGTGTGGACAAATGTGGGTTGTAATGAATTTTAATGGCCAAATTCTACCCAAAGTTAAGGTTATGGAAGCCTGGTCCTTTTCATCTTTCCCTTCAAACAGACTATCAAGGGCATGCTTATGGGGTGTGTGGTTCCATGGTTCAAAGGTCTTTGAATTGAAGGGCAGTCCCTGACGTTTTGCAGGAGAGCAAGGTTTAAATGTACTCTTGCGGGTACCAAGTATGCAACATGAAAAAATGTCAGAATTGCCAAATGGAACTCTGGTATTTCCTCAGGACTGAGCTACGGGAGATGTGGGTCTGTGCTCTATTACAGTGTGTTCTTTCAGAGGACTTATTACAATGAAACAGTTGCTCTTATAGGTTGTATACTCCTGAGGTGGTGTCATCTCGTTCAAATAGATCACTGGAGAGGTGAGAATGCAACAAAAAAAAACATAACGAAAGTTTGTTTAGAAAGTTCTCTAATTCTTTTGGGAGTCATTCCTGATCCAGTGCTGGAGTAATCAGTCTGATGATGTTAACTGCAAGGGCGTTACTCTTTTATATAGAAGAGTTTGTAGTTACTCAAAGGTCGTTTATCACTAATGAGGTTTTTCATTTTAAAATGCCATGGTGGCCAATGGCCTATTGTGAATCTAGGAAATGCACTGCTGGCAGATTTACAGAGTAGCTTTAGATAGTGGTACGAAGCTGTTAACAATTTGTTTTATGTTTCATGGAACTGTGGATTACAATAAAAGCAAGAGACATTCTTTTTCATGGTTGAGTTAATATGAAAACTACATTTGAAACATAAGGGAAAACCTTGGCATAAATGGAACTAATTATGGATGTAGGGCAAGCCTTTTTATTCTCCTTAATGACATTCCGTATGTTAAATAAGGACATCACTCTTATAAATAATACATTGAAACAGGCTTGTTTGCCACAGTTGCTTCAAGCATCTTTCCACCCTTAAAACTGGTATGTAAATGATCTTCCTTGCTTATCCCTCAGCGAGATTGACCCATCAATTTACCTTGTTCACATTGTGCTGATAATGTTAATTATTGGTCATTTAGCAGAGTCTCGAAGTCTGCAAAATAATTTCATACAGGGATTCCGAGATGGCCACTGGAGTAATGACGCAGTGCCAGAGGTGCTCCCTTCACCCCAAGCACTGAAAGGTGGGAAAAGTGCACAAATCCCCTCCATGGGAGCAGTTTTCCTAAAGATTCTGCTGGCATTGTACCTTGGGCAGCTGGAGAGTCATTGATGCACTGCCTCGGCTCCCGCAGAGGGAGAGACACTGCTGGCGTACTCAGGAAGGTGGATGGGGCGGGAAGCCCGATGAAGGTGCGGTGCGCGCCAAGGCGGGGAGACATAGGCGGTGAGGAGTGAGAGAGTGTTTCTTCGGACCGGGGGGGTTCCCTCCCAGGCAGCCAAGCCGGCATCAGAACACCCAGTTGTTGTGGGTGCGGAGCGGAGAATAGCGGGCGGGAGTACAGCCCAAAGGGAGCTGCGAAGAGGAGGAGCAGAGCCGAGGCGGCCCGTCTGCATCTGGACTGCCTTGACCTACCCGTGCCCTGCGGCGGAGGGGGGGGGCCAAGCTCCGACTACCCGAGGAAGGAGGCTCTGCCCTGTGCAGGCGGCTTCAGGGGAGGACGGAGCCGGCGCCCGAATACTGACACTGCCGGGCTGCAGGAGAGGAGGACCCGGGAAGCCTGACCCGAGATTGAGGGAGAAGCTCCAGCGTCCCCCGCGTTGTGATACAGCCACAAGATAAAGTTTGCCTCTATGGAGGGAGCGGCACCCGGAGGCGCTGCTGGACCTGCAGCGGCTGGAAAAATCCCAGGCCCGGTGGAGCGAGCACGGGGCCAAGGAAGGGGTCTGTGCTCCGACGACTGCTGCAGCAATGGGGGGCCTCATTACGTGCCCCTATAAACAATCTTTGTGGTGAGCGGGGAGCAGGCAATGCAGCTATTCTTTCCCAGTCCCCCTCCCCCAGTGACATCCTGACATCGGGGGCAAGACCTCAAGGAGGGAGACACAGAGGCGCCCCGGAGGAGGCTTTTCTAGCTGGGCATCAAATATTGGTCTCGTCGGGGGTTGAGGAGAACCTACCCCCGGGCCGAATAGTTCCTGCTGCGCCTGTATTGTCTGGGAATGGGGGTACTGGGCCACAAGCCGGGGCCACACGACGTGAACAGCCGCCCCCCGGGCACCCTCCCATAGGGCAAGAAATCAATAGACCACACCGCCGTCCCCCAGGAAGCTGACATACACCTCATAACGGTGGACCTGAGGGGTGCACACGGGGACAGAGGAAGATAGCGAAGAAGGGACACCCTGTCCTGCGAGGCCGGTTGCATGCTCCCCGTCTGGCCCCAGGCCCTGTGTGGGACAATGCTTTCTCCCCGGGGCTGCCACCAAGAGGGACAAGGTGCGAAGAGAGAGGGAAACCAGGAGGCACACGGCAGCCACCCCTCCAGGCTGATCACCCAATAGCCCCGCATCAGAGGTTCTGCGTAGTGAAGATCCGTTCAGAGCGGCAATCGCCTGATTCACGGGGGGGCACATAGTGACTGTCAAAGGCACCCACCCACGTCCCACTATGTCAAAAAACAGGGGAAGGGCTCCCGGGACCCTGGTGAAAGGGGACAAGAAGTGTCCGGATGGCGTGCTCCAGAAACTATGGAGGAAGGACGAAGGTGCTCAGCTGGATTGGTGGGAAAGAGGGGATTGTTGAGGAGCCCCAACAGGGAGAGAAACACGAGGACAAAGGGGTTACGAAGAAGTTATTAGAGGAATGCTTTCAGACCTTGGGTGACAGTATGGCCGCTGTGATGCAAACACAGCTCGATAAAATGAAGGAGGATCTGACTGGGGCGCTTCGCGAGGTTCAAAAAGATATTCAGGATCTCGGGATGAGGGTGGACACCAACGAGACGGCACTGCAGGAGCTAGCGGATGACACACATAAGGTTCAAGACGGGGTGGAAAACCTGTCCAGGGCCACCCACAACTTAGAACTTCAGACTGAAGACCTTGAGAACAGGTCGAGAAGGGCCAACATAAGAGTACATTACCTGAGACAGTGGGGGATGTGGATCTGCGGCAGACGGTGAAGCTAATATTCGCCTGCCCGGCGGATGTCAGTAATCCGGAAGAGGTCCTGGTGGATAGAGTGCATAGAGTGGGGCCCAAAAGAAACTAACCAGGGGCTAGGCCAAGGGACGTGCTGGTGGTGCTACATGAGTATACGCAAAAGGAGAAGATCTTATGGGCTGCAAGGCACTCTGACAACCTGAACTTCATTGGGTCCGCTATCCAGCTTTACCAGGACCTCTCCCAAATCACTCTCAACAAGAGAAGGCAAATGCGCCGGATAACACAGGAACTACAGAAAAGGGGCCTCGTATACAAATGGACTTTCCTGTTCGGCCTTGTGTTTGAGCTGGACAAAAAGCAAAGAAGGATTACCACCTTGGAGGAGGGAGCAAGCATCCTCTATACAGAGGTGGATCCGTCTTCGAATGAGTCCCAGGAAAAGAGGGACCACAGCCCAAAAAGGAAGGCATGGGAGTGGATGACGCAAGAATCAAGAAGGAAGGCAAGGAGAAGAAGGGGTCCATCAGGCCCGAACCCTCAACTCAAAGTCCCCTCCCTAGAAGAGGAAGCTCACGGCGCGTAGCCCAGTTAAAGAATCTGCCACGTCCATGGGTCCACAGTAAGAGTACCCGGGGAGGGGTTACTAGCATAAGCGGTTTCTGATGGGGGGGGGGGGTGCAGAGGGGTTTCTTGGATCACCAAATGGGTCAGGGTAGACCCGCTAGAGGGACCACTGGCGATGGAATGTTGCACCGCACCCGAGGAAGAGGTTCGGGGGGGCTTGTAGGCCAGTGGTGCCAACCCGGTGATGGTGGAGACGGGGGTGGGCAGGGGAACCCAGGTCAGGGAGGGTGGGGGTATTGCCCAGCAACGGGCTGTAGTCAAGGGGATACACCAGTACCCCTCGACAATGGGTAGATCGCTGAAAATCTTGTCCCTAAATATTAAGGGACTGAACTCGCTGGTAAAGAGGAAAACATTGGAGTTGTTCCTGGAAAAAGAAAAGCCTGACATAGTAGCCTTACAGGAGAGTCGCATATACAAGGGAAAGATAGGCAGAGGTTGAGATTAAAAGGGTTCAACTGATTACACCATTCTCTAATGTTCAGGGTAAGAAAGGGGTGGTCCTCATAGGCCTGAAGAATAGTCTAGATTTGACCATCACAGGTGTTTCCAGGGATACTTCTGTCAGATTCCTTCCTCTGACCCTACACAGGGGGAGGGAGCCTTTAACACTAGCAACTATTTATCCTCCAACTACAGGGCAAGACTGCTTTTTACAAGCAATGCTAACTATCGCAACCCCACACTACGCCTGATTACACAAATTAGAAGGGGTCGCCAAGGGCAATATTATACTCACTGGAGACTTTAATCTGGCTTGGGACCCGGCTAGGGACAGGAGTGCAAGGATTTTTGGCACTCAATCCAAAACATTGAGGGAGCTGCTGGGCAAGTTAGATAACATCTCACTGGTGGATGCTTGGAGAGAGAAGAGGAGGTAGGCCAGGGGGTACACCTCTTTACTCCCAAGTGCATAGGTCGGCATCAAGAATTGACTATGTTTGGATCTCGCACCTCTTGTTAGGCAGACTCAGGGAGGTGGAGGTGGGTGCAGTCACGATTTCGGTCCATGCCCCGCTAATAGTGACATTCACACTTCCATTACAAGCCGCCGGGCGATGGAGTTGCAAATACCTGGCATACATCTTCAAAGATGAGACACTGCAGGGGGAATTGCGGGAGAAGATATCGCAATATTTTCAGATGAATGACACACTGGGTATGGACACGGGCATAGTCTGGGATGACTTAATGCCACCATTGGAGGGAAGATAATTGGGATTAAGGCACAGAGGGATAAGGAGGTCAGAGGAGGACCTGGAGGCTAAGCTAAAAATTTTAACGCAGGAACTGGCCTGCAAACCCTCAGGGTAGACTAGATGGGAATATAGGGCGGTTTAGGGCCAACTGGATATGATATTCTCGACTAAAGCAGAGAGGGCCCTGATGCACCTTAAGCAGAAGTACTATGTCGAGGCCAACAGGGCGGATAGGCTGCTCGCGAGGATGCTAAGAAAAGAACGATTTTAAAAATCAAGACTGCCGGGGGGATGAGGTAACAGAACTTCAGTCGATTAAAGGTGAATTTGCAAGATACTATGGGGAGGTTTACCGATCTGATTGCCCAGCTGAAGGGGTCCAAGCAGATTCCTTGGAGGGGTGTAGCTTGCCCGAGATAACTGAGGCAGAGCGGGAGGAATTAGAGAAGGAGTTAACCAAGGAAGAAGTACTCTAGTACTCGGGACTATCGCCGCACTCCTACCGAATAAAGCCCTTGGGCCTGACGGTTTTACGTCAGATTTCTATAAAATGTTTAGGGATGTGTTGGCCCCGCGCATGGTAGCCCTGTTTAATGGCTTCGGGGTCGGGAGAGGGATAACTCAATCATTGGAAGAGGCAAAAGTCGTTCTAATCCCCAAGCTAGGGAAGGATACTACATCATGTGGCTCGTATAGACCTATGCCCTAATAAACTTGGATGCTAAGATTTATACCAAAATCTTGGCGGCCAGACTAGATCCCCTTCTCCCGTCCCTGGTGGAGACTGATCAGTCTGGGTTTGTGTGTGGCAGACAAACACACGACAACACAAGGAGAATTGCCCATATATTAGAGAAAGTGAATAAATCCAACACTGAGGCTATAGTGGTCGTCCTCGACACTGAGAAGGCGTTCGATAGGGTAGAATGGGGTTTTCTTTTTCCCACTATGCGTAAAATGGGTTTCGGGGAGTCGTTCATGTCCAAGATAGAGGCTTACTATCGCAACCCCACACTACGCCTGATAGTCAATGGGGAGGCCTCTGACCTGGTGGCAGTGTCTAGGGGCACGAAGCAAGGCTGCCCCGTCACCGTTACTCTATGCCATTTATCTGGAGCCGCTACTCTGAAACATTAGGTCCTCCCAAGTGATCAGAGGGGTACCTTTTGGGGGAAAGGCCCATAAGGTGGCCGCTTTTGCAGACGATATGCTGCTAACCCTAACAAGCCCTCAGGAGTCATTGGAGGCAGTAGAGACAACCATGGCAGAATTTGGTCAGGTTGCGGGGCTAAAAATCAATAAGAGCATTTCGGAAGTGCTATGCCTCCAAATGTCCACGGAGAGGGAGAGGGAGAGGGTGTTGAAGGGAACCTCAGCGTTTGCATGGGCCCCAGGCAAGATAATGTACTTGGGCATTTATATTATAGAATCGGTTGAACAACTGTATGAGGGCAACTATCCCCCTCTCCTTGGAAAACTTAAGGGGTTGTTTCAGGGTTGGGGGCCATTAGCTGTATCCTGGATTGGCCGGATTAATGTAGTCAAAATGGTTATTCTCCCGGAACTATTGTATGCATTTATGGCACTTCCGGCCAAGTTGCCGGCTCCTTTTTTCAGGAAGCTAAGCAAACTTACACAGGCCTACATCTGGTACAATAAGAAACCTAGAATATCCTGCAAGTTGATGCAGCAGCCCAGGCATAGCGGAGGGATGGGGGAACCTGACCCGCTATCGAGCGGCACAGATTAATGTGTCTAACTGGACTGGGTGATAGATGACCGGGGGAAGAAATGGAGGGAGATGGACAGAGCGGTAGTGGGTACTGATCTGGGAAAAGTGTTGTGGCTCCCCCGGGAAGACAGGCTTTGAAACATGTACTGCAGCGGGGATAGAGGTGCTGGTAGGTCGCTTGTGGAACGAAGTGGTGAAGAGATCAAAAATCGTCACCTTCCCATCACCTCTCACACCCATCTTCGCCAACCCTCAGTTTATGCCTGGATGGGCGGCCAACTCAGGTTTTGATGCTTGGAAGGAAGGGGGCTATAGGTTCCTAGGGGACCTATGTGTTGGGGGGGGGGGGCACACGAAATCCTTCCCCCGATTCAAGAGAGATTTCGGAGTGGAAGAAAGGGAGCATTACAGATCTACACAATTAAGCCACTGGGCCCTACATCCCACAATAAAGGAGGCAGCAACCAGGGTACTGACCCCATTTGAGAAATTTATATCAACTAACTCAGGAGACAGACACCTTGTGGGGGATCTGTAAAGATTGCTTAAGGAGGGGGAGGATGCGCGGGAAAGGAAGTTCATGAGCAATTGGGAAAGGGAGACTAAGCAATCGATTGACCTAGACCAGTGGCAGTCCCTGTGGGCAAACATTCCCAAGCTAACAAACTTGCTGCAAATCCAAGAAATCCGGAAAAAGATGATGTATCAATAGTATCTCACCCCTTGTAAATTAGCGAAAATCTATCGGTCGGCGACCTCCTTTTGCTGGAGGGAATGTGATGGGGAGGGCTGCTAGGGGCACATATGGTGGCATTGCCTGAAGATAGCGCCTTTCTGCGAGTCGGTTTGGGTAGCAATTAAAGACATGGTGGGCATTGAAAGTGGGGTCGACACAGGACTGGTCATCATGGGGCTGAATGGTACCCTGGACAAGCTACTCACGAAAGCCCAACGCAAGATATATGTGATCCTAGTGATGGCAGGGGCGTTGCTAGTGGCCCACAAATAGAAAGCAAAGGATGCACCTACAGAACATGAAGGGGTAAGAAAGGTGTGGACCCTAGCATGAGGGGGAATATCGTTGACCTGGGGGGGGGAGTAGGGAGATGGGGAGTTGGAGGGGGACTGTTCTTTTGGTTCATCATTATTTAAGAAATGGCAATAAAAACTTGCATGAAAAAAAACCAAAATTTCATGTGACTTCTTTCTGAAACAATTGAGTGTTCAAAGCTCATTGATATGGAGGGATACAGTGTACATGACTGCTGTGTGGCTTATTGGTTATGAGGTGCTCATGCTTCACACTTTACAGGCACACATTCTACACCAACGGCGTCTTGTTTATTTAATCATCGGCATATTTCACTATTGATCTTCACATAGATGCAAACACTATAATGCACAAATAGAGCAAGAGTAAGCAGTGCATCCATCTAGGAATGTATTAAGAAGGTACACCACTGTATCCCCAATCCTCCAGTATCTAACCTATAAATATTCTATTTAATAGCCATTGCCTAGTCCAAGTGAAATCCACCAAAACTTTAATGAATAACTCCCGGCAGAGGCATTTTTTGGTGCCAGTAGAGCAGGGCAGATTCTGAGTTTTACATAGATCAAGGTCTGTGTCAGCAGGTGAATATTCTTTTACCACAAATTAGCGCAAGCGAAGGAGTACTAATTAATATAAGGGGTTTTCGGGATGGGGTAACCCCCCCAAGAATTGTTTAAAATAATGTGTTGAAATTGTGCCATTCAATTTTTAACTTGTTCTCTAGAGTTCAACATGAACAAGTCCAGTAGGTGACATTTTACCAACAGTTCACTGAAGCATTTTACAATATTTTGATGATGCCTGTGTCCAAAACATATGCCAGCATTCCCATTGTAAGTTACTTCTGTGTAGGTGCGCCCATGATATATGCCAGCATTGCCACTGTAAATCATTTAAAGAACATGCACCCATAATATATTCCAACATTCCACTTAAACATGCATATGCTGTATTTTTTTGTTTTAAAAAAAAAAATCTTTCCATAAGGTCTTCTGCCTGGACCTGACAGCAAAAAGGAACAGATAGCATGAGCAGCACCCCTTGAGTATTTGAAGACAGAGCGCTGCACTTTCCTCCCAGGCTGGATGGGAACACAGCTTAGTTACCTAGCAACTAATGGGGCATTGCGCGACGCCTGCAGGCACTGTTCCCAGTTCAAGTCTGCGCACATATTTTCATTTTTAAAACAAATTACTCTTTATTAACCAAGCACTAGCCCTATGGGAGGAGGGGGAATCACCACGCATGGAGAAGTGGCCGAAAAAGAGATGACCGCCACTCTTGCCATCCATGGCTCTGCCACCGGAATATCGGCAATACATGTTCAGGAGAAGCGCTCTTAGCTCTGATTGGAATTCATTCATATTCAGGCATGTGTTCCTTTAGGCAAAAGCCCTGTTTTAAAACATTTTTATTATATTAATGAAATTATGTGGTTAATTCCATCTCAGAAAGGGTAATCTGCTAATCGGATTCCCCCTTCATAAATTTCATGCCGAATCGTAGTGTACACATGTGCTCTGCTGCATTAGTAGCCTGATTGCTGCAGAGTCTGCTCTCGAGTAGCACAGAGCAGGTTCAGGTCACATGTGCCCTCTTGTATTTATGATATGCACCTCCCTTCCAAAATCTACATAACTTGTGGCACGGTAAACTGTAAAAATAAGCCATACCAGAGTTTGCAATATTGTGGCTAATATCTCTTATAATTATCCAAGCCACTACAGTCTATCCCACATGGTAGCCATGTGAGACCAGTTCTGCTATGGAAGGGTTATGTTTATTCCTCACCGCCCCTATGCAGTCTGGTTGTTCCTGCTGTTCCCCGCAAGGCTGTAGCCCTGGGGGTTGCCTCTCTTTGATTGTTTGTCAGGGCAGGTAACACCCTCTTCTCTGAGTCAGCCTCTCCACAGGAATCCTCCATGGAAACCGGAATCTAAGGGCACTCTAAGGCACACCCTTCACTAAAGGACTAGCCTCCCATCAAGGTGCTGCTTATCAAGGTCCTTTGATGCTATTGACAAGGGAAGGGTGCCGGTTAGTGGAAACCGAGAAAAATCAGACCAACTGGAGAGAGGTTCCACCATCTTGTTTGCTCTTTTCCTTCCTGCTCCCTCCACTTCCTTTTAACACAGAGCACTTTCGGTGTGATGTCAAAAAGCAAAGTTCACTTGTTGCAAGAAGAGGGATTAGACCCGACTTTTTTGTCCAATCCCTTGGAGAGTTTTGCCTTTAAATGAAGGGGTCTCCCACTCCTTCTTTGAATCATCGCTGGACTTCAACCCTTGAAGATTTCGTTTGGACTCATTTGGGAGAGCAGTCCTTTCCAGTCATGCAAAGGTTCGGAAGTTATTGTGAAAAGTTATTTTCTGAAACTCCATAGAGACGTCTTCTTAATCTTAACTATGCCTTGCGGTAGTGCATAGGCATAATATATATATTCATTCGAGGGGGCAATAGGTGGAAAGAGGTTGAACGCATTTTGAAATCCTAAAGGTGGCTTTTGTTGGATGCATGTTATGTAATTCATTCTGAAAGTACAATAAAACCTGGAAAACTTAAAAAATGATTTATCTGATTAGTCTTGTTGATCCAACTCTTTGCTGCCAGTTGAAAAATATGAATACTTTCTGACCTGATATCCTACAGGCATTTGGATAATAAGAGAGGTCTGTAGTTGAAGAATGCACATTTTCTAGTTTTAGCGCATGTTTGCATTCTCTCACTAGAAATGGATGTTCTATTATGCAAGTTATCATTAGTTATGGAGTCTGTTCTTCAACCTATGCTGGAGTTCTTGTCCATATTGTTTGGTGGGGAATGCGTGTTTCTGAGGAGGAAGATTTGATTTCATGATTGGAGTTTGTATTTGTGTGGTGGGAAAATGTGATATGTGTCATTCTGTTCATGAATATTGTAAAGGGCAGCCTGTATTTATTTTATTGGCCATTTATGAGGCGCTTATACAACTGGACAGTGTTTCAAGTGCCACAAGGCAAAAGGGAAGGGAACAAATAAAATAATCCATGAAAATGAAAATGAATAAATCATTAAAAACAACAGCGGTCCTAGTAGGCCATGTGACATTCGGAGCGTGCAAGTGCAGAGAAAAATGAAGGGGCGAAGGGTAACTGCTGGAGAGGGTCCCCTGGGCGTGGGGAGAGTGCCAAGGGTGCCTGTTTCGGAGACAACAGGTAAGTGCAAGGGTGGAAACGACCCAGTGAAGAGGGAGGTCAACCACCCCCAGGTAAGTGCAAGACAGACAAACCCAACAGGCAGGTTTGGGCCCAAGGCCAGTGAAGACGGGGGGGGGGGGTAATGGTTGTGGCGATTGGGCAGATTGGCAGGCCCCAATAGGACTCTTGAGGGAACAGGCCGCCAATCTCAGCGACTGTGGAGATGGTTAACACAGGAGAGTCTTGAGTTGTTTGCGGAATTTGAGGAGATCGTGTTCAAGAGTGAGAGGGAGACTCTTTCAGAGGAGGGAGCCAGCCGGGGAGAGAGATCTGCCCATAGCTCTCTGCTTGGAGAAAGGTTTAACCAGCAGAGAGTTGGAGCAAGAGTATCGAAGGGATCATGGAGGAGAGTATTTAGTGAGAGAGAACTGCAGATGGTGAAGTCCCAGACCCCAGACAGCCTTATGGATGGTGCAGAGGGTCTTGATTTTGATCCTTGCAGTGACTGGGAGCCAGCGGAGAGATTTTAGAGCTGGAGAGATACAGTCCCTGGGCTCAAGGCCACAGATAAGTCTTGCAGCCCTATTATGGATTAGTTGAAGAGGGTGGAGGGAGGAAAGAGGCAGGATAAGGAAGAGGCTGCAGCCTGGAGAGGACCAAAGCTCTCGAGACATTGAGCTTCTGGTGGAAGGTGTGGAAAGGAGGAATGCCTCTGAGGAGGTAAAGTTGACATGGGGCCTTCTTGTCAAGGTCTAAGATGTGAGAAGTGAAGGAGAGAGAGGAGTTGAAGATGACCTAGAGGTTTCGGACTGAAGTGAAGAGAGAAGGGGCAGAGCCTATAGAAGGTGGCCAGAGTACAGGGGGTAAGCGAGGAACAGGTGTTCCGGTAGGAAGAATCTCAGTCTTACTGGCATTAAGACAGAAATCATTGGAAGTGCACCATGACTGGTTAGCAGACAGGCAGTCAGGGATGAAAGAGGAGAAGGAGGAGGAGGAAGAGGAGGAGGATGGGAGCTTGAAGAAGAGTTGTGTCATCTGCGTAACACTGGAAGTGCGGAGAGAAGGTAGAGATAAGGTGAGGAAGAGGAGCAAGGTGATGTTGAAGAGCTAAGGTGAGAGGATAGAGCCCTGGCGAACACGACAAGTTGAGAGAGAGAGGTGGTGGAGGAGAAAGAGCCCAGGATCACCTGGGAGGGGCAGTGTTGAGATGGATTTCTAAACTCTGACCTGGTGGGCAGAAGTTTAGGAGGCCACCCTCAGGTTAGTGAAACAGGGGAACCTTCTGGAAAAGCCTGACCAATCTAGGTAGCTTTGCAGGCCGTCAAGACTAAGTCTTAGTAGAGTTGAGTGTGATTGGAAGCCCACAATGAGCACACACAACACCTTTTGTCTTATTGCTTTGTATTTATATCCATGTGACAAATATGATTCAGCTATCCTGCTGATACAGTCAGCTCCTTTCTAAACAATTGCTTATTTGATAATGCTATTGTAGAACTCGCCCTGAAGAAGGACCTCAGTCCGAAATGCATCGACGCTAGAGGCTTCTGCTTGGTTTGCATGGAGAAGCAAACTCCAATAAAACAAGAGACTTTGTGCATCTTTGAAACTAACGCAGCTTCATCATTTTTGCTCTGTGACAAGTATACTAATTATGATAAAGTGAATGAACACACTCGGTAGTTTTCACTACATAATTTGGCGACCCCACGTATGGTTAAGTCTTCACCAGACACCTTTTTGTTCTGTATTTCATATACCAATGTGGTGTGCATTGGGTCTCTGAGGATCGCCAATCAACTGATAAGAAACTGCATTGAATTCCGACAGCTTTTACAACTACAGTGGTACCCACCCTCACCCACGTTGATCTCCACACACAGCACTGAATCACAAATTACTCTTAGACAAGTGTATATGAAAAATATCTATACTTTTAGTGTCGGGCAGACCAAATAGACACAAGTAACTTTAGCAATGTGTAAAACATTGAACACACAAATCCTTAATCCATACATTATATATACAACACATTTCTTAATAATTCAGTTACGATATATAACCACAACCTGCTAAGAGAGGGTTACGTTAACACACAAATGGCATTAGGTTATCCTTCAGAGTTTGTTCCCTAACTTTCGAGTCCAACCCTAAGAAGAGTGGAGCCTTGTGCGCAACTGTACAGTTTGTGTAAAAACGCACAATCGCACAAATGAACAAAAAAGCGGGCCTTCTTTGAAAGGCTGTAGCAAGTCAGGAAGAGGCTTGAGGCAATGAAGAATAAGTTCCCACTATTTGAGTAGGCCCTGCCCTTGCCGGCAAAGCAGTATTCAAGTGGTGATAATAGCTAGGGAGTGCAGGCTAACCCAGCCAAGTTCAAGTACGTTTAAGGGATACCCATTCATTAAAACGATCGGATGCGCCATGGGGCCACCGGTAAGTTATGCAAGTACTCACCGACCCTTGGCACAGTCCGGACCAAGCTTCGCCAGTTTAGTCGCTAGTTGGTTTGAGTCGTGCAGTTTCGCAGCGCTCTGGCTCTCAGCGGCTGCTGTGGAGAATGATCATCCGTGACGGGACAGTTGCCTTTTCTTCACTTCCGAAGGAGGTATGCAGAAAATTCCTGTGTAGCTGTCTTCAGGCCACAGGAGAACAGAACAGCAGGGGAAGAATAGTGACCGTCACCACCAGGTAGTGATGCGGGAATCGGGGATGCAGGCCTCGTTACACACACTACTCATTCGGGACCCAGAGGATCTAGGCCTGCGAAATGCATGGGACCACAAGCAAGCGATGTCCCAAGTCTTGGGTCTGCACTCAAGGCTGCGGCAAAGCTGCGGGATACCCTGAGGTAGAGCTGGACAGTTCACTGGATGGCCCACGAACATATCCAAAGGGGCTCATTCAGTGGGCAAGCAGGGAACGCCAAGAGTATTTGTTCCCACTATTCCAAAGGGGCGAAGCACCTTGGCAGGCCTACCTGATCGATGAAGAAAGCAGGGGTCTGACTGGACAGCAGAAGGCAAAGGGTTCCAAAGTGTCTTCAGCGGTATTACGAGTCCTTTTCTTCGTGTAGGAGACTTGACTCCTTCAGTAGTTCGGTGAGAACACAAGTGATCGACCTGGAATGGCTGCAGAGCCCCTTCTCTTATACAAGATTAGCTTTGCACCAAAATCGAAGACTTCCAATAGAAGATCTGCTCTCTTGCGGGCATCGCAGACTGGACCAATCACGGGCCACAATGGTCTGTCATTCAGGCACTCCAGACATCCAAGCACCAGCAGTGTGGATTGGAACTAAACAGTGCCAGCCCTCTTCCTGGGTACACATGCGTGACAGGCAGAATCCTGCGAAAGAGATCAGTTTTCGCAGGAGGCTGCATACCCAAATAAGGAAAACCCAGGTTACTTGACCTGGGTGAAGGCAAGGGACAAAATGACCATGGGACAGAACGAAAGACTTTGTGGCTCAGCTATTTTCGGACCTGGCCACAGTCTTGAGCAAAACGCGGTTTAACTCGATAAAAAGAAGTAAAACATTATAAAACGTAACTGCTGCCACCAGTTTGTCCCAGGCACACTTGTACAATCCCCAAAAAATCTTTGAGGGTGTTTCAGTTTCCCCATAGCAAGTAAGCAAAAGCCTAGGGGAGTTCACCTGAAGAAAAGTAAAAAGAAAAAGTTTGTGTGGGGGGGTTGGTCCTTAAATGGAGGGAAAATTGCACATAAATGAAATCTTTCCCAACAGGCGGTCAGTGAGGAAGGAAGTCAACCAATCCAGTGGCCGGTCTGAGATACCAAGAGTATCTTGGAGCCGCTTTGTGAGGATATCGGTTGGCCATGTCAGTGGCGGAAGAGAGGTCAAGGAGGATGAGAACAGCGGGGGAGTTAGAGTCAAGATTTGCAAGCGAATCTTCACGGGTGTTCAGGAGAGCAGTTTCCGTGCCTCTGGATGCTCGAAATCCAGATTGATAGTCGTGTAAACAACCATAGTGTTCAGTATGTTGGGTCAGTTGGGAGGGGGGAGGGGGACCAACTTCTCCAGGAGTTTCCCATAGAACGGTGTAGTAGAGATGGGGGACGTTAGTTGGCCAGACCAGAGGGGTCGGCATTGGGCTTTTTTTAGAAGGGGTGCTCAAAAGGGTGCTTGAGAGAGGTAGGGCAAGAGCCGGAGGCTAGAGAGTGGTTGCAGAAGTCGGTGAGAGCCAGTACGAGGGAGGAGAATATTTTCCTTGATGGTTCTGGAAGAACAGGGAGCCGTCTGTTTGAATGAGACCTTGATAGAACGAACTACTCTAGTGACCTCATCCGTTGAGATAGGAAAAAAGGAGGAGAGAGTGGGGGGGTGTTGGAGGGAGGCCAAGGGAGGCAGGAAGTCAGGGGGAAGAGAGGAGGAGGAGGAGGAGGAGGAGGGGGAGGAAGAGAGAGAAGAGGTAAGGATATCCAGAGTCTTGGAGGTAAAGTGGGTGGCCAGTGCAGTGCAGAGGGCCTGAGAAGGAAGAGGCGAGG
This sequence comes from Ambystoma mexicanum, assembly GCF_040938575.1. Classification (NCBI taxonomy): domain Eukaryota; kingdom Metazoa; phylum Chordata; class Amphibia; order Caudata; family Ambystomatidae; genus Ambystoma; species Ambystoma mexicanum. The sequence goes on from NC_090935.1 coordinate 823,094,005, forward strand.
TAGAGACTGCAGATGGATTGACTAGTTCCTTGCAGATTTTGAAGAGTTCAGTCAAGTTATTTTTGGTTCCAGAGATGCAGGCCTGGATGCAGATCTTCTTCTTGGAGCGGATGGAGCAATGGTATTGCCTTTGGAGCAGGCTACAGGGCAGTTTATCAGAGGATGAGCGCCGGGTCTGCAATTTCCATTCAGCAGCAAGTGTTGCGCTTAGAGGCATGTTTCAGGTGGATCCTCATGACTCGGGCAAGAATGTCAAGAGTGTTAGTAATAGCGAGATGGAAATTGTCGAGGACAGAGTCAGCAGGGGGGAAGGAGGGGTGCAGATTGAGGCAAATGCAGCAACTGACACTCGCTTCATCGGTCAGATGACAACAAAGGATGCTGGTAGTGCTGGCGGAGGCTCGGTCAGGGGACTGAGAGGTCCCAAGTGAGAAGAGAGGAGGGAGTGGTGAGACCAGCAGAGGAGGATAGAGAGAGGGGTTGGAGAGCAGACGATCCACATGAATGAAGGCATCAAGAGTGTGTCCGGCAGAGTGGGAAGGCCGGAAGGGAGAATAGTTAATGTTAAAGGATATTTGTACCGCGCACTATCACCACCGGAGTGAATAGTGAGGAAGAGAGTGGTACAGAGATCACAGAAGAGTGTGGAGGCAGAGACAGTGGAGTTGAGGTGATATTGAAGTCTCCAAGGAAGAGGAGTTTACAAGTAGAGGCAGAGGTAGAGGTCAGGAGGGAGGAGAAATTGGACCATTTCCATAGGAAGAGAGACAGGGCCAGGTGGTCTGTAGATAGTAGCAAAGGTGAGAGAGAGAGTAGGATAGACTCCGAGCTTGCAGACAAGGCTTTGAAAAGTAGAGTAAGGCTGGGTGGCTATGAGAGAGCTAGGGACCCACTCAGGGAAGCTCAGGGCTACTCCACCACCAGGTCGTGGATGTGGCCATCAGGGAGGAGGGAGTCAAATGCAGTGACTGAACTGGCATTGAACCATGTTTTGGTAAGAGTGAGGACGTTAAGATCAAAGTCTTCAAGAAGAAGGCAGATGTTGGAAGAATGTTTGACAGCGGAACGAGCACTTGGAGTAGCTAAGTGATACTGAACTTAAAGAAATACTTTCTTAATACAACAATGCATAACGTAAACCCTACTACCGATGAAAAATGTTCTGAATTATCCACAATACACGTGGAGAATACCATCAATCTTTTAAATCTGGCAGAAAAAGAGGTCATCCACAATACAGAAACCTTTGCACAAGAACAAGATATCACTCTGGGACTCTCACAGCCAACAAAGTTAAAACCAAGATCTCGTTTCACCCCAATATTGGCAACTGATAACGCGATAGACCTGTTTTTCAAGGTGGTCCAAAACTTTATCTAAAAGGTAACAGACCAATAATCAAACACCACTTAAGTCAACTGGAACAACAAGCCCTACAAAAGCTCAAAGAAAACTATGGAATTGCTGTTAAAATTGCTGACAAAGGAGGAAATATAGTCGTGCTCAAAACATAGGACTATGTAAATATAGTCATGGAACAATTGAACAATAATGAATGCTATCAACTTCTAACTTATAATCCAATTAAAGAACTCCAGCAGGATTGGAATCTTATGAGTACACACTGGAAAGATATGCGCTTGATCACAGAGGAAGAACATTTATATATGAATATTTCACACCCCATACTTCCTACTATATACTTTGTACCTAAGATCCACAAACCCTTCATAGATTACCACAATGCCGTCCAATCATCAACAGTATTAGCTCACTAACGGAGAGAATCTCAAAATACATAGACCACCATCTACAACCGCTTGCAGCAGAACTAACATCGTACATTAAAGACACCACTCACACCATTCAACAACTCGAAAACATTAATTGGGAAACAAACTATTGATTTGTGACATTGGACATTACAGCACTGTATACAAGCATTATACATGAAAAAGGAATTTCCACCACAAATAATTTTCTCGAAACTCGTTCAATATCTTTTCAGGAACAGAATTTAATGATACTAGAAATGCTTAACTTCAAACTTTTCAAACAAATTCAAGGGACGGCTCATACGCAAACCTGTATATGGGCCACTTCGAGACGCAACACGTGTGGTAACATCCAGACTTCACAGAACACAACAGGATCGCATTTTGGGGCAGATGCATCGATGACATCATTATCATATGGAACGGTACAGAAAAACAACTCATGGAGTACTTCAAATATTTGAACATCAACAACTACTATTTGAAACTTACTATCAAATACAGCCAACAAGCCGTAGAATTTTTTGGACCTCCATCTTTACATCCAAGATCAGACCATACACACCACTCTCTAAATCAAACCGACAGCAGTCAACAGCATCTTACATGCCTCAAGTAACCATCCACATCACATTATACAGAATATACCCTATGGGGAATTATTACGGACAAAAAGAAACTGTACAACAGAAGAGGAATTTAGAAAGCACAGTGCCACAGCAATCAAAAAATGTGAACGTGGAGGATACAGTTTACACCATCTCAGCAAAACATTACAGAGAACTATTACAAGACCAATATACGATCTGCTTTGTAACAAGTACAAATCAAAGACAACTACACAATCAACCAAAATCAGATTCATAACAACCTACAGTACCAATAACAGCACAATCAAGAAAATTCTGCAGAGAAATTGGAATATATTGAGAGCAGACACAGATATGCACTCCATTCTGGATAACCAAGCCAGCATTGGCTTTCGAAAATGCAGAAATTTGAACAGATACTAAGTCCATCATTCTTTGACAACAACAAATATCAAAAATCAAAACAGCCTGAAACCCAAGGCACAAAACTATGGCTTCAATCACCGAATCAAGGCAATTTCAAGTGTGGCCAATGCCAGATATGTCCATAAATGGTCGCGCCTTGAAACACTTGTGTATAGGTGCGTTACAAATGCCATATCATATCATATATCAATGCTAAAAAAGAAATCTTCAAACCTAACGGTGCCAAGACCACCATTAAACATCATATTAATTGCAATAGCAAATACATTGTATATGACATAGAATGTGCACACCACAGGATATACATAAGGAGCACGATCATAAAACGTAAAATCAGGATAGGAGAACACTTAAGAGCCAATAACCAACAAAGATACAAGATCACCTTTGGCAACACACTTTCAAGACTATCACCAACAATCAGATATCGCACAAATTAAGTGCTTTGGAATTGAAAAAATATTGACTTCAACAAGAGGAGGAAACCTGGAAATGCAACTACGTAAAAGAGAATATGTATATGTGTCATGGACGCTAGCCATACTGGCTTAAACATTGACCAAGAGATGCATAATGTTCAATAAAGCATTGAATATACTTATTTTTTTTTTATAAATGTACAATGTATCTAGCATGTAATGACCAAATTTCAGTTTGTATTGTGGGATACTCATTAATAAGTACACAAACAAGAAATTAAGGCAAATGCACACTGATATAACATAAAAGTTCCACCATATAGGGTGAAATGGGTAATGCATACATCAATACAGCCTCCGAGACACCAAGTGAACCTGAACCTCCGCTATATCTTGCCCACAACCTTTTGAATGATGAGTTAAAACTAGTGGCACAAAAGTCATCAACCAGTATAGGGATAATGTTAATCCAAAAATCGGTTTCAATATATTTTTTACGCGCATTACCGATCTGTAAAAGTAAAATAAGTGAGGCCAACGTGCCCCACTACCGTGACGTCATCTCTGTAAGCAATGGTACAGAGAGATCACAACAATTCATACACTAGCCTATATATATTTGTTTCATGCATCCCAAACCAACATGGCGGAAATGCATGACGTCAACGTGTTGTATACGCGTGACGTCAACACGCTAAATATAAACAGTGCTTCCGCACACAACAATTATCGGCAATCAGACCCAGAGAACAGACGCGATACATACATACCAAATCGAAAGGTAAGCATAAGCAAAATGCCTCTCCAGCAATTGTATTAATATAAATAGATACAGTATCGCAATAGGCGGCTATTAACCTCAATATAAGGATTCAAGTTATAATTTAAGCTAAAACGCCAGCGAGACTACGAGATAAATGTAAGCCTTAATTGAGCACAAATGATCACAAAATAAGTGCAGTATTGTATACAAGTATCCAGTATCACATTAGGTGGCTATTGACCTCAATATATGGATACGAGTCACGCTTAAAGTTTAATCACCAGCAACAACACGTGATATATGTAAATAACAAAGTGAGTGTAAACAAACTGAATACAAGCATATGTATTGTATTTCTACCTTCAGACAGTTAAACCGACCAATTAAATAGTACCATCTAATATATACCAGTAGGAAAAGGAAATCAGTCCTTGCAAACTTTCAAGCTATCATTGGAAAGGACAGCCAACATTGTATAAGTAAGTATACAATATAGAACAAACAGTGTTTTTTCTTTAGGAAACATATCATTACCCTAATTGGTTTATCATCTTCTGATCTCCTGTAGCAATGTAATCAATAACCAAAATATAAAACATCATCGCAAGAATTCGGGAAAATTCTCCTCTAGCTCTAGAAGGAGCACAACACCAAGCAATCGGCCAATATATCCCCTGAAGAACCATCAAAACCAGACAGGGAAACACGTGTCGGGCAGGACAACTAACAATTCTTGACATGGACACAAAAACCCAAAAACCATAGGGACACAATTCAATGAACAAATAACATGAAACTCAACAAGTTATACTCATTGAAAAACATGTAAAAGGTGTACTGTATGAATGAAATCAATCTAATGAATGAAACTAATTCAATGAACGAAGAAATAAATAATTGCTGTGCTGAGGAACAAATCGTATGCAAATTAGTAGCCTTTACTACACACGTTGGAAGAGTGCAAACACAAGTATAAGTGGTCCTTCATCTTTATTGCTATTTCAGTTTCTTGTACAGTCTCAGGACTAGAACCATAACTTGCAGCAAGCACAACTCTATACTTGCATGAAAACACAGGGAGAAGCGCCATAAACTGCCCAGGCTGTAATACTTTTCTATGAGAGAGAGAGAGTAGGAGAGACTCTGAGCTTGCAGACAAGGCTTTCAAAGGAAGAGTAAGGCTGGGTGGGTATGAGAGAGGTAGGGACCCACTGAGGAAAGATCACGGCTACTCCACCACCAGGTTGGTTGATGTAGCCATCGGCGAGGAGGGAGTCAAACACAGTAACAGAGCTGGCATTGAACCACGCCTCGGTAAGCGTGAGGATGTCAAGATCAAAGTCTTCAAGAAGAAGGCAGACGTTGGAAGAATGTTTGACAGCTGAACGAGCATTCAGACTGGCTAAGTGAAGCCCGTCACCACCTTTTCATGCTTTCCGAGGAGTGGTGCAGGGGGGTGGTACACCCATCTGAGGAGGAGAAGGAGGTGCAGAGAGAGAGCGGAAGGAGGAGTAGCAGGAGAAGGATGGGAATTGATGAGGGGCGGCAGGCGCCAGTCAAAAAATAAGATTGGGTTGAGAAGCCTGAGCCATGACAGTGCCATTGTGATAGACATTGATGATGCACCTAGAGGATGAGAAGTGAGCCAGGAGTACTTCCCATCTAGTGCGACCATTAATGGGAGAGAGTAGAGATCAGATGAGGATACAAAAGTCTGGAGAGGGGACAGAAAAGAGAATATTGGTGATAGTATGGAAGTAGCACTGACATAGGTGTCTGCGATAGGTAGGCCAGGGTTAGAGGCCAAGACTTCTTTTTTTTAAACTGTTTTCTTCCAGACTTCTTGAGAAAGGGAGCATAGGTGATAGAATAGCGGTTAGAGTAGATGTGGGAGTTGATGTGAGGTTGAGGAAGGATGAATAGAAGGAGACACTGCACAAGGCACGACACAAACTCGCCAGTCGTCTAGCAGCCGAGGGGTGGTGGGTGGAAGTCCAGCAAGTCTTGGGCCAGAGCAAGGCAGCTCCGGGTGCGAGACTTCAACAGGACTCCAGAAGAATATGGCAGCCCCAGCAGATCCGGGAGGAGGGGAGTAGTCGAAGCAGTAGACGCAGACAAAGTCAGCAGATGGAGGTAGAGATGTGGGCCAGAGTCAGCAGATGAAGAAAATGAAGGAGAAAGACAACGTTGCATAGATGGCAGGAGGCGTCGGGCAGTGGTCGAAGTGGGCGGGAGCGGTCAGGAGCGGTGCTCCTCTACTTCTTTTAATTAAGTTTTACTGTTCCTATACTTTTATTTTAAAAAAGAAACCGTTCCAGAATGGTTTCGTTTTAAAATAAAAGTGTAGGAATAAGTTGAAACGTTCACTTTTAGTGCAATGCACTGAGCGTTCCCCAAAACATCAGGAGCATGTGTTTTGGGGTTTGTATTGTGCATGGGAGGGGCGCGGCGATGGGGTTTGTGGGGATCAGTGCAGACCAGTAGAGAACATAGTTCCACTACTTCTTTTCGTACACTTCGACCACTGGCGTCGGGACACCCGGAGGTGTTGCAAGCTTCAGGCAGGTAGCAGGACCTGTGAGGTGCCGATTGTGCGGCTGGGCCGACGGAGATGCAGAGATCGGCATCAGGGATTCAGGTTGTGATGCGAGATCGCTGCGTGCCAGCCACACCAGGCCCAGTACAGCAGAAGCATTGTAACCTCAGGGGTGCATGGGCGTAGCAGGATCGATGATGAGATGCGATGGCACAGCGCACACCGAGCAAGCGGCCCGACCCAGGCTGAAAAGCACCTCTGAAACCTCTGCATCAAGCAATGTGAGATGCCTGGGGTTCAGTAAAGGCTGATGGCACAGCCCCTGTAGAACTGCAGCGTCGAGGATGAGACGAGATGCACGGCCGCAGCTTGCACCAATCAGTGGGCCCGGAACGTCAAGCATGAAGGTTGCAGCATGCGGTGGACTACTCGGCGAGTCCCACGGTGCAAAGCCCGGTACTGCAGCAAACAACGAGATCGGGGAGTGGAGCGGCAGAGATCAGCGAAGGACGACCAGGAGTTAGTGGCGGTGGGGAGGGGGGGGTGCCACACCATCGGCGTCTAACACCTGCGGCACAACACTGTCCTTGGCCTGTGCAGTTTTATAGGCCGCAAGCAGCATAGGTAATAGATGCGGCGCTCAACAATGTGCCCTTGGCCTGCCAAGCTTTTGACCGCTGGCAGCTAAAAAAAAGATCCAGCTACAATTGGTGTATTTTGAAAGCGGAGGTGGCATCAATGTTCCGCCCAAATGGGCCTTAGTGAGTTTTTTGGGGGGTGGGGAGGAGAGACTTCAGCCCGGCCAAGTATTTATTTTCAACGAGTTCAAATTTTATATTTTAATGCACGCATTTCAGAAAAAATAGGTACAAAGCCACACAAATTTCCATTTGCAATCGGTTCTCACACACTGGTCACAGGTAAGGCTGGAAGCCCTGCAACTGCTCAATGTTGATACTGTTTTCTGAAGTCTTTAAGAACACAATCGAATTAACACAAGATGCAGGTATGAACTTCATGCTGCTTGCAGCTGCACTCACGCTGATGGTGGCCGAATCGCTGGGCGGCCCGCCGTCGTCTTCACATGTGGCCTGCAGCTGCGACTGGCCGCCTAGGATAAGACACAATGGAGAATGTGAGTGCCTACATTGTCTGGTTGGGTGACTGATGGCCGGTAAAATAGTTAACATTTTTTTTGTTGCTGTTTTCTTTTTATGTATGTATCAGAAGGGGGGGGGGTGGTCATGGATTCAATCTTGGGTGCACATGATTTGTCACGTTCGCTAAAACAGTTTCTTTCTGTTCAATGTATGTGCATTTTATAATCTGTTTAATGTTATGGGCTGGAATCTTCTTGTGCAGCCTAGGAATATAGCAGACTGTGTTCTTTAGGGTTTACGCAGCATTGCTTTGAAAGAACAGTTGTCTTAGATATTCACATTACTTTGTGGCAACCGTATGTTTTCTGGAGCTCTGTGGGTACAAAGGTTTGACCCTTGAGCTAACATTCTTATGATAAAAAAATGTTTGTGAGTGTGTGCTTTCTGACTAGAAGCACAACATATATGGGCCTAAATAACTGATCATTATCTTTGTATCTAACTTTGCTATTCACTGAGTAACTTTTAATTTTATCTCCTGTTCATTCTGGTATTTAGATTTTTTCATATCTCATATCATGTACACAGGTATGCATTTCCTCTAATTGTGACCAATTATAGAGCGTAGAACAATCTAGTAGCTGTTATGGTTTCTGACCCTGTACTGTCCAATTTTGAATGAAGCCCCAGACCAATGCAGTGCTTCCCCTACTTACAGGGAGGAACACAAAGGGCCTGTGGATTTAACACTGGGGATGAGAGCAGGAAAGAGTCTGAGCCATGTAGAGGACTGACCCCTTGGAGACGGAGCCAGGAAGGAGTTTCATGCAGACGGCGTGCTGTGTGGATAAGTGAGAAAGCCAGTGGAGCACTGCTGTGAGCTGGAAACGCTTGGGCCCACTGCCAAGCGACAAGACGTGACCACACAGTGGGTGGTTCACCAGCACCTACTGGAACTGAAGTTAAAGTCCCTTGCCGAATCGGCAGGAAACACAAACTTGCGCAAAGATGCAGATGACCGAGGAGAAGCCAAAACCATACTGATGCCTCAACCCAGGAGACCGCTTTCCCTGAAAGACGTTGCTGCGGTAAACCAGGTACGTGGTACGTCCCGGGAGGCAGGACGACAAACAGGCCTGGCACCCCAATATGTGGTGAGAGACTGAAGAGCCCAAAAGGGGAGTAGGAAACCTAAGAGTCCAAAAGGGGCTGAGAAATCTCATAGCCTAATGGGGGCACAGGGTGAGGGGGAGAGGGCGAAAAGAGAGAAAGAAAAAAGCCCATGGGGGGCTGAGAGACCAAAGAGCACACGAGGGAGGGAGGGAGGGAGGAGTGGGGGTGAAACCAGCAGAGGCTTGTGGATTCAACACTGGGGAGGAGAGCAGGAGAGTCTGAAGCATGCAGAGCCATGTAGAGGACTCGCCCCTTGGAGGCAGAGCCAGAAAGGAGTTCCATGCAGAAACCAGCCAAGAAATTGCACATCTTTTGTGTTCCTGTTGGATGTTTTCCTTTTTAGTGGTAGGGACCAGGATCAAGCTAGCTTGAGTTTATAGATGACAGGCAGACTTTGTTGTACGACATCCTAACGTTACACCCTTTTAAACTATGTTCTTTCTCTTAGCATATGGACCAGAAGAGTAGGGTTAGTATAGTGTTTTGACACAAAATATTCCAATCATTTTGCAAACCATAATGAGGTGTCTGTCTACTGATTCCGACTTAACACAAGACCCATTTTTGTGCATCTTTTTTAGAGTGTGCCACGATGAAGGACCGAATGGTTCGAAATGCATTGGCCAAGTTTTATCTATGAATTATGGATTGTGGACAAGACATGATGTTGGATTAATACATTATTACACGCTGACATGCTGTTTAATGTTTTATAACACATATTTAATGACATAAAGCATACGTTTCTTTGAGAGCAACAAGTTCTGAGGAATATTTCTGATTTTTTTTCACCATTGACTCACGAAGCACCTTTGTCCACGGAGCCCGATCAGCTACCATGGGACCATATGCTAAAAAAGGGTTGCAGTGGGAGGGGGCTTCAGTGGGAGCCCCTCCGACAATGAAAAGAAGTTTATGACCTTGCAAACCATATGGAGGGGGGGAAAAAAGTTTCAAGGTCCCATCAAATGACAGGGTAGAATTTCATTTTTGGGGATTCTGCCGTAACGCATCTTTTTAATTGTTTTGAGTGACAGGCCAGGGAACAATACTCTGTTCTCTCATCCTCCAGATGTTACTTCTATTTGGACACAGCTGCTATTATTTCCCTATCCCTCTGGTCCGTCAACCCGAAAATAATTCTGGCCCATATCAACCACAAAGTTTCACATGGTAGAATAATTTGAAAGCCTGACTGCTATTTAGCACACACAGATCGTTATTGACCTTAGTTCAGCCAATCAGAATGTGAGTGCAGTCAATAACTACTGGTATTGACTGTATTCTAAACATTCTGTCTTCAAAAGCATAGAGGGAAACAACAATGCAATTCCTATGCACTATTTCGTTCAACAGGACACTTCCTCTCATGGAGAGGACCTTTTTTCTTCTTTTCTGCAACATGCTATTTAAAGAGAGAGCTAGCACAAACATGTGAAATCACTTTCACTTTTACACAACACCTAATGTATGCCCATGTTAAACCTATTAGAGTTCAAGCAACTGTGCAATTAAAGTGCTTAACTTGTGAAGACGACCTTGTTATTCAAGCATTATAAAATAATTGAATTTACTAACTTAGTTTGTTTACTTTATTCACTTAAAGTAAAAATGTGTACTTCACCCGCAAAACTCTAAAAATGTAGTTTGTTACTACCGTTATGTACTAATACTCTTATAGACCTTGTGAGGAGTCTTTATCGCTTTGGATGATGACCATTCTGGGGAATTAGTTGGGACTCATGACCCTTGGTTTCTCCTTGGGCTATGCCTGGTGACCAGTATTTGTCTAGCCACAATGACCCCTCCCGCGGTCTAGAAGTCTATACTAGTTTCCCCACATCTTTGGTATAGGTCTTAAGAACATGTAATTGGCTAGCGCCCCCAAGCTACTCTTGGTGTACTCCATGTGGCAAAATATACAAACAATGTCATCTACTCTATTACACTGTACGGAACCATTAGATGGTATTGCATACATGCACATTACAGTTTTATCCCACAGGAATGTATTGATCCTTTCAGTAAAAGCTGATTTAAAAAAATAAATTAATGTGATCCATTACTTGAAACTCTGCAAGCGTTGCTGCTTTTCAGAGTAGTTTGGCAAATTGAGTGCATATATGCCCAGAAGGTTATTCACCTGTGTTATGATTCTCTAAATAGAACACCCTTTGATAGTTCAATTTCCACACCATGTGTTGTCACTAACCATTTAGGAATTGATGTGTGAAATCTGAATAAAAGAAGTCCAATAGAAGGTGTACTTGCCATGTTCGGTGTTAGGCAGAATCCTGTGCAGTTCCCTTGGGGAACACTGCAAAAAGATTAAGACTACAGGAGTAAGCAGTAAACCCAATTGGTAGCAGTCTGTTCCACCCATATTTACCTGGTAGCTGTGGCTGAGCAGTCGCACTTCTCTCAAGAAGAGTTAGGCAGTATACAGAGGATACACAATAGGGCTAAAAACACAGTAGAGCAAGCAAACACTGACCAGAGCTTGTTATCAAAAGTATATCATTATTTATTTAACACATACTTTAGAAAATACACTAGCACTATTAATCAAAGCAAGTTCAAAACACAATCAGAAAAGTATACACACCTCCCTTAAGAATTATTAGACAAGTCTAAGTCAAAACACCACATTTTGTCAAAACAGAGGTGAGCGCGTAACTTAGATGGCACTCCAATAATTAAATAAAAGGGAGAGAAAAAGGCAGGTCATAAAAATAAAACAGTTCCCAACACTTTTAAAAGACCAAAACAAGTTAAAGAAGGCAGAGTCTACTGTAGAGCCAAAGTTCATAGGCCAGGCCCACTTTAAATGGAGCAAGGTGAAATGTGCCCAAGATCACACAGTTGAGAAATGCATTCAAGTCTTTGTGAAAATGTTCAAAAGAGGTTGAGTTGATTCAGAAGGTAAAGTTAGAAGGTCTGGGGCCAATCCATTTGGAAAGCAAAGGATTTAAGGGTCACCTTTAGCAAACCGTAGAAAGGGAGGCCAGGTGGAACACAGTACCTTTAAAGTTGAGGAAGCTCCAGTGGTGGCAGTTGTTCCTGGATCTCATCGAGGAGGAAACTTGGAGTCGTTGCACTGCCCAGGGAGGAGACCAGCCGCGGAGTTCGTTCGGTGGAAAAGGTGCATTCCGGTTCTTCGCGGTCACAGTGGTACAGCTTGGCTATCCGGCCGCCGGGGTGCTTGGCACGGGTGATTCGACCAAGAGACGTCCTGGAAGGCGAAATGGCGAACTGGTTGATCCCACCAGCTCAGAGGAAGAAGACTCTTTCAGCAAAAGATCTTCTCTTGTCGTCGGGAAAGTGGTGAGGTTGTTGCAGCAGGGCTCCACCGGTGGTGTCGTCGTTGCAGATGGCTCAGCTTCTCCCCTTTTTGGATTTCTTAGGTCCTGTGGCGACTTCTAAAGTTCCAGTCCCAAAAGCCCTGCTTTTATGCAGAAAAACCCCCATTCAACAGCCTAGCTGTCACTCATACATGCTAAGTGGTGAGCCGGGCGGCTCACCACTGGGCCAATGAGAACAGAGTGTGACTTGAGTTGCTAAGGCAACGCAGTCCAGGGTGCCAATTCCCCCACCCACACATCCTGTGGAACCCAGACAGAGTGGCACCAGTTGGAGGGCTTCTGTGGAGAAGCCTGCCAAAAAGTGGAACAAAGGGCCCGACCTTGGTTGGAGTTACAGAGACGGACACGAATGCCATTTTAGAAAAGAGTTCTGGCAAAAAGACCCAACCGGTGATTTAATATTAAATAAATAAACCGGCGGTATCTTTAACATTGCACCAAAAAGTGGTGCGTTTAAAATCAATGGGAAAATCCCATAGGAAATATTCTGGTGGAATATTTTGCGTGGTAACCACTGCCACCAGCCAGAACTCGACAAGGGGGGACTGGACAGTGCCCCCTTGGAAACAGACCCAGGGGCAATCTAATTAACCCCTTCCAGTACTTCCACAATATGATGGTTTGTACTGGTTCTGTTCACAATTTTGGACTAGTAAAGCCAATGGTGACTTTACATGCCCTGGGAGACAGTAGTCAGTCCCAGGGTATGGAGTCTATGTTTGGGGGGTCACTATGATACCCCTATGTTACTGCACATACAAAAAACAGATGATACCCTATGGAGTAAAAGACCCTATAAGCACACAAAAAGTCAGACATACCTCAAATCATGCCTAGAGTGGGAGGAAAAGAGTCTCACTCTTAGCTGGAGAAAAAAAGCAAACCCCAAAAATCCAGCAAAGCTGCTGGGGGACTCACTAGGTTTGGGAAATTAGCCTTATAAGATAATTCTCCCTAACATTCTGTAGTGCCAACATTATAGAATATCGCCTATGACCCCCTCTGTGTTTGGATTTCCATCTCTAATCACACCATCCAGCAGCGGATTGGTTATCCTTGCTCTCAGAGTAAAATGTTCTTTTTAAATCTGCTTCCAATTTGTTGGGTTTTGTCAGTCAAAATGTTGGATGAAGCCACCTCCCAGATGTGATGCTCAAAGTGCTGAAGTTTTGAGTTCCATTTTTAAAGGTCACGTTTTCCTTTCGAATGTTGAACTCTCATTGCATTTTATGGCTCATGTTAGGAATGGTGCTATAGTGTGTGGATGCCTGCTTAGTAATGTTCCTAGCTTGCCAGCACCATGAGTTTACCACTCACAATGCTGACTCATTTTGACGGGTTTTCAGCTTCACCCGTGTAATGCAATGCTGTCTCTTCGCAGTAGTTCACCCTATGATTTGATTGCTCTGACTGTCGTGCCTTTTGAGTGTGGTGAGACATTTGGGGATGTTTTAAGAAAGGATCATGGTCCACTCTATCCAGTAGCATGTTTCAAGTAAGGACTCGTAGCTATTGGCTAAGGAAGCGCTCTGGTCTCCTTCCTGCTCAGGTCGCTCGTAGTCCCCTGCTTATCCCATTCTTTCCGGGTTGCAGCGAGAGGCACCACCAAGGGGTGGCCAAAGCCAGCGCTGGCCGTTCCGCCTCTTAGGTGTTTGTTTTGGTGTGCCACCCCAAGATTTCCAGTGACCTCATCAGGCCACCCCTACGAAAAATGTCTGCGGGTGCCACTGCTTGGTGGCGTTTAGGGCTCTGGCCACAAACTTTCCCCTCTTAGCCCCGACATATTCCCTCTGCTGAAATACCTCGTCAACTCAGCGAATGCCAAGCGTGTTGTGTCCACGACTTATCAGATGGTACAGAGTTTGACCCCAAGGGAGGCCCCTGTTAGCAAGACGGCGTGGGAGGCTGATGTGCGACGAGATCTCGATGACAAGAGATGGAAGTATATGTGCTCTTATACTAAAAAAAGTGTCCATAAACTCCAGGTTTAAGTTAATCCAATATAGAATTCTCCATCGCGCCTACCTGCCCCCTGCTGTGCAGAAAAAGTTTGATAGTTCATGGTCTGGAATGTGTCTTAGGTGCAAGTTTGAAGAGGCAGGTTTTACGCATATATGTTATGGGAGTGCCCTGCTTTGTCCAGTTTTTGGTGTCAGGCGGCAAACATGACGGGACAAATGATTTTGATATTCTTTGCTGTTGGTTTGGTTGGCTTGGCTTGGTTTCCTAAAGTGAGCAGAAAAGTACTTTCCATTTCCATGCTATTAGCAAAGTGGTGCATTCTTATGCTGTGGCCAACCCCTGTAGCTCCGACGGTAGGGAAATGGCTCAAAGACCTTGCGTGGTGCTGTGATACAGAGCAGGAATATCGCAGACTGATGTCGGCCTGCTCCAGGCCCTGTGATATTTGGGTCCTAGTCTGTGCTTTTCTGTTGGCTAGGGAGGGGGAGGGTAGAAACGGGGCTGGGGCGGTGGATGAAGATGAGGCAGCGATGGACCAATGAGACCGTATAGATGCAAACTGATTCAAGTTAAGACTCTGGGCCTGATCACAAACCATGGCCACAGCAGGAAGGGACTATGACCAGCTGAGAGGAAATATTTGCTGCAGCGGCTCCGGCAAGTGCAGGGGGGTGGGCAGAGAGACTATTGGCATAAGAACATTGTGGTTTAAGTGCTTGGATACATCGGCACCATAGGTGCTTACTTATTTGTCTGTGCTTCTGATCAAGTTCAAGTGAATTTTTTAGTTGGTGAAAGTATTGTATGATGTGAACCAGTACCAAAAATAAAGGTTTATAAAACAAAAAAAAAGCAGAAGCCAAAAACACGCTTTCATATACCAAAAGGGAAACGCATTAGAAGCGAGAGATGTGAAGGAGAGCATAGCTACACTCTAAGCGGTAAATCATCACAAGCAAATCATCGTTTTTAAACATGGCAGTTTGCAGTGTCCGTTTAATATCATGATGCAGTAATGTGCAAGGGGAGTACATCACATTTTGAATTCCAAACTTTACCCCACACCCTCAATACCATGGATTTTGCTCCTCATTCCCTGCAGCTCTTGCACGAGGCACAGAGAGGTGGTCCTTTTCTGCTCGGCAGTGTCTCTTGTCAGCCACCACTTAATCACTTCCCCCCTCCTCATGTCGATATCATCATACTCATTATTACTGCCCCCACACTGGGAGGGGATTGAATCCCCTCGTGCACTGGTGCCACTGTTTCCCTTCTAAAACTACAGAGCGTCCAAAATAGCCATCTTGGGAGGAGGCTGCTCACGTTCCCCCAACTCAAATTTATTATAACTTTCATATTAGACTCACCTATTGGCACTATACACTTGTAATCCTGTGCTCTATAGGAAATGTGGTTCCAACGTGACCAGGAAGAGTCTGGTGAAAAGGCGCATTGGCAGTGTTTCGAATGGTTTTGTAAATAAAATAAAATAAAATCACACCATCAAACTCATGGTGCGAAAAACAAAATCGCAGAGACAATAATAACTTGTGAATAGGTGGCTTAACACAAAATTAACAAACCACAAAACACACCAGGGTGCTGCCTAACGCGATTTTATTTCTAAAGTTGGGTAGATAAACTAAGTTATTCCCTTTTCTGGTAGGACTCAAGAGACTTTCCAAGGACTGATACACTATCTACTGTTCAGTTGTCCTTGGATGATATTGTTCATTATATAAGTGGGGTTGTTTTATGAAAGAGGGTGAACCCCTTGTATGGTGTTTGTTTCGTGCAAGAATCAACAGATATTTTTGTTCATACACAGAATTACTGAAATGTTTTCCCTAGATCCAGGTTCCCTTCTACATTTTAGTGGAAATCCACTTTGTTGAACAGTTTCTATCGAGTCCCAAAAACCTTGGAAAGAACGCTTAACATCAGTTAATTTTACTATAGTTCTTTTTTTTTGTTTTCAGGTGGTCCACGTAGGTTTGTTTAGGTTGTTTCTCTGTGATGTTGTGAATTCTCATGTTCCAGGTACTGCATGTTTTATGCATTTGTGCTGCGGCTTTGTGATGGTCAGCAATCAATTCAAACTTGGAACCGTGTCAATTCATTTTGGAGGACCTTGTTTTTTTAATCACTTTATCCTTCTGCACTGCAGTGCATGCATGCATTATTGAAAAGCCTGGGAACCTATTTGCGGTACTACTTATCCGCATATATTCTCCACATGATACACACACACACACAGGCTTCCAAGATGCCTTTGCCGCAGCCCTGGTCAAGCAGCAGCATTTTATCATAGCAATAAGCCCATTTGTGTGGTCGCAATCTTCATCAGCAGCTAGCAAAACGACAACCTGTCCTAATGCCGACCGGTTGGATTAACGTCTCATATTTTAGTGGGTCAAGACATTGTAATCCTTAAAAGCGTAGCGTGGCAGTATTTCTTAAGTGTTGGCTCTGCCTAGGATGAGATTAATGTTTGTTCGCTTTCTGAACTTTAGTTATACTTGATTCAGAGCTTGAAACAGTATATGTAATCTGGAAGTCTCAAAAAGGAATCCCCATACTGACCTGGTGTTTAGGGGAGAAGGGTCTTCAAACCTCTCCCATTTAAGAAGTCGAACGTTGATACCCGTACCTGTGTGCAAAAACGTTTACACAAATCGAACGCAGTAGGCAGCACCCCAGTGTGTTTTTTTTGGTTTGTTAATTTTGTGTTAAACCACCTATTCGCAAGTTTTTATTGTCTCTTCGATTTTGTTTTTCGCACCACTACTAAGGACATGAATGTGCTTAGTTTTCTGTATGGCATGCTAAATGTGTGACAATTGACAACCTTAGCACGTTCCTTAATTAACTCATCCAGCACTGCAGTGGGGATTCCTCATCAATGATCAGAATTAGCAGCCCGTGCATGTTGACATCTATGATGCCATCCAGTGATGCATAATCGCCTTACGTAATTGTCTATTATGAAAATGTTGATATACAGCTATAGGGAGCTTATTTACTCTTTAATATTTCATTGTTTCCTTTTTTTAACATAGTTTATTCGTTTTCAGATGAAAGAACAAAGCTCATTGTTTCCTTTGAATGCATTTTATTTTTTAATGTAAAACTAAGTGCAAAGCCCTTGAAAGGTGATGATGTAGTATCTTTAAGGACAGTGATAATGTTTGCTGGAAGTCACTTTCTAATGAGCCAACCTTAGTATTTTCATTATTTTTAGTTATCTAGAAAGCTTTTAAATAAACTTAAAACATAAAACATAATGCCACTACATCAATTTCTAAAATGTCAACAGCGCAGCAAATCTTTGTATGAAGTGGATTGGCAAATAATCACTCTTATATCCATTTCAAAATCATTTGGCGACACTCCCACAGTGCATTTGTCTCATTTCTTAAAACAAACTGCCTATTTTCCTTTTTCATCAGCTCATTGCCAGCAATGCCATCTCTCTGTAAAGTGCACTAATTGGCAAAGCTCCCTTTTGACCATGAGCCAAGGACTGTCCTAAAGATAGATTGCTTGATGAACACTTTCATTAAGATGCACTTCTCCCAAGGCTCAGTGGCCAAGTTGAATTGACTGCAAAGTTGGCGGTTTCCACAACTCCTTCAGAAATAGTTTAAGCCATATAAATCTTTCCGAAATCCTGTACTTGTGGACTAAGTATTTCAGTGAGTTTTCCAGAATCAGTGGCTTAACATAGACCTTCTAACTCTTGAAGGCAAGTCCCTGAACACTCACACCAGAGAGAATACAACCCGCTAGTGAATAAAGGCCCAAGTCGATCTTGTAAGGATAACAAGTTTGAACCTTATAAGTGCCATGGGTTTTCCCCCCCTGTGTCAAGGCCTTTTTTGGTGATTTCAGTATGCCGCCATTCAATGCCTTGTAACCTTTTTGTTACACGAGATATCTCGGTCAAATTTGGCCCCTTTTTTTCCCACATGTAGGCGGTCGTAACGCCACCCATCCTAGGTTGCTGTAGGGGGGTGAGAAAAAATAACCAAAAAGGGCGAAAATGTGTTTTTACAAAAAATACCAATAAAATGATGTACAAAGAAGCCTGTGTTTTTTTCCTTGCAAGAGCTAGGAACAAATGGTTTGCTGTGCTGAATTCCACAATTACCTGTATTTCAAGAAGCAGTTGAGTGGAAATGAAGAATAATTATTTTGATGTGGTTATCAACCGTTTTGTGAGAGGTAGGCGATTTTGGCCATTTTTGCCAATTGGACATGCGTGGCCGGAATGGAAGAAAAGGGTAGGAAAGCCGAACTGGATGACAGAAAGGCATACATTTCTGAAAAGTAGACAACATACCAAGTTTAGGAAGGGGTGATTTGCGCAGGTCGGCAACAACTAGGTAGGGGAAAATGCCATAGTTTGGGGAAAAAGCAGGAAAATGACAGAAAAAAAAGGTATGTGGTGGATATGGTTGGCTTTGTACGGCAATGGCTTCTATGAATCTTGAGAAAAACAATGCTCCGCTACATTCCCCCGACTCTTGCAGTTAGGAAAGCACACATTTCTTGTAGTGTTTCACAAAACAAGCAATACCATAAGCCAAACACTGAGCCATGGTACACAGGAGTTTTATGCTTATGGCCTGAACAGACGTAGCATGTGTAAATCGGGAAAACCAATGTGGTGAGGAACGGCAAGCATCCATTTTTTGAAAGAGCACAGGCAGACCTTTTCAAGGTTGGGTGACTTGTGCAGGTTGCAAAAGTGTATGGTGCCTAAAGCAGCGACTAAATGTAGGGCTGTGATAAGGCGGAAGAAGAAAAGGGAAATCAGTGCCAGATAGTCGCTTTTATTGGATCATCAAACCAGGAAGGGTTAGTGAATGATGTCATGAAGGGTGGGTCTGCTGTGTTATGAAAGACACTAGGTTTCTCCAATGAGCGATAATGCTTTTTACCAGAGAGGTGCTTTTCTCTAATACTGGACTTTGTTTTGTTTTGAAAGAACGAACAGGAAAGACGATCACCTGAAGAAGAAGCTATACACGAATGGGCCTATTAAAAAAATGGATGCAGTGAAAGTGAAAACAAAGAAGTGCACCTGTTGTGCGTTATCTAAAGAATCCTGTAGGCCTTGGTTGCGGCCGAGTTGAAACTTTGTTCAAACCGATGAGTTTTGAGTTGGGAACGTGCTGATGGCTAACTGAAGCGGAGAAGACCTTCGCCACTCGTTGGGATCTGCTGTGGCTGTGTCCACGGCTCTGCTTCTAACCCCCACCTTTTTGTAGGAGGAGCCGCGGCTAAATCCTTTCCTGTACAGCAGCCGTACAGAAAGGGGGGGCGGGCCGGCACGTCCTATCATCATCGAGGCGGCCGCCAGGGACGAGACAGCTGATCCACACCAAGTTCTGAATGAAAGAGGGGCTGGAGCTGCTACGAGCCACGCTAAAAGAAGCGACGAGTAATTGTAGAAGGTGAGCCACATGAGGCTTAAATGATAGCCGCCCGTGGACAAGCGTGACACGTAGAACGTGTAAAGTCTGTTGACAGCTGGCGGCAGAGTTATACGCCTCAGTGAGATAGAAGCATAAATGGTACTGTAACAGACTGTGTGAGCAGCACGAAAGTGATGAAAGTCTTTTGGGGCAAGTGACATTAAATATTGGCAACCTTAACCTAAAGGAGGTTACAATGAGACTGTGAGTCAACAGATATCACGCCATCACCTCTTCTGAAGTTTGTTTCACTGGAAAAGAGTCCAGGCCAGTTAATGTCTGAATTCTTTTTTCTTTTTTAAGGTTGCAAAAGACTATCAAGCAGTTAACATACTTTTTTTTGTTATACAACCAAAAGTGAAGAGAAGGTGCCAACAACTACTGAGCTAAGGAGATTCTCAGCGACCCTTATGTTGAACTATAACTATTTTTGACTTGTTGAAGATGCTAATTTAGTGAAATAAAAGCCAGTTGTGAGTTCACAAGTCTACTGAGTGGTTTGTTCCCAACCGCACTTGTAACATTTGGTGGCAGCGGTGGGATAGACCGGAACACGATGGAGGAGTTGATAAAAACATTGAGCGAGGGACAACAGTTGCGACAGCAAGCTCTGCAACTTCAAAGTCAACAGGCTCAAGCTGACAGACAAGCCTTTCAGCAAGCCCTAAAAGTGCAACAGGCACAGTTGCTGGAAGCCACAAATATAAGAAGTCGCCCACAGGTACCAGCTTCTGTCTTACAAAAGTTCACTAGTGGCGAAGACCCTGCTCACTTCGTCAACTTCGAAAGAGTCGCCAGAAATGCCCAGTAGCCAGCTGAGAGGTGGTGTCACTACATTGTCCCCCTTATGACCGGAGAGATGCAAAGCGCCTATCAGGCGGCTAACCCCACAGGAGACACCAGTTATCCTGACATGAAACGGGTCGTGCTGGAAAGACTTGGACACGATGAAGAGGCTTATAGGATCGAGTTCAGGGATACAAAGCTACTGGCAGAAGAGACTCCCCGACAATTGTTCTACCGGGTAAAAGAGTTGGGGGATAAATGGCTGCAGACAAGCTCTTCAAATACTCATGAGGTGGCGGAGAAAGTAGTGTTAGAGCAATTTGTGGAGGCTTTACCCACACCGATGCAGAAGTGGGTCAGACAACATCATAGGCCCACATTAGTCGAAGCAGTCAACATTGCTTCGGCATGCTTGCTCAGCAGTGAGATGCGAAGGACGTGAGTCTTTCCAGCTCCCGCAACCGCATCGAACATCCTGACCAAATCGCCTGTTTCCTGAGCACTACTGGACCCAAAACGTTTCTGACTGGTGCCGGACACCCTGGGGCACAACTGGTGCAAAAATCGGCAGAAATCGCTCCTGGAATCCCAGAGCTGTGGGCACGAAGAGCTCCAAGCGGGCGCCGATCAGCCCGCCAAAAGATGGCTGCCCGCGCGGTAATCAACGCGCTGCAGCGGGAGAGCGAGGCTGCGCGGCGGTGAGACCCGGACCGCCACCTGCTTTCCAACAGCGGTGGAGGTGGAGCGCGGCTCTTGGGGAGGCTCCAACATCGCTCCGGTCCACGGGCAGCCTGTGACGGACTGATCGAGAGGACGGGAACACGGGACACCCCGCTTGTGTACAGCGCTCTGGGTCCTGGCGGCCGGGTACCAAGGCGGACCCCAGCGTAGAAGGAGAGTCCAGCACCCGGGTGGAGGAGGCAGATCGAGGGCCCACTGCCCTGCAGAGCGGCAGGATCCCCCGGTGGCGGCCCGGGGAAGAGAGTGAGACAGTCCGGGGCTCGGGAGCAGAGGAGTCGGCGGTGCGCTTTGGTGTGGCACTCCGGCGCCGCATGCTTTGCTTCGGGAGGCCTGTGTTGCCGTGTAGGCCGCCGACTACCGGACGTCGAGGGGGCTTGGAGGAGCGTAGACGGCGGCGAACGTGGGCGGTCCCGGAGGCCTGCGTTGCGTGGCAGCCGAGGCGCAGCACAAAGACAATTTCAACCCTTTGGAGGGGGCCCACAGGAGCACGGTGCCCCACATGGACTACAGCTGCACGGACTGAGGTGGGAGGCCAGGTGCGCTGTAGCGCACTGCAGCCATGACATCCTGAGCATGCACGGCCTGGTCCCTGCCCCGTTGCTCAGCAGACCGTTCCTGGGGAGAGGCAGAGAAGTCACATAACTGCCCGTCACTCCTCACATCCACGACAGCCGCACGCCGCTGGACCCACGGCAAGGTAAAGAAGCACCTCGCACCCAGGGACACGCAGCGGGTGGGCCTTGCTGGGCAGCCACTGATCCGCGCACTTGGCGGGGCGCCTCCCGGGTCCCGTATCTCCAGACCTGCCAGCAGCGCGACACAGGGCCTGGGGGCGGCGACCCCCCCCTCCATTAAGTGCGACACCATCACACACAGCCCCCAGCTAGAATTGCAGGTATATCCAGGAGGCATCCAGACAAAGCAGCAAGCCTCACTGATATCAGACTGGACACGTGGGGCACAGCCAGCCCCCGCTACACTGAGGCGCTGGATCTCATTCAGAGTGCCTACAGACCATAAAGAAGCGAGCGGACAAGGCACACACCGTTCGTTAACCTCCGTCAGGCGATCACAACGCAAGTACTGCATCTACGAGGCGCAACAGAAAGCATAGGGAAAGATAGAACGAAAAGGCTCCCCACTCAGAGCAGAATGGACCAATATACCATAACCCCGCCGCAGGCCCTCGACCCCCACTCGCTATCTGCAGAAGAAGCAAGATGTAATGGTCGCTATTGCGGAGTCCCGCACGTCCATGGAACAGAAGATGGACGGAATAAGTATGGATGTATCCCTCCTTAGGCACGACCTCCAAAAGCTAACGGCGCACACCGGGGAGGCCGAACAACGCATCTCCACCACAGAAGACGGGATTAACAACATGCAACAACAACTTCAGCATGTTACATCCAAACTCAAGGTGTTGGAGGACAGAATTGAAGACGGAAAAGGCAGGTCCAGGCGCAATAATGTGAGCATACTCGGTATTCCCGAGAAAGCAGAAGGCCCCTGCATGGAGCTGTTTCTGGAACAGATGCTCACCGACCTATTCGATCCAGACTCCTTCTCCAAGTTCTTTTCAATAGAAAGAGCACACAGAATGCCATCTGGCAGGCTGGTGCCAGGGGCACCCCTACGAACAGTGATAGCAAGATTCTTAAACTTCAGAGATCGGGATGCTTTACTACAGCTCGCACGTGCCAAAGGCACGATCACCTTCAACGGCTCCAAAATCGTCTTCTTCCCCGATTACACCAGGCAAGTGCAGAAAGCAAGACAGTCCTTTGACCACCTCAAAAAGCAATTGCAAACAATGGGCGTGAAATACAGCCTGCTTTTTCCCGCTCAGCTCAAAATTTACTACAAAGGTAAAACAGTTCACTTTAACGACCCCAACGAGGCATGGCGCTGGGCTGAACAACACATAGGAGATTGGTCGGCCTCCCGCAGCAGGAGTGGGAGGAACCACAGAACACCGCCTGACCAACAGCACGCACCCCGGCAGCCACCGGCTCAGGTCCCATCAGAGGACGGGGGGGGGGATGACCCCTGCCTCAGCCCATACCGTGCCCCGACACTCCGCACTAACAACGAGCCGAATCATTGCCCCAATAGCAGCACACCTCAACGTCCAATCTAAGGTAACTCACACTTGCTTAAAGCGGTTGCGGGAACGTCCCGTGTCCGCACATTAAAGGGCCCCCCGCCCCCGACTAAGACAATCCACGTCAGCACTAGCAGTGGCAGTTTCCCCCCTAGTTGCACCTTTCGAGGGGGAGCCATCTGTACTTCTAATTCAGTTTGTTCTATGTGAGTTGTCCAGTTGACAACTGTAACACTCATCTGATTCCCATGGAGGCGCTGGTCTTGGCAGGGTGGTAACTGTATCTTGAAAGTGAAGTGCAGGACTCGATTGGCTTCCGGGGCTGGGCCTCTTCGCACTGTGAGTCTAACTCGAAGAGTAAGATGTCTGCAGGTGAAAGAATATGGGGTTAATGACCTGGGATTGTCGGGTGTCTCTCTCTCTCCCCCTCTCAATTTTCCGTGGAGCCCCAAGGTCAACGTGCTCACCTTAGATAGGTGAATGCTGGACTCTCCATCTGCATCAGGTGCAGGGTGCCGTTACCAGTTCCTTCACTGGGTTGAAACGTAGGCCTCTTGACTTCAGAGGATTGCTAACCGTCGTTAACTGCACGAACGGTGAGTTTCCAGGCACCTTGAATGTCCTTAGTCTTTAGGTGCGTGGGCACGTTAGTATGGAATAGGGCTCTGTATAATGTTCTTTTCAAATGGTGCCTTTTGTCTTGCAGGGCTCTTGAGGCGGAAGATGGTGGTTTGAAGAGAGCCGGAGTTCGAGCCAGCGCATAGGAATGAAGCGCTTGGGAGTGCGTAAGTAAGTGCCTGTTGCCTGCTTTCGAAATGCACTCCAACTGTCTCTTTTCTTTTGCAGGTGACTCTGGAAAACGCCGGGGTATTTGCAGGCGCCTAATTGTGGAGGGCGCGATGGCGCGTGGGTAAATAGCCTGCCTAATGTCTCTCCTTTTCTCTTTCAGGTGCAGGAATGCAGCGTTGAAGAAAACCGGAATTCGAGGGGTGCCGGTAAGTAAATTCCCCACAGGAATAATTATGCTTTTGTCTTCACAGGCTTTTATAATGGCGGAGGAGCAGCGCGAAGAGTTGGTAACTGCCGATGGATCAGGTGAGAAAAGCGCTGCGAGTGAAGGTTGCTGTGCTAACCTGTTGTTTCTTTGTCCCGGCTCGTAGAGGATTCCCATATGGCTGGTAAGTAAGCAGCATGGTCTGCTGCAGGTAAGTCCACCCAAGCATCTTTATACATGTTATGAGCCCGGCACTTCCAGTGCCGGGACCAGTGATTTTAATTAGCCTGGTACAACCGGCGCCAGGACAAGGTCCAAAAGGTCCCAATGGGGACCGGCTGGTGCCTAGGATGAAGGTTAGGGGCCTGTTTCCAAGGACGTTGGGCTGGTCCTAGCCCCTTGGAAGCAGTGATCATGACAGCACCCCCCCTCAAGGCCCCTCCCAAGCGCGTCTTCTCCGGGGGTTTTGGCTTGTCGGGGTGATTTAGATGGAATTTCTTGACCAGACGAGGTGCATGTACATGTTCTGAGGGTTCCCAAGACCTTTCCTGGGGGCCGTATCCTTTCCAATCAACCAGGTAGTATAACTTAGATTTGGAGATTTTGGAGTCTAGGATGTTCTTTACTTCGAACTCAAGTTCTCCATCCACTAGAACAGGTTCTGGGAGTTTGGTCAATCGGGTTTCTGGTTGTACTGGTTTTAGTAGGGAGACATGGAATACTGGATGTATTTTCATATGAGAAGGCAATTCCAATTTGACAGCCACCGGATTAATTATGGCAGAGATGAGATAGGGTCCTAGGTATCTCGGGATGAAAGTGCGGGGTCCTTTTAGAGGCAGGTGCATAGTGGATAACCAGACCTGATCTCCCACAGAGTAGTGAGGGGCCTCTTTACGGTGTAGATCCGCTCCTTTTTTGTATAGTGCTTTAGCTCTTTGCAGATGGGCAGTGGCTTCTTTAAAAGCATGAGTGATCACCGAGTGCAAGTGATCCACAGCAGGTGTTTCGAGTTTTTGGGGAGGATCCAGGTTAGAGGTCCTAGGATGGGTTCCGTATAACAGGAAGAAGGGAGTTTTCCCGGTTCCAGAATGGATCGAATTGTTATAAGCATATTCAGCGATCCAAAGGATGTCCTTCCAAGGGTTTTCAGTTTGTTGGAGCATGCAACGTAAATATTGCTCCAGAGTTTGATTTGTCCTCTCGGTTTGTCGGTCAGTTTGGGGATGGTGACTAGTTGAAAGTCTCAGATCAATCTGGGCTAAGCGACATCAACTTCGCCAAAAGTGGGAGATGAATTGACTTCCTCTATCGGAGACCAAAACCGAGGGAAAACCGTGTAACCGAACAATGTTTTCTAGGAATTCTCGGGCTAACACTGAAGCTGAAGGTAGGCCCTTTAGGGGAATGAAGTGAGCCATCTTGGAGAATAGATCCACGACTACTAAAATGGTATTATACCTTGAGCACAGAGGTAAGTCAGTGATGAAATCCATGGACAGGGTATGCCATGGACAGGGAGGGATGTCAAGCGGGTGTAAGAGGCCGGCTGGTTTCTCCTTCTGGCTTTTATTCTGAGCACACACACCACAGGAGATTACAAAGTCTCTAATGTCCTTCTTCCATGATGGCCACCAGAAATGTCTTTTGACCTTTTCCATGGTTTTGGTAATGCCAGGGTGGCCCTCCATTAATGAGTCATGATAACAGGAGATTACCTGTTTTTGTATTTTCTCACAGGGCAAGTACAATCGTCCTCGGAAATATGGTAGGTCTTGATCCACTGAGAAGTCTTCCCCTTGAGTTGCCAGTCCTGTAATTCTGCCGGAGTTAGGAGTGATTTGACTGTTGTCTCGATGTCTTCAAGGGATTGAGCGCTGACCAAACCCAAAACTCTTTGTTCAGGGATTATGGGTATTGGTTCAGGATTGGTCAAGTGTTCATCTATTCCCATCCGGGAGAGGGCATCTGCTTTTCTGTTTTTACTGCCTGGTCGATAAGTAATTATAAAGTCAAACTCAGCCAAAAACAGAGCCCAGCGGAGCTGCCTGGAAGACTGAGCTTTGGCCGTCTTCAGATATTGTAAGTTGCGGTGATCTGTCATTACAGGCTCCCAAAAGGTAATGCCGCCATTCCTTAAAGGCCGATCTGATAGCTAGAAGTTCCTTGTCTGTAATAGTATAGTTTATCTCGGGAGCCGAGTTTTTGCGGGACCAAAAGGCTACAGGATGTAATTGATGTGTAACTGGATCCCTTTGTGATAAAACTGCCCCCATAGCAAGACTAGAAGCATCTGTTTCAACGATGTAGGGGAGTTCTGGGCGGGGATGTTTCAGAACAGGTGCAGAGATGAATTTAGCTTTTAAGTCTTGGAAAGCTTGTTCCGCCTCTGTAGACCACTCAAAACGTTTGTTTTTCTTTAACAGAGCGGTGATGGGCTGGACTATTCGAGAGAATTCGGGAATGAACCTGCGGTAAAAGTTAGCGAAGCCTAACATGCTTTGAACTCCTTTTACAGAGGTTGGTGAAGGCCACTTGATGATTGCATCAACCTTTTTTGAATCCATATGGACTCCGTTAGGCGACAGTATGAATCCCAGGAATTCAACTTCAGTTACGTTGAAAACGCATTTTTCAAGCTTAGCAAAAAGGTTATGTTGACGCAATCTCTCGAGGACCTCTTTAACGTGTTTCCGATGTTCCTCTTCAGATGGTGAATAGACGAGGATGTCGTCAATATAGACAACTACACACACATCTATGAGTTCTCTGAGGACGTCATTCATAAAATACTGGAAGGCGGCCGGAGCGTTGCATAGTCCAAAGGGCATAACTTTATATTCAAACAGCCCATACTTGGTGCGGAATGCCGTCTTCCATTCATCGCCCTCTTTTACTCGTACCAAATGGTAGGCTCCTCTGAGATCCAACTTTGTATATATACATGCGTTTTTGACTTGGTCCAGGAGTTCAGGGATCAAAGGCAACGGGTATCTGTTTTTAACGGTGATTTGGTTCAGGGCGCGGTAATCTATACAAGTTCTAAGGTCTCCTTCCTTTTTCGGAACGAAGAACAAAGCCGAAGAAGCTGGGGATCTTGAAGGACGGATAAACCCGTTAGCTAGGTATTGGTCCAGATATTGTCTGAGGTGGAGATTCTCTGGCTCGGTGAGGGCATAAATCCTACTGCAAGGAGTAGTAGATCCGGGTATCAGGTCTATTTGACAGTCGTAAGACCTATGAGGAGGCAGGGAGTTAGCTTGGTCCTTCTGAAAGACGTCTTGGAATTCCTGGTATTCAGGAGGTAGTTGGGGAACCTCAGAAGAGATTGCTGCCAGTGAAACGTCGGGCCGAGGATAACAAGTGGGGATACATTCAGGAAACTGAACCGTCTTTGCTCGCCAATCGATCTGAGGATTGTGCTTCTCTAACCAAGGAATTCCTAGAATGATCTGGAACTGAGGGGCCTTGATCACATCGAACACGATTTTCTCCCGGTGTCCATCTTGGCTCACTAACGTCACTTCCTGGGTGGTGTGAGTTACTGGTCCGGAGGCTATCTCCGTGCCATCCACTGTAGTAATGACGTCTTTTACTGCCTTAGGACAAAGAGGTAGATTCATCCTTGATACCATTTCACGGTCCACATAATTGCCGATTGCTCCGCTGTCGATGTAAGCTTCAATTGCATGCAAACGATCCGGACGTTCAGGGCTAATGAGGACCATAGGCACCACGAAATGCGAGGTCACGGAACAGATTTTAACGCTCGGCAAGAGGACCTCTACACTTGTCGGACTAGGTCGTTTCCCTGCTCAGAATTTGTGGTACAGGTAACTGCAGCTCCTACAGCCTTCTTAGCTGGTTTCACTGGACAGTCTCGAAGAAAGTGCCCCGAGTTTCCGCAATAGAGGCATAATTTCAGCTGTTTTCTCCTTTCTCGCTCTTTTTGGGTTAATGGTCCTTTCATGCCCCCTATTTGCATGGGTTCCACGGTGTCAACTCCCCTAGCTAAGGTCTGCGGTTTGGAAAACACTCGGGTATCAAATTTGGAGCGATCAGCCTTCCTGTTCTGTAATCTGTGGTCCAATTGAACAAGTAGGTCAATATAGTCTGAGCAGTCTTGTGGAGGATTCACAACTTGAGCTAACACATCCTTGAGCTCTCCACGCAGGCCTCTGTAGAAAAGCGTAATTCTCTTATCCTCAGGCCATTGAGTTTCCACTATAAGTCTGTTGAATGATGCGATGTAAGTCAAAAGGTCTTGATTACCCTGTCGTAACGAAAGGAGTTCATTGTCCAAGGCCTGCCCTTGTGAATGTCTTGCGAACAGTTTCTCCATGCTGGACTGGAAAGCCTGGAAATTATGAAGAACCGGATCATCCTGAGTGACTAAAGGGATCGACCAATCTGCGGCACTGCCACTGACATAAGAAAGCACGAAGGCCACCTTGGCCTGATCTGTTGGGAAGGCTGCTGGCCTACATAAGAAGTGTAAGCGGCACTGGTTAATGAACACTGCAAATCTCTTTGGGTCACCAGAAAAGCGTTCGGGCGGAGCCAAGGGCACATTACCGGGTAGATTGATTTGCACTGGCTTTGTGGAGGATGCTGAAGGATAGTTTCCTCCTGAAGCGGGCAGAGGTGTTTGTCCTGCCTGAGTTTGTAGCAATTGCCTAGCGAGGTCATCTGTTCGCTCCTTGGATATAATCAGCTCTCTTCTTAGAGCGTTCGTTTCCTGACGAGCTGCATGTACTTCCGCTTTTAGTTCCCCAAGTAACTGGGCCAATTGATCGGTATCTGAGGTTTCCATTGCGCCTGGGTAGGAGTTTTGCGGTTGGCTTCGCGTTCTGTAACGCTCACCTGATTCCCATGGAGGCGCTGGTCTTGGCAGGGTGGTAACTGTATCTTGAAAGTGAAGTGCAGGACTCGATTGGCTTCCGGGGCTGGGCCTCTTCGCACTGTGAGTCTAACTCGAAGAGTAAGATGTCTGCAGGTGAAAGAATATGGGGTTAATGATCTGGGATTGTCGGGTGTCTCTCTCTCTCTCCCCCTCTCACTTTTCCGTGGAGCCCCAAGGTCAACGTGCTCACCTTAGATAGGTGAATGCTGGACTCTCCATCTGCGTCAGGTGCAGGGTGCCGTTACCAGTTCCTTCACTGGGTTGAAACGTAGGCCTCTTGACTTCAGAGGATTGCTAACCGTCGTTAACTGCACGAACGGTGAGTTTCCGGGCACCTTGAATGTCCTTACAGTCTTTAGGTGCGCGGGCAGGTTAGTATTTAATAGGACTCTGTATAATGTTCTTTTCAAATGGTGCCTTTTGTCTTGCAGGGCTCGAGGCGGAAGATGGTGGATTGAAGAGAGCCGGAGTTCGAGCCAGCGCATAGGAATGAAGCGCTTGGGAGTGCGTAAGTAAGTGCCTGTTGCCTGCTTTCGAAATGCACTCCAACTGTCTCTTTTCTTTTGCAGGTGACTCTGGAAAACGCCGGGGTATTTGCAGGCGCCTAATTGTGGAGGGCGCGATGGCGCGTGGGTAAATAGCCTGCCTAATGTCTCTCCTTTTCTCTTTCAGGTGCAGGAATGCAGCGTTGAAGAAAACCGGAATTCGAGGGGTGCCGGTAAGTAAATTCCCCACAGGAATAATTATGCTTTTGTCTTCACAGGCTTTTATAATGGCGGAGGAGCAGCCCGAAGAGTTGGTAACTGCCGATGGATCAGGTGAGAAAAGCGATGCGAGTGAAGGTTGCTGTGCTAACCTGTTGTTTCTTTGTCTTTGCAGGTGCTTCTGAAGGCTGGATACAAGAAAGGTAAGCTTTTGTTCTCACAGGTTCAGGATCGGAAGAATGAAGACTGGAACCGACACGGTGAGCGTTCTGCTGCAGATGCAGAATAACGCGAAGCACGTTGCATCAATCGGGTGTGGTTTAAATAGCCTTGGAGTGATGAGGCGTCTTCCTCCACTGACTCGCCCAGGAAAGAAAAGAGTTCCTGTTCTAGAAGAGTTCCAGTGTTGTATCCAGGGAGTGGAGCCTGCCCCACCCAGGTAAGAAACTAGTCCCGGCTCGTAGAGGATTCCCATATGGCTGGTAAGTAAGCAGCATGGTCTGCTTCAGGTAAGTCCACCCAAGCATCTTTATACATGTTATGAGCCCGGCGCTTCCAGTGCCGGGACCAGTGATTTTGATGAGCATGGTGCCACCGGCGCCAGGACAAGGTCCAAAAGGTCCCAATGGGGACCGGCTGGTGCCTATGATGAAGGTTAGGGGCCTGTTTCCAAGGACGTTGGGCTGGTCCTAGCCCCTTGGAAGCAGTGATCATGACACAACTTGTATTTTCATGTTCGGGCGACCGATGCTTCTAGTTGGGAGGAGTATAGGGTGGGTGGTTATGGGTTTGTTATGTTTAGTTATGGAAAGGGCCAGTCAAGCACGAAACATATTAAAGACCAACAAGGGAGCTCCAGCAAATGAACGCACTGAAACCCGGCGCCTGGCGCCGCCTCCAGTGGCACACACTTTCTTGTCCGTGATTAGTCATGGCAGCAAGCAACACTAGGGCCAACATAGGCAGAACAATCACATTTTTGGCTTGGAATGTCAATGGGCTCGGCAATGCAATCAAACGCCGATTAGTAGGGCAATACTTGAAAAGGCACGCACCAGATATAGTTTTTTCTAGTTGAAACACACCTTGCAGGCACAGAATGTTCTCTATTCAAACGCACAAGCTACAGACTCGCACTCCATGCATGCTTCACAATGGGTTCATGTGGTGTCCTGATATTGATACACAAAAACCTCCCCTTCCGACTTGCACGCAGTGACACAGGATACCGGAGGCAGGTACATATATGCGACGGGCACGCTATGGGGAAACTCCGTCACATTGCTTGCTATCTATGCTCCACCAACTTTACTAACGCCACTACTCACTGACATTTCCCCCATGATCACAGAGGACACCTCCAACATTACGATAATAGGAGGGGACTTTAACGAAGTTATGGACACAACCTTAGACCGTTCACACTTGCGAAATAGAAATCCTTGTGTTCATACCAAACTTGCCACATTTACGAACGCCCTGGGTCTGTGCGATGTATGGAGGGATCTCCACCCCGAGTCCAGGGAATATACCTTCCACTCTGGATCCCATGCCTCGCTTTCCAGACTGGACTACTTCTTTATCCCATCAACTGACTTACACAGAGCACAAGAGGCATATATACTACCGGGGGGCATCTCTGATCACTCCCCGTTGGTGCTGGAAATGACAACTTCTAGACCGTCCCCCCCGCCGAACTGGCGTCTGAATAACTACTATTTGGGTAATCCGGACCTGATAGAGAAGCTCCAAGATTCGACCGAAACATATTTTGAGTTAAACATGGAGTCTGCATCAGAACCTGGGTCACTATGGGAGGCGTACAAAGCAGTACTGAGGGGGGAACTCATCTCATGGACGTCCGCATATCGGAAACAGCACCTGCTTAAGGTACATGAGGCGGAACAACAGGTTAGACTGGCAGAAGAATCACATATTACCCATGACACGCCCGAGACGAACCAAGCCCTACTCCGAGCACAGAAACTGCTCCAGAACACAGCACTTGACAACGCCAAACACGCACACACTGCAATGAGGGCACGAGTATATGAGACGGGCGATAAAGCTGGCAAGATGCTAGCATGGCTGGAACGTAAGGAGCAGGGGCGTAGCCATGTTCATCAGTTACAGGTGGGGAGTTTAGGTCCACTAGTGTCAGATCAAGACATATCCCGAGGTTTCGCGGACTACTATGCTGAACTCTATAAGAAACCCACTGCCCGCATGGACACGTCAATAGTGGATGAAATTAATTTCCCCACTTTGAATGAGACACAACTAGAATTGCTGGAGAGGGATATAACGGAAGACGAGGTGTCATGTGCTATGTCTGCCCTCCAGACGGGCAAATCCCCAGGCCCAAACGGCTTCTCAATTGAACTGTGGCGGAAGGTGGGGACTAGCGTAATTGCCCCACACTTACTGAGAATGTACCAACACGCAAAAGAACGGGGCATCCTATCTCCAGACCTAAGAGAAGCCACAATAATCGTACTGCCCAAACCAGACAAGCCCCCTGACAACTGCAATTCATACCGGCCCATCTCACTTAATAACAGCGAAACCAAAATCCTAGCTAAGATACTGGCAGATCGTTTGCAGCAGGTGATACCTTCTCTGATTCATCCGGACCAATGCGGCTTCATGCCTCAGAGATCGACACGCATGAACCTCCACAGACTGCATGCGGCACTGGAGAAAGCTGACAGTATACAGGGCCTGTTGGCTTTGCTGGCAATCGACTTCGAAAAGCCCATCTGGCACATAATGGGGTGCATGGGGTTTGGCGGAAATTTTATGAGCGGGGTGCAACTACTGTACAGATGCCCGACGGCCAGGACTAGGGTTAATGGCTGGCAATCGGATCCTTTCAATCTGGGCAGAGGCACTAGGCAGGACTGTCCTCTGTCAGCAATGATCTTCGCAATAGCCATCGAACCCCTGGCTACTCTCCTACGTGACGCACCGCTCTGGGAGGGCTTCCGCTGGTCGGAGACATGGGAGGACAGAGTCTCGCTCTACGCGGACGACCTGCTTATTTACTTGAAAGACCCATGTAACTCCTGTCACAAAGTAACAGATATGCTGAAGAGATATGGAGCCTTCAGTGGCTTATGCGTGAACTGGTCCAAGTCCATCCTATTCCCCATAGGCAGCGTGGCAGCCGCGCGCCCCGCGGACTGCACCTACCATATCGTGACAGAGCACTTCAAATACCTAGGGGTAATTGTCACGAAGCGTCTTACAGACTACACAGTGCTGAACCTCCACCCAGTCGTGACGAGATTTGCAGAGGACACTCGCCATTGGATCTCCCTGCCGCTAACACTGATGGGCAGAGCTGCCCTATTCAAAATGATCGCACTCCCCAAGTTTCTGTACATCCTGCAAAATGCACTGCTGCACATCCCACATCATGAATTCCTCAAGATGGACCGTATCCTTCGTAAACTGCTATGGAGCGGAGGTCACCCGCGGATTGCTCTTTCTACCCTTCAAAGGTCCATCTGGGAGGGTGGGATTGTGTTGCCTAGACTGCAGACTTATTACTGGGCCAGTCAGATGGCGGTGGAGAATGACATGCTTCATTGGGACAGGGACCTGCCGCACATCCAAAGGATCGATACTCAGAGTGGAACCTCACCCCTGGAACTCCTGTATCGCGGTCGATGCCGCACACCAGCTCCCAACATGGACACTCATATCACGCGCATCTGGACTGAAGCACACCGCTACATAGGATGGGACGCAAAACTGACTCTAGCCCAGCCTCTGTGGAACAGCAGCCTTCTCCCCGAAATACAGAAGCTACCCAAATGGCCCGCCTGGGCCCAAAGCGGTATTGCCAGAGTCGGAGACGTAATAAGGGAAGGGACAATGGCTCTGTTTGAAACACTGCACGCTGAATTCGCCCTCCCTCCTTCTGAGGAATACCACTATACTCAACTGAAGCATGCAGTGCAGGCACACCGGCAGATCTTCAACGATATTCCAGATCTTCAACGCTGGAATGCAACATTGTCCAGGATCAAATACAGCGGAAAGTCGCCTCAACCATGTACCAAGTTATCACATCCTTTGCCACGCCCGAATTGACCAGCCTAAAAGCCAGGTGGGAGCGCGACATGGGCCCACTTCAACCCGAGGACTGGACGGAGGCCTTGATGTATCCCCGGGAAGTGGCCATTTCATCGAGACTTCGACTCGTCCAACTCAAAATCCTACACCGCATCTACTACCCTAGAGTGGCACTCTTCCAATGGGGCAGAACCCCGGACGCGCGATGCCTACGCTGTAAATGGGAGGAGGGAACTTTCTTTCATATCATATGGGAATGCGACAAAATACAGCAACTATGGAGGAAATGCTGTGACAAACTTTCCCGAGTCATAGGCAAGCCAGTACAAAGGGGACCGACTCAGCTCCTGTTAGGAATTTCGAACGAAAATGATCTGCCTCGCTATGAGAAACTACTCTGGTCGACCGCAACAGCAGTCCTCAGAAGGAACATTGCACAGCTATGGGGATCAGAGAGAACACCCTGTTACGACCAATGGATCGCAGAAGTGGAGATCTGTGTGATAATGGAGCGCAGGGTGTATGCAGCGAGGAGATGCCCGCAAAAAGCAGACAAAATATGGCAGAGATGGGAAGAGGATGGCTAAGCTTCCGATGAGATGTAACAAACAGGTTGAACTGATTGGGCGGGGCGACGCCGGGTTGGCGAGCCCGGCATGCACAAGCTGTTTCATGTGCTCCCTCATCGAAGACTTGATGGTCCCGAGGGCTAAGGCCCCATATTTCCCTTCCCCTTCCTTTCCGTGAAGTTTTTTTATCCTCCTTTTTCCTTCTCCTCTCCCTGTAATGTACAGCTATGTGTAATGTTTATTCATGTTTAAAATCAAATAAAGTCTTTGATAAAAAAAACATTGCTTCGGCATATCAGAAAGCCGGGCAAGGGAAGCTGATGTCTTACCCAGCCATAACCAGAGGTGGGGGAAACCCTTCCGGTACGGGGACCAGTCCCTCCACTGGTCCTCGATGGCTGAATTCAATGATCAGGAAGCCTGAATGGGAAGGTACAAGATTTCGCCCTAACAGTGAAGGATCAGGGACTACGTATATCTCCCGACCTCCTAGCCTCAGTGCCCGTGGGTCACAATGTTTTGAATGTGGGGAGTGGGGGCATCTAGCAAGACTATGTCCGAAAGAAACCAAGACGGAACCTATGGATGTTGGGAATCTCGAGACAGCTAAAGACGTCAATCAGTGTGGCTCTTCACCAAACCATAAGCCCACGTACCCGTATGTCTGTAAAGCGGAGGTAGACGGTCGAACTACCAGCGCAATGTTGGACCCAGGAAGCTTATAAACAGCGGTCAACCCTGACCTGGTAGGTGGTGTGGCAAGTTTGAGTGAAGTATACCCATTCATTGTGTGCATGGCGACGTCAAGGTGTATCCAGTCAAGGATATCAAGCTAAAGTTAGCTGGGGAGCAAATGGAAGTAAGAGCAGCAGTAATGCCAGCATTAACTGAACCCCTGTTAATTGGCTCTGATGTACCTGATCTTCCACGTCTTATACAGAAAGTGGAAAAACAGTGGTTGGAAGAAGCTCCTTTTTATGGTCAAGAGGTTATGTTGGAGAATACTAAGGTGAAGAAGAGTAGAACTACCAAGAGGTTAGAAAAACATAATTGGGTCGAACAAAATATGTACCCCGTTGCTGTAGACTGGAAGATAGATGAACAAGGGGATAGTTTTCGCATGGCCCAAGAACTCGACCCTCTCCTGAAGCATGCAAGAGCTTCAGTCGAAGATAAGCCAGGGGAAAAGACACCCCACTTTATTAAAGACCATGGTTAGTATTATCGCATAGCTGAAGGTCAGGGCACGGAAACCATCTGCCAATGGTTAGTTCCTAGCAAATATTACCGTCCAGTATTAGAAGTTGCCCATCTTCAAGTGGGGGAGGGTCACCTCGGGGTTGAAAAAACCACGCAGAAGATCCTTGCAAGGTTCTATTGACCTGGTGTATATGGTCAGGTGGCCCGTTTTTGTCAACAGTGCACAGAGTGTCAAAAGAAGAACCGGCCTAATATCCCAAATGCACCCCTCCAGTCTATGCCATTAACACTAGAACCGTTTCAACGTATTGGGATGGATATAGTTGGGCCTATGGACCCTACAATTAGAGGACATAAGTATTTGTTGGTGATTGTGGACTACGCGACCAGATATCCTGAAGCTTTTCCTCTACTTTCCACAAATACTCAGCAGATTTGTGATGTTTTGGTTCCTTTTATTTCGAGAGTGGGCATTCCCAAAGATATTGTCACAGATAGGGGTACTTACTTTATGTCCGCTTTATTAAAACAGGTGTGTGAAACACTACATATTACCCAAATCAAAACTGCTGTATATCATCCCCAAACTGATGGTTTGGTTGAGAGATACAACCAGACGATCAAACAGATGTTGAGGAAGACCACCCTGCCAGGAGAAAGGAATTGGGATATTACCGTGGATCCTGATGACACTAAGGAACACTCCTCAATCCTCTACGGGGTTTGCCCCATTTGAATTGTTGTTAGGTAGACCTTTGAGGACTCTTTTGGACATTCTAAAAGAGAGTTGGGAGGAGTAGGCGAATCCCGGAATTACACGCAGTATGCTTCACAGCTAAAAACAAGGGTAGAGAAATTACAGTCAGTAGCACAGTCCCATCTCCAACAAGCCCAGAGTAAACAGAAACAGTATTACAACCAGAAAACGCGAATGCGTAGTTTTCAGGTAGGAGATCAGGTCCTCGTACTTTTGCTTACTACTGAAAATAAGATGCTGGCGTCATGGAGAGGACCCTATACAATAGAGGAAGTCTTGGGACCTGTAACCTATCAAGTTCATCAGCCTGAGAGTAGATTGCCCCTTCAGACTTATCATATCAATCTCCTAAAGAAATGGGCTGAACCCGTGGCCACTGTAGCCATGATCAATGTGGAGGAGGTGTCGTCGGAATATCTACCGACGTCAGAGGTTCCGATAGGAAAAGAAGCTCTGAACATTAATCCAGAACTGGATCCTCTTCAGATGATGGAGCTTTCTAAGTTGGTGGATCAATATGCAGAGTTTTTTTCTTCGATACCAAGGAGGACATCATTGACTTGTCACCATATACAGACCACCCCGGGAACAAAAGTGAGAATACGGCCGTACCGGATCCCAGAAGCAAGACTATAGGCTGTCAACCAGGAAATACAGGAAATGCTACGCTTAGGGGCGATTGAGCCGTCGCATAGTGACTGGTGTTCCCCTTTAGTGATGGTCCCTAAGCCAGATGGTAGTACCTGTTTTTGCATGGACTTTAGGAAGCTCAACGAGGTATCTAAATTTGATGCTTATCCCACGCCCAGAATTGATGATCTCTTGGAGAAGCTTGGTAAGGCGAAATTCCTAACTACAATTGATTTCACAAAGGGTTATTGGCAGATTCCCTTTGTTTTCCCCTGACCGAGAAAAAACACTTTTGCTTCTCCTGCCGGATTGTATCAGTTTATCGTCCTACCGTTTGGTCTTCATGGTGCACCGGCCACTTTCCAGAGATTGATGAACATATTAATAAAAGGTCATGAACATTATGTGGGCACCTATTTAGATGATATTGTGGTGTACAGCCAAAGTTGGGCGGATCATTTGAAACATCTAGCTGCAATACTTCAAACGTTGAAAAAGGCAGGGTTAAACATAAACCCCAAAAAGACACATTTGGCAAACTCCTATACCAAATGTCTTGGGTATTATGTTGGTCAGGGAACAATCAGACCTCAGCAGGAAAAGATGGATGCCATCCGTCGACTACAGTTTCCCATGACTAGCAGACATGTCAGAGCATTCCTTGGCTTTATGGGTTATTACTGGAGGCTTATTCCACATTTCTCGACGATTGCAACACCCTTAAGATATCTTTTGAAATTAACTGCTCCACGTAAAAGGTAATGGAGAAACGCGGAAACTGAAGAAGCGTTTATTGCCCTCAAAAATGCTCTTTCGGACAGAGCCGTCCTCTAATGTCCTGACTTTAAAATGCCTTTTTATCTACACACTGATGCTTCAGGGTCAGGTCTGCAGGATGTACTCTTCCAAAACAAAGGAGAGGAAGAAAGACCCGTCCTGTTCATTAGCAGAAAGCTGTTGCCTCACGAGATGGGATATGCGACGATTGAAAAGGAGTGTTTGGCGGTCAAATGGGCAATAGAGACACTGAGGTAATATTTGTTAGGCAGGAAATGTACATTAGTTACTAACCATGCTCCATTGGTATGGTTGTCCAGGAACAAGGAGACAAATCCACGAGTTATGAGGTGGTTCCTGTCATTGCAACCATACTCGTTCCATAACATTCATCAACCCGGACGGAAAATGACACAAGCTGATTTCTTGTCCAGAATGCATGCCCTTCCCAAACGTAAGGGCGTAAGGGGGAGGATCTGTGATAAGGCGGAAGAAGAAAAGGGAAATAGGAGCCAGATCAAGTCGCTTTTATTTGATCATCAAACCAGGAAGGGTTAGTGAATCATGTCATGAAGGGTGGGTCTGCTGTGTTATGAAAGACACTTGGTAGCTCCAATGAAAGATGATGCTTTTTACCTGAGAGGTACTTTTCTCTAATAATGGACTTTGTGTTTATGTTTTGAAAGAACAAACAGGAAAGAGGATCACCTGAAGAAGAAGCTATATACGAATGGGCCTATTAAAAGAATAGATGCCGTGAAAGTGAAAACAAAGAAGTACACCTGTTGTGCGTTATCTAAAGAATCCTGTTGGCCTTGGTTGCGGCCGAGTTGAAACGGTGTTGAAACCGATGAGTTTTGAGTTGGGAACGTGCTGAGGACTAACTGAAGCAGAGAAGACCTTCGCCGCTCGACAGGATTAGCTGCGTCTGTGTCAGCGACTCCGCTTCTAGCCTCCACCTTTTTGTAGGAGGAGCTGCGGCTAAATCCTTTCCTGTACAGCAGCTGTACAGAAAGGGGGGCTGGGCCGGCACGTCCTATCATCATCGAGGCGGCCGCCAGGGATGAGACAGCTGATCCACACCGAGTTCTGAATGAAAGAGGGGCCGGAGCGGCTACGAACCACACTGGATGAAGCGACGAGTAATTGCAGAAGGAGGCTTAAATGATAGCCGCCCGGGGAGAAGCGTGACACGTAGAACGTGTAAAGTCCGTTGACCGCTGGAGGCAGAGTTATACACTTCAGTGAGATAGAAGCATAAATGGTACTGTAACAGACTGTGTGAGCAGCACAAAAGTGAAGAAAGTCTTTTGGGGCAAGTGACATTAAACATTGGCAACCTTAACCTAAAGGAGGTTACAATGAGACTGTGAGTCAACAGATATGACACCATCACCTCTTCTGAAGTTTGATTCACTGGAAAAGAGTCCAGTCCAGTTAATGTCTAAATTGTTTTTTTTTTGTTTTTTTAAGGTTGCAAAAGCAGTTAACGATTTTTTTTTTGTTATACAACCAAAAGTGAAGAGAAGGGGCCAACAACTACTGAACTAAGGAGATTCTCAGCGACCCTTCTGTTGAACTATAACTATTTTTGACTTGTTGAAGATGATAATTTAGTGAAATAAAAGCCAGTTGTGAGTTCACAAGTCTACTGAGTGGTCTGTTCCCAACCACACTTGTAACAAGGGCACATTTGGGAAATGAAAGGGTTATGTGACAAAGGGCACCAGCAAATGGGTTGAAACGTTATGAAAACCCCACAAACACAACAAATGTCTTACCTTCCCGCATTCCCACACGTGTCACGATGAAAGCGGTACCTCACGTGTGTGGGTGCACCTACCTGGGTGGCAAGGGGAAATCCTCAAACACTCCTAACCCCAAGTCTTTTCTGACAGCTGAATTTCACGATTTTTGCAGACAGACACACCATACAGATATGGGCCTAGGGTGTCCAAGCCCCCAA
The DNA here is from genome assembly GCF_040938575.1 of Ambystoma mexicanum. Classification (NCBI taxonomy): domain Eukaryota; kingdom Metazoa; phylum Chordata; class Amphibia; order Caudata; family Ambystomatidae; genus Ambystoma; species Ambystoma mexicanum. The sequence goes on from NC_090935.1 coordinate 823,133,802, forward strand.
GGAAAAAAGGGAACCCCGTGCATTTCCAAAAAGAGGACACCTGTGGGAATCCGCAGAGGTCTGACTTGCGCATATCGGCATGGTGTTCCAAATTTTCCTTAGTGGCTTGGACACCCTAGGCCCAAATCTGTATACGAAAATGGCAGGCTGCACTTTAGGAGGGGCTGAGGGGCACCCTACGCAGCCGGGGAATTTTGTAATGTGAAGGAGTGTGGACCTCTCCAACCCCACCCCAATTGGAGGGGCGGCGCATCTCATGTAGTCCTCCCTGGGGGAAGATAAGAGGGGGCTGTCCTGCACTCCTCTCTGGGCTCAGGTGTCCGTTCCTAGGAGCAGATATCTGGCCCCAGGGAGGGCTGCATGACGCCCCCCCTCCATTGTGGGTGGGGGGGACGGGTTCACCACCCTGTCCCATTAGGAAATTCCCCGTCGGTTTGGGGTGCCCCACTGCCCCCCCTCTAAAATGCAGTCTTTTTCCTGTGGTAACCCAACTCCCCTTGGCACAGAGGGGCAAATTGGTGTGCAATATGGCCCCAGGGTGCCCAAACTTTATTGCCCCACCCACGGGGGCGCCTGTCCCTCTCCCCCCTCACCCCAAATGGTTGGCAGGGGCACCTCATGCAAGCCTCCTGGGCCTCCTACAAATGGTGGTGTGAGGTACACCCCCTCCATTTGGGGTGGGGGGCAGAGGGCCACCAAAAATTGGGGGCAGTAAGGTTTTGCCATCCTGGGGCCAGATTGCACACCAATGTGCCCCTCTGCGCCAAGGCAAGTTTGGTAAACAAAGAAAAAAATAGAAAATGGCAGGCTGCCCTTTAGGGGGTGCTGAGGGGGCACCCTAAACCATCAGGTAATTTTCTAATGCAATGGGGGATGACCCTCCTCCCCCCCACCTCAAGTGGGGTCATCTCATTAAGCCCTCACTGGGGGCAAATGAGAGAGGGGTTCTCATGCAGCCCTCCCTGGGGTTACATGCCCCTTCCTAAGAGCAGATAACTGCCCCCAGGGAGAACTGCATGACATGACCCCAAGTCCATTTTGGGGGGGGGAGAAACAACCCCTTTCCATAAAAATAAATTCCCTGGTGGTCCAGTGCGGGGGGGGGGGGGTAGGGCACTCCCCCAACACCAGCTATGACTTTTTTATTTTTTTATTTTTTATTTTCTTTGCCCCCCCTCCCTAGGAGCAGGTAGGCTCCCATCGTTTGAGGGGCCTGCCCACACTTTCCTGGTGGCCCTCTCCCCCCACCCCATTGGATGGGGGGCCATCTCATGTACTCCTCCCTGGGGTGAGAAATCGCCCCCCCAGGGTGGGTGACAAAGGGTCCCCCCTCCCACTTGGGGTGGGAGAGAGAGAGCCACCACCCTTTCATGTCCTAAAAAAATCTGTGGTGGCTAGTGGTCCCCAACCCCCGTCCCCCTTCCCATTGCTTTTTTTTCACTTTTTTTTTTTTGCCCCAACCCCTTTTGGGCCTAGTGTATGCAATGCCACATTTACCGTGCAGGCCTTCCCATCAGCCTGTAGTTACTAATATCTACGCAAAAATAGCAATGCTGCTCATGCCTTATGCTTTACTATGTGGATAGACTATATTTGGTTATATTGGAGTAGAGTCCTTTTGTATTGGGAGGTTGTCCTTTCAACAACCCTCCTCCCTCTGCTGCCCTAGGCTCAAATAAGTACACACCCCCCAACTTTACTCCACCTCTGCCGGACTCTGCACTTTCACCAGATTCCGCCCCTTCAACAAACTCCAAGTTGTCCAAACTGCACCCCTTCATCCTCATTTTGGCTCCATAACATTATATGGACGTTTTTAAGGTTGCAGGGATTAGAGAGTTATTGCTTCCTCTCTATTAATTCAAAAGTGTTTTCGGATCTGTGCTGCCCAGGATTTGGAGAAGGCAGTGTGTTCTGCAGTTCAGTTCACTAGAGGTAATTGTAATGGCTAATTGTCTTCTTTCGGTTAGGTCCGAAAACAATCTTTTAGAGGAAGCGATTGTAACGCTCACTTGATTCCCGCAGAGGCGCCGGTCTTGACTAGGCGAATACCGTATCTTCAAAGGTGATGTGTAACACACGGTTGGCTCTTTGGGCTGGACCTCTGTGCACTGTATGTCTGACTCGAAGAGTAAGATGTCTGCAGATTGAAAATATGGGATTAATGAACTGGGGTTATTGGGTGTCTCTCTCTTCTTCCCCTTCTCTTCTCCTGTAGAACCCCAAAGGTTAACGCTCTCACCTTAGGTAAGTGAACGCCGAGCTCTCCATCTGCCTCGGGGCAGGGTGCCGTAACCAGTTACTTCACTGGATAAGGGTGCAGGCCTCTTGACCTCAGAGGACTGCTGTCCGTCGTTTACTGCACGAACGGTAAATTCCGAGTATTTCAAATGTCTTTAAAAGTCTTTTGTAATGATGTCTCTTGTTTTGCAGGGTTCCGGCGATGGCGGATGACGGGCTGAAGTGAGTTGAGGATGGAACCTGTGTGAGGAATAGAAGCGCCTGGAAGCACGTAAGTAAGCGCTTGTTGCCTGCTTCACGATGCGCACTAACTGTCCTTTTATCTTGCAGGTACAAGTTCGGAGCTGCTGAAGGGTGCCGGAATACCCACTGGGTTCGGCGTGGGAAGGAGTAATGGCACGTGAGTAATAAAGTTACCCAATGTCTTTAAACGCACCTTCTTTTGTCTTTCAGATGCGGGATGCAGCGCCGAAGGCCTCCGGAGCGTGCAAAGAGTTGGTAAGCTTTTGTCTTTCAGATGCCGGAATGCAGTGCGAAGACCTCCGGAGCACGCGAAGAGTAGGTAAGCCTTTGTCTTTCAGATGCCGGAATGAAGCGCGAGGCGTTGGTGACAGCCGATGGACCAGGTAAGAGAAGCGCTGTCACTGAAGACCGTAATGCTAACCTGTTCTTTCTTGTCTTTATAGGTGTTGCTGAAGACTGGATTCAGGATGGTAAGCCTTTTTCCCTTAGGCCCAGGATCAGATGCAGAAGACACGATGAGCGTTCTGCTGCAGAGGATGCAGAATAACGCAAAGCAAGATTCATCCATCGGGTGTGGTTTAAATAGCCTCCTCTCGTGCTTAGGTGTCTCCTTCCACAGCCTCGCCTAGGTAAGAAAAGAGTTCCTGCTTTCCAGAAGAGTTCCAGTGTTCTGAACCTAGGGAGTGGCTCCTGCCCCACCCAACAGGAAAAGTAGTCCCAAACAGAAGAGGATTAGAGGCTCAACTGGCAGGTAAGTAAGCAGCATGGTCTGCTGCAGGTAAGTCCACCCAAGCATTATGAGCCCGGCGCTTCCAGCGCTGGGACTGGGCATATTTATGAGCCTGGTGCCACTGGTGCCAGGACAGGGTCCAAAAGGTCCCAATTGGGACTGGTTGGCACTCAGAACCTGGGTTATGGGTCTGCTTCCAAGGGAGTTGGGTAAGTCCTGACCTTTTGGAAGCAGAGATCATGACAGCGATAAGAACATAAGCTGTTTGCCAACTGGACACTAGTGAAAGAAGGCTAGAACAAGGAATTTTGGTTTCTCTCACAAAATTGCCTGCTGTCACTCTAAGAAGCACCTAGCCTGGTCTGAAATATGAATGCAACATAACTAAATGTATACTTCCGGTCTTGTCACATGGTGAAGTTTACTTAGGAAATATATGTAAGTGGTACAAACACATCTTATAAAAATGTCCAATAAAATTAACTCCATCCCCTTCTCGTGGTTACAGCACTGGTGTTAGCAGGGGGCAACATGGAAATGAGGCAAGTTACCTGCTGCAGCCGATGTACCTCCAATCCTTTGGGCTGTTACGCCATTAAAATATGGCAAAATCACAAGTCAGGTTTCTAAACTCTGCCTAGGCATTGACACCTCAGTAGAGTAAAGACAATTGGAGAAAGTTCTTGGAATCTTTGGCTGTGCATTCCCCTTGGTGGAGTAATGGATAAGAGTAACCCTGAACGTTCATGCGTGTGAAGCAACAGCATTCCTTGTAGCTGCACAAAGCAGGCACCTTTTTATAACAAATGAAGTGGTACATACTGTTTACATAATTGCTGTTTGTGCAACTGATCAAAATACCCAAAACTCCAAGAGTAAAATTTAGCAATGGATCAGGCGTTCCTGCACAATATTACCTTTGTGGGTGTGGTTTAGGCTATGGGTCTTGCCAGTTTGCGTTTCAAGGTATTTTAAAATGTTTAACTCCGTAGAGTTGGTTGGACTGTACAATACATAGGAACATTTTGAGATTTTCAGGTTTAGATATAGGTGTCCTGCTGTCGTTTGAAGTACTGTTTCACAGTATAAGTCATACCTTGTATTTGAAATATAATGTATGTAAAGATTACTTCTAAACATCACACATTGTGACATACTTTGCAGTTTGTTCTCCTGGTAGTACTGAGCGTGCAGCAGGATGTCATCAAAGACACATGATAAACCGAGCAGGGATGCCATTAGCCTGGTTATCACTGAACAGCTTCTATAAAGATGGCTGAATGGATAAGATTACGGGACACCTTTACAGCTGTGTGTACCTTTGGCACACAGTTTTTGTTCTCACCCTGCCATGCCTTTGGGTATCCTTTCACAGGTTTCTTGATGCACTTGGCATTCAAAGTTACTCTTTGCCATTTTAACTTCGCTGTGATCTATTTTATGCTTGCACCTTTTGGGCAACCACAGACCTCTGAAATGTAGCGCCGGGCAGGGAACTTTGTGCTTTCTTCTGAGTATCATTTTAGTGCCACCTGTGGGAACTCTGTGCTTGACTTAAGCATAGGCATGCGTTTAATATTGTAACAATGCATCATTTTTAACCTTTACTTTTATGAAGGGAAAACCCTAATTTTTTGCAACAGTTTAAAAAAAGCATGACAGGTATTAGAATTTAAAAGTGATTGCTTAACAGTGTGTATTGATTAGAAAGAACTCCAAAAATAATTTAAAGTGGCACCAATAAAACCAATGAGGTTTTGGCTGTTTTGCATATTAAAGAGGATTTTGGAAACATGAGAATGACCTAAGAGCTTTATATCCATCATACATGTCTGAAAGCTGTATGACTGAATCACTAAATGCCTAAAGCACGCTGGGTTTGGTACGCCTTAACTTTTTTATTTTTTTTATTGATAAACCCATGTCACCCTAACAATACAGCTTTTGTAAATATCGAACATGTTTGGCCAACTAATACTTAAGCTGTCAGAGTGGAATGACTGCTAACAGCTCAAAATTACTTGCAGTGTTGTGGATAAGCCAGACTCTGAGAAACAAAATTGGCTTTATATTTAAGAAATGACGACCAGTAAATTGAAAATAAACCAATAAAATGCTGCTCCTCTGGTAATCTTCTGCCCTAGGCCTAGTCGGCCTTGTTGTAAATGCGTCTATGGGTAGAATGTGTGTACGGTTCACTTTGCTGTGTGGGCACTTTGGTACTAAGTGTCTGAAGTCTCAGAACCACAACTCCAAATAGGCAATATTTATCTGTCACATGACTTGCCATTGCATTAGGTCTTTAGAAAGTTTGAACCATAACGTAATTCTTTGAGGCTGACATTTGCACTCTGTTAACAGCATATAAGAGCAATTACTGACCGTTCTGTGCATTTTTATTTATATAACAGCAGCAGTGTGAAGAGCTGGTGTCCCATATGCATTTTGAACTATTAAAACAGGATGTAAATGTATTTATTTTTAAAAAATATATTTATATTGGTTAATCAGTTGGAGCATAAAAAGAAAGCACAACTGACCTGATACAAAGGCCATAACACATGAGTTACAGTAGTCGACATACATCATCCTGTGTACACTTCACTGGATGGAAAATACACCAAAGGAGGCAGT